>NW_020953949.1:287048-394916 GCF_900497805.2 Vombatus ursinus | reverse complement strand
TCTATCTATCTATCTATCTATCTATCTATCTATCTATCTATCTATCTCCATTCCAATGTGTCTTAAATGAAAGTTATCATGGTCAAAATTACCTGTATCACTGCTGCTATTGACTTCTGAATTCTATGAACATAGTCTCACCGTTCAGCCATCTAAGCATAGCAGCAAAAGCATTTCGAGGATTCTCTTCATAATGTTCTTACCTCAGATCCTAATTAAAGAAGTTCTCAGAGTCCTTTATCTCTATATCTTATTCATTCTCCCTCTAGATACCATAGTTAATAAACTACCATATTAAAATAAAGCAGACTATCTTTCATAGGTTTATTCCCTCTAAGAGATAAAGTAACAGAATTGTGGAGAGACTATTGAAGATAGTGTTATATTTTACCAATTTTATAAAAAATTTTAACATTCATTTAAAAAAATTGAGTTTCAAATTCTCTGCCTCCCCTCTCCAAGATGATAAACAATTTGATATAGGTTATATGTGTCCAATCAAGCAAAACTATTTCCACATTAGTCATGTTGTGAAAAAAGACACCAACAAAAAACCCCATAAAAAATAAAATAAAAAAAAGTATGCTTCCCTCTGCATTCAGACTCCAACAGTTCTTTCTCTGGATGTAGATAGCATTTTTTATCATGTGTCTTTTGGAATTTTCTTGGATCATTGTATTGCTGAAAATAGCTAAGTTGGTCACAGTTGATCATTGTACAATATTGCTGTTACTGTGTACAGTGTTCTCCTGGTTCTGTGCATTTAACTGCATCAGTTCATACAAGTCTTTCCAGGTTTTACTGAGGGCATCCTGCTCATAATTTCTTACAGCACAATAGTATTCCATCACAATCATGTACCACAACTTGTTCAGCCATTCCCCAGTTGAAAGGTATCCCCTCAATTTCTAATTCTTTGCCATCACTAAAAGAGCTGCTATAAATGTGTTATACATACAGATCCTTTTCTATTTTTTTTTAATTTCTTTGGGATACAGGCCTAGTGGTGGTATTCTTGGATCAAAGTTTTATAGCCCTTTGGGCATATTTTCCAAGTTGCTCTCCAAAATGGTTGGATCACTTCACAACCTCACCAATAGTGCATTTGTGTCCCAATTTTCCCACATCCCCTCCAACATTTCTCCTTTTTCTTTTCTGTCATATTAGTCAATCTGATAGATGTAAGGTACCTCAGAGTTGTTTAAACTTGTATTTCTTTGATCAATAGTGATTTATAGCATTTGAGTTTAAGTATTTTAAGAACAGTTTCTAATAATTCTTCTCAATTTTATATTCTTCAATAGGAAATTTAAAAATTTTTCGTCTTCAGCTCATGCTCACACAGTTTAAATGTATGTGACTTATTTTAATGAAAGATAACCATAAACCCCAGGCTACAGAGTGGCAAAACTACCAAGTACAGAAACCTAATGAGTTGAGAGATACTGTATTTCAGATATTTGTTACATGTGTAAAAAAGAGAGAAAATCATACATTCTGCTTTGTAGTAATACTCACACTTCCTGTTTCCAGGAAGAGCAGTGCTACTGTTGGATGCAAAGGAATGAGTCCACCCTGCAAAAGAAAGGAACTGAAAACCTCAGACTTTTTCATATTTTTCTTAAGAATAGATTTCTCAATAGAATCTTCTCCACAGCTCCTTTTATCTCCTTGTTCCTCAGGCTGTAGATGATGGGGTTCAGCATTGGGGTAATCACTCCATAGGACAGTGAAATGATATCATCAGAAGTCTTGGATTCCTTGGACTTGGGCTTCATGTACATGAAAAGAGCAGATCCATAGAACAAGATCACCACTGTCAGGTGGGCTGAGCAGGTAGAAAAGGCTTTTTTCCTCCCCTCACGTGAGTTCATCCTCAGGATAGTAGAGAGGATGAAAACATATGAGAAGAAAATGAATAGCAGAGGTGTGATTAAGAAAACAATACTTGCAATTGTCATGATAAACACATTGAGGGAAATGTCTACACAAATAAGTTTAAGAAGGGCCAGGATCTCACAGGTTATGTGGTCAATGATATTCCCACAGAATGGCATCATCATAGCAAGTGTAGTTTGTACCAGGGAGTTCAGACACCCTATAATCCAAGTCCAAGAAGCCATTTGCACATAGAGTTCTTTATTCATGATGATGGTGTATCTCAGGGGATTGCAGATGGCGATGTACCTGTCATAGGCCATCACTGCCAGCAGCAGACACTCTGTGGACCCCAATCCAAGGGACACAAACATCTGAAGTGCACATCTAGTGAAGGAAATGGATTTTCTCTCACTCATAAAATTAATCAGAATTTGGGGAATAGAGGCAGATGTATAGCAGATATCCAGGAAGGAGAGGTTCCCAAGGAAAAAATACATAGGGGTATGAAGGCGGGAATCCAGAATGCTAATGATAATAAGGAAGCTGTTTCCCAGAAGGATTACCAGGTACATCACTAGGCAAATCACATAAAGAAACATCTGGAGGCCTGGGTACTGAGAAAGTCCAATCAGTATAAACTCAATCACAGCTGTGGAATTCCCTTTGTCCATGTTATTTCATCGTGGTTACCTATGAGAGTGATGGAAGGACACTGGTCATAACAAGTGGATTGAACAACAATAGTGATTTATATTTATATTGCTTATACCTAGTGATATTTTTTTATATTGGTTAATAATTTTATTTGGTTTTTATTGGTAGGTGCAGATTTTCAAATATATGAACACAAATGGGAACAAGAAGAGAAGAAAAACATGCATTTGAAATTAAATAAAAAAGCTGATACTAATACTTATAAATGTTTAATAAATTTATCAGTTTTAATTTCTAATACGGCAAATTTTGAGATATAACTCACATAAACAAAAGCTCCTTGGGTTCCTTATTAATTTTTAAGAGTTTAAAGGGTCCAAAAAGTGCTACATAAATGTTAGCTCTTGCTATTATTATCCAATCAAATTTTAACAAGATCACCTTCTGCATTCCTTGCATTAGCAGTTGTAGATCATCAAATTGAGGGAGAAAGCACAGTTAGCTCTTCTCCCTGAAGCTCAAAAGTATGGGCTTGGTGAACAGGAGGTGTTTAAGGTTTCTTGCCCAAGTTTACCAAATTCAATAAAACCTTTTTTTTTGATCCAATTCTGCATACCTTCCTATGACCTGTCCCTTGGACTTTTATTTAATCTAAATGAAAGGATGAAAAGTAGCTCTTAATGATATGATGTCAATTTAAAAAACTATCTTCATTAAAATGTTTCAAGTCACTATTGTCTTTAGTATCTTTATTAATGACTTAGATAAAGACATAGATCATATATGTATATAAAATTTGGAAATTACATATAGATGGGAAAGAAAGTAAATGAGTGAAAAATAATTTATCAAATGACTGCTATGTATCTGACACAGTACTAGGTGTTGAGCATACAAATATAAAAATGAGAGAGTTCCTGCTAGCAACAAGTTTACATTCCAGTAAAGTAGATAATGCATATAGGAGATCGGTGGCTGGGCAAAAGATCTCGTTTGGGTAGCCATAAGAATGGGAAGTAGAGTACAATAAGTGAAGATCATATCGTTTTCAGAAATAGTGGTATTACTAATTTGATTATATTTCTCAGTAAGACATGGAAAGTAGGCATGACATATATAGAGAGGAGGAAAGGAATCTGAATGACTTATGTGAAAGAGGGATTTGGCTTGTTTCGTTTAAAAGGAGAATGCAGAACTAAAAATAATTGGTGGAAGTTGCAAAGAAGCAAATTTAGTCCTTATGTAATCTAATGAGGGTAAGGTGATTGTCCTTGATTAACTCTGATAATAGGCAAATTGTGGTAAATATAAAGGTCAAGAGAAAATAGTAGGAGAAATTCAGTAAGGGAACAACTACTTTCAGGAGAGACGAATGAATGTTTTTGGAAGAGGTTGCACTAGAAATTGGTCTGGAAGGAAGAGATTTTTAAAATAGGTAGGTGCAGGAGGGTTTCATTCCTGGGTAAGCAACATGGTGAACAAAAGCAAGGAGATGGAACACAGCAGGGTAAGAATGAGAGGAGAATGCATGATCCACTTTGGCCAGCATGGAGAGTAGTGATTGGAAAGGTAGGTTGGATCCAGACTGAGAGGTCTTCCAAGCTCAGATTTACTTGCAGGTGACCAGTCTGAGATACTGAAAAAAACACAACAGTCAATATCCTAAGAAGGAAAAGTGAGGATGAACCCTCCAAAACTTGGCCCTACTCTAAAGTATGAAATCAAGAAATAGACAGGAAGAATTTTGAGGAAAAAAAAAGAATCCCATCATGAAAAGCTATTATGGTGACAGGTACACTTAAGTCACAAACCTAGGAGACGATGACCCCAAAACATCTGCAAGCAAAGAGAAAATTCAGAGAAAAACACCAAAACATCTACAAGCAAAGAGAAAATTCAGAGAAAAACACAGCATAAGAACAAATTCAACTGTAATTCCTGAAAGTGAAGTGTGCTACAGAAATAGTTAAGAAAAGTTTTTTTTTAAATAAATGAAATGAGAACATGATGAAAAAAACTGGAAAAGAATGAGAACTATGGAAGAGAGAATTGCAAAGGAAATTAACAGCTTGGCACAATAGGCATAACCTTGTTCAAGAGTTAAGGTTTTGTTTCATAGGCAATAGGTATTCACTGAAGGTTTTTGAGTGCAGAAGAGACTATATCAGAGCAATGTAGCAAGAAAAGTATTTTGGCAGTAGTCTTGGTGAAGGATATAATAGGGACAAGACTTAGAGGCATAGATACTAAGAGACTATCAGTTTGGATAACATGCTGAACTTGGAATCAAGAATGACTAAATTAAAATACTGCCATAAGCAAATCATTTAACTTCTCCTTTACACATTCCATCCTTTTCCCTTCCCAACTCCCTCACCATACCCCATCCCCATCTCTAAGTCTCTAAGGTGAAGAGTTGTTTTCTAACTGCATTGGTACAGAAATTTTCTTATTGGGAATTTTCTACACCATTGCAGGTCTGATGGAGGGGGGGAGGATATATATGATATCTATATCTTTATCTATATCCATGTATATATGTATACACACACGTGTGTATATATATATATATATATACACACACATACACATACATACAAATATATATATATACACACAACAAAATGCAAAGGTAAATTATTTCCTCACAATTGGTATCCAGGAAGCCTTATTACTAGGTGGTAGGTTAGAGTGGTAATCCTCATGATTAATACCTTGGGGAAATGGGCAGAAAGAGGACTCAAAACATCATGTTAGAGCTGGAAGTGACCCGAGAAGCCATTTTGTACAAATCTTGTATTTTGTGGAATGGGAAACAGAGGGCTAGAATTTGTTTCAAAGCCGGGACTGGATTGGAGGAATGCAGGTCTCCTAAATTTTAGCTCAGTGCTTTTTCACTCAAGTTGTTGACATTTTGCTTTTCTTGGAGAACTAGGGGAAGTGGCCTTTCCCAGGGGAGGATCCCCTAGTCTTGTGATTCAGGGTAAGAAGCTGAGAAGGGAGAGGGACCGTTCAGCTATACCCTGACCCCAAGGTTAACCACTCTGTTGGAGTCTACTATGAGGAGAAGTTTAAGCACCTTGGGAGGAAGAATTCCCAGGATGGGGGATACAGGGGCATCCTGAGAAGACCTGACCCTCTAGCAGTAGAAGGAAAGGGATAAGAATTTATTAAGTGTCTGCAATGTGCTAGACACTGTGCTAACAACTTTATAAATATTATTTCATCTGATTCTCACAACAGCCCTGGGCAATAGATGCTATTATTATCCTGATTTTACATTTGAGGAAACTAAGGCAAACAGAAGTTAAATGACTTGCCTAGGGTCACAAAGCTAGTAAGTGTCTGAGGTCAGATTTGGACTCAGGGCTTCCTGAGTCTTGGCTTATCATTCTATCCACTGCACCAAGAAGAAATACTCTTTTACTTCACTTGCTCCATTCAAAGGTCTCCCCCCCTCCACCTTATCTGAGAACTAGGTGGGATAGCCTGTTTCCCAATTCACATTTAATCCTTGGGCTATCTCTTCTTTTTGGGACTCAAGACAAATTGTACTGTATAGAGAGATTAAACAATTATGAGAGAGTGGGGACATATCCTAGATTAATAGGACTAACTCCAAGAATCAGAGAGGGGTTCAGTATCTCCCACTGGTTCTCTCAACATTCAGCAGCAAATGCTCTCTAAATTGATACTTTTGTTATAAACGTTACCTCCATACCACTAAAACGTGAAAACAAAGCCTAATGCACAACTTATGCATATGTAAGTAGCAATTATTGAAGGATTTAAGGCAGAGTTGGCCAGATTTCAGATGAGTAATGAGTGCAGGGAATAAGAAAATTGCAAAGGATCCTTCAGGTGCTTAGAGACAAGGCACACAGCTTCCTGCCTGTAAAGTCCCCAGTGTTCCATACTGATATAAGTCCTAGTACCTATATGAGGATCACAGGATGAGTGTTTAGCAGCCGCATGATTTGAGACTGCATTGTTCTTTTTATTAGAGAGAAAAATGTTTTAGTTTTGACATTACTTCTTCAGAACCTGCTTTTCAAGTTTTATTGAAAGCCAGCGGTTCAGAGTGCCTGAACTTGCAGAAGGAATTTTTCTGAGCTCAGGGCTGGTGTTTCTGAGAAACTTACCCTTGGTATACATTACAGATACTCAATATCCTTAAAGTTAGTACTATCATCATACACAGTTAGTGACCTTGGGAGGTGGTAGTTTTCTTATGACAGGTGTTCTGTTCTGGTTAGGTACTAACATCTATTGTTAGAACAACCTTGAAATAGGCTACTGTTATCTAAGAGTTCAGATGGGGGTTGGCAAGCCCTTTTGCAAAAGTTACAAGAAAATAAAGAAACTCACTGAACATTTAGCATGCAAGTTATGGAGTTATAAGCAAATATCACCTAAAGGGAGCTATTCACTCATATAATATCTAGCATCTAATATTTATATAGCATTTATTAATGTGCCAGGCCCTGCTCTAAATAAAGATTATTTCATTTGATTCTCATAACAACTGTCAGAGGAAGGTGCTACTGTTATCATCATTTTACAAATGAGGAAACTAAGGCAAACAGTGCTTAAGTAACTTGCCCAGAGTCACAAAGCTAGTATCTAAAGCTGGATTTGAACTCATGTCTTTTGGACTCCAGACCCAGTACTCTTATTAATTGTGCCATCTAGCTGTCCCTTATAATATGGATTAAAAAATGGTTACAATAAAATGTAGTAATTCAAATTATTTTTCCCACCAAGGAAAGGTGTTTCCAGAAATGGGAGTTATACTGGTAGTTTCAAGCATATGAGTAATAATGATAATGATGATGATGGTAATAATGATGATTCATAATAGCCTCATTTCTGGAGGTAGAAAGTTACAGCTGTAGCACTGGCTAATTGAAAAAGACACAGAAGACAAATGATTGAGAGCAGGCAGAACCAAGTAAACAATTTATGCAATGACTAGAAGAATGTATAAGAAAACAACATAGAAAAATGTATAAGAAAACACCATCAAAACTCTGATCAATGTAGAATTTCAGAGGACTGAAGTCTCAGCAGAGAGATGGTGTCCTATAGTAGAGGAATGAGGGAGATCTACCTTTTAAGTAAGGCCGTTGTGCTGATCTGACTTGTTTGACTACATTTTTGTTACAAGAAAAGGTCATAAGAAATGTGAGAGCCAATGGAAAACAAAAGAGATATAAAAAAAGAAAAGAGCATAAATAAAATATTATTTTAAACATATGTGCTCTGGGGCAAGAGAAGGAAAATGTGTTCCTTTCTCATGTTTTCAAGGGATAGGGTACTTATTTTCTTAGATACAGGCTATATCAAGTAAAAATAAATGACAATAATGATAATAACTAAACTTATACTTGTATATAGCACTCTATTTATGAAATACTTTTCACTGTTATCTTGTTTTATGATCACAATAACTCACCAAGGAAGGCAAAATTGTTATTATGTTTTACAGGTGAGTAAGTTAAGGCTCAGAATGTTAGTTAATTGACTTACCTAAGGTTATACAATTAAGTAAGGGGCAAATATAGATCTTTTGGTTCCATGACTAAACACTTGCTGCATAGTCTTCCTAGAGTGTCCTTGGGAAATGGCTACAGAGGATCCCTAATTAGACTCCTGTATTTCCATTGAATTAACTTAATTTTAATTATTTGCTTCAATTAACAAGCATTTATTTTCTTTCCCTCTCACTTCCCCAGTGAAAAAAGGACAATCCTTGTAACAAATCTGCTTATCTAAGTAAAGCACATTTCCAAATTGGCCACGTCCAAAGATGTGTGTCTCATTCTGAATATTTAGTCCATTATTTCTCTGTTAGGAGGTAAGTAGCACATTAAATGAGCTTATTAATTAAATCACCACAAAATAGCTAGCATTTTGTTGTTATTGCTTAGTTTTTCAGTGTTTAACTGTACATGACTCCTTGGGGTTTTTCTTAGCAAAGATACTGGAGTGGTTTGCCATTTCCTTCTCCATTGTATCCCCATTTTACAGATGAGAAACTGAAGCAAATAAGGATTAAGTGACTTGTCCAGGGTCACACAGCTAGTAAGTGTCTGAGGCCAAATCTGAACTCAGATCTTCCTGACTCCAGGCCTGGTGCGTTATCCACTGCACCATCTACTTGCTCTAGCTAGCATTTTAACTAAAAATAATTATGTATAGTTGTTTTAAATATATTCATTTTTATTTCTGATCTAAAAAGATGTGAATCAGATCTTGCCAACTGTATTCTCTAAATTTCTCTCTTCACATCTGCAAAATATCTCCATATTCTCGCTTTTGTTTTTATCTCTGAGGAAGAAATGTCCCTATTGCTTTCCAAAGCTGTCTGTTATGTCCATGTTCTTTTTTTTTTTTTTTCTTTGCTTTTTGCCAGGCAATTGGGGTTAAGTGACTTGCCCAGGGTCACACAGCTAGTACGTGTTGTGTGTCTGAGACTGCATTTGAACTCAGGTCCTCCTGACTTCAAGGCTGGAGCTCTGTCCACTGTGCCACCTAGCGCCCCCTCCCCCATATTCTTGATCCTACCCTTTCCTATCATCCCTTTGCTATGTCAATTATTTCCACTTCTTTAATATTTTTCTTTTCACTTGGTCTTTCCCTTCTACAAACATGTTCATATCTCCTTTATTCTGAAAGAAACTCCCTTGATCTTGGTCTTGTACTGTGCTGTCATACTATTGATCCTTTCTGCATTACTTTTGCCTGACCTAGAACGCTCCCTTCAGTTTATCACTCCCCTCTCACTCCGTTGCTTCATTCAATGTGGTTCTTGTTGCCACTAATCCACTGAGGTTCTCCCTGTTCTTTCCTCCTTTTGTGCTAGGGCCTCATCTACTTTTACTTGTTGCATGGCTAATAAAGAGATCTCAAACATTATGCTTCTCAAGAGCAGTTTTTTCTCACCTGCCCCCTTGGTTGTAACAGCTTCCTTGACAGGCCTCTCCCTCTACCAAGTTGGGGAAGATAGCCTCACTTAGAGCTCTTTAGATTAGGTCCCATGATTGCTTCCTCACCAAGTAACCTCTTATTTTCCACAGTTTCTTTGATTTATTTACTTCTGATAATAGCTACTTTCTTGAAAACACTTGAGAATAGAAAAATAAGGGTAAGTGGATTGGTTTCTTGCTAAAATTGTCATCCTGGTAGCTAGTTTAGCTATTCCTGTCTTGGATCTAGTAGCACTGAGTCCTGGAATTATCAAAATATAGAATATTAGAGATAGATAGAGATGGGGCCTTGACCTGTGATTTCATTGGCATGAGGAACTCTTAAGCGGGGAAATTCCCTCTACCAATGCAGATCCCACCTTCTCTTGAACTTGTATTTTTAGACTTACTCAGATGACTTAGAGATTGTGACCTGCCCAAGGTAACACAGCCAGCACAGGTCAGAGGTAGGATTTGAACCCAAGTTTTCCTAGCTTCAAGGCTAACTCTATCCAAAACACCAAGTTGTTTCTCATTAGGGCTAGAAGTTCACAAGTTCTAGAACAAAAAATTTGAGAACAAGAAAGGAACTTAGAAACTAGCACATAGAAGGTCAGAGTTAAAATGGTATCTTAGAAAAGAGAACTTGGAATGTCAAAGTTACAAGGTACTTTAGAACACAGAGATAGAATGGTAGGGTGAAAGGAACTTTAGAATACAGAGCATAATTAAATACCTAACACTAGTAGAATGAACATAGACTATAAGAGCTAAGATGGACTATTTTTGTAGAGGAAGACATTTGACTTCCAGAGAAAATACAAGGATGTGTCACTACTAGATATGCTAGATGGAATTCAATAAAAGTTGAACTGATAATGTAATCATTCATGAACAAGATGATAGATCCCAATATTTTAGAATGAACTGGAAGTGGGACTTCTGTAACACCACATATATTAGTTCACATGTCCAAGTGTGTGTGGAGGACAGGGAGAATTGGGGAATAAAATATCATGAAATAGATGAATATGTTTGATCCAGAGTCCTCAACAGTTGTCAATATCCAGAAATGTCAGAGAAATATAGAAATCTGGCCTGGATCATGCAAACAGGGTTAAGTGATGCAGAAATACATCCTTACCACTTCAACAGAATACATCTTCAAGTCTCCTGTTCAATTTCCATTTTCTTTCCTTAAAACCATTTGACCTTCCATGTTAGAATTCCTAATCTGGTCCCACTTATCTTACATTTTTTTTCCATTCAACATTTCTTTCCCAACTTACATTCTCAATACCCATTTCCGTTTTCATCTCTAAAAATCACCCTTCCCAGAGTCCTTCCAATTATTCTTATTTACCTCTCACAGTGAGATCCAAGCCTTCTTCTTTGTTTATGCGAGGTCACTTAGCTGATGTTTCTCTAGCATTCTGAACAAATAAATTATTTTAAGCACATTTCCAGAAATTTATGGTGGCTTTAGGTACTAGCAAACATATAGCTGTGCTCCCTGATGCTATATCCCCATTGTATATGAGGCTGAAATTACTTTTACTGAAGGCAGTTTACAACTTCTCCTTTCCTTCTAAGTTGTTCCTATGATATTATATGGACAAAGAGTCAGATTTTTGCAATTTAGAAATACTGTGAAAAATTGGCAGAATCAATAAGATGCTACCACTTTTACTACCTTTATGACAATAGCTTGTCAATACATTTCCAGATCTACTGTAAATGTATGTTATAACTTGTTGTCCCTAGAAATTTCCAAAGGCTCAACCATTAGCTACAGATGCCGATTTAACACTCTTCTTCCCACCACAACCCCACCCCAGTGTTTTTAGAGACTTTTTGCATTCCCTGAAGTAATTTAAAGTGGTGTGAAAGAGCTGTAGGGAAGTTAACAACTTTTCGATGCTTTAGGGATAAAGTAATAACAACCTAATTACACCAACATTAATAGGTACAAGAAATGGCACAATAAACAATGCAATACAGGAAGACTCAAGTTTCTTTCTGCCTGGTCAAACACTGGGGGAGTGACACAGTTATCTGTATGATTCAGGCAGTTGATGGCACCATAGTACACAGAGTACCAGACCTAGAGTAAGGAAGACTCATCTTCTTGAGTTCAATTCTGTCCTCAAACATTTACTAGCTGGGAAAGACACTTAACCTTACTTGCATGATTCAGGCCAGATTTCTATATTTCTCTGACATTTCTGGATATTGACAACTGTTGAGGACTCTGGGTTAAACATGTTTATCTATCTCATGATATTCTATTCCCCAATTCTTCTTCCCCTCCACACACACTTGGACATGTGCACCAATGTATGTGGTGTTATAGAAGTCCCACTTCCAGTTCATTCTAGAATATTGGGACCTATGCCTATAGGAGAGATGAGCCTATAATTTTTTGCGTCACAGCATTTTAAGCACCTACTATGTGCCATATAGAATGATAAATGCTAGGGATACAAAGAAAGACAAAAAAAAAGTTGTTGCTATCACAGAACTTGGTTTTATGGAGGATACAATGTGCAGACAACTATGTACAAACAAGATGTATATACAGGATCCATCTATCCAAATATCTGTCTTTCTATTTGTCTGTCTATCTATCTATCTTCACAAGGAAGGCACTAAGATTATAAATGAATGGGAGCAGAGCCAAGATGGTGGAAAAAAGACAGGTACTCGCCTGAGTTCTCCCAAATTCCTCTCTAAACAACTTTAAATAATTCCTCAAAATTAATTGCAGAGCAGCAGAACCCACAAAAGGACAGGGTGATTTTTTTCTTAGCCTAAGGCAATTTAGAAGCTCAGAAGAAAAGTTCTGTAACATTGGGGTGAAAATAGAGTTCAGGCCAGACCACACAAGGTGCTGGCAAGACAATAGCAGACCTGCCTCAGCAAGCCAGCAGCAAGGCCCTGTGGCCCTGTGCCCCTGTGCAAGGCAGCCAGCAGCAGGTGAACAAACCAGCAGCAGGTCTTGGTCACAACTGAATCGGCAACAGTAGCTTCCAGAGCTCTCAACCCACAGACAGTAAGGGGGTCATACAACTGGTAGGAAGGAGATTACATGGGTCCCTTTGCTGGCACTGGGTGCAGGTATCTATTGTGTTGCTCTTTTGCAGACCAGATTGCAGTCCTGGGTCACAGTCCCAGGGAAAGAAGGAGCACTAGTATACTAGAGCTCCCAGTCACAGGGGAGCAGGGATCCTGGTCACAGTTCTAGGGCAGAGAACAGTACTTGTGGTCACTCATAGACAAGAGTACAATGCAAGAGAGTAGTAAACACACCTCTTCTTAAAAAATATCACCTTGGAAGAACTGAAAACTAACAGACCCCCAGAACTAGCTCTGAAGAAAGATGCACAAAAAACTTGAATCTTAGGACAGTGTTCCCTACACCCTGGGAGCAGAGCACAACTATAACATAAAGTTAAAAGTAAAATCTCAAATGTATAGAGAACTGAGTCAAATTTATAAAGATAAGCGCTACCCCAACTGATATTTATCAAAGGATTTCAAAGATATAAACAAAGTTTTCAGACAAAGTAATTAAAGCTATCTATAGTCATATGAAAAGTACTATAAATCACTATTGGTTAGAGAAATGAAAATTAAAATAACTCCGACACATAATCCCATCAAATCCCATCAATCCCATCAAATTAGCTAATGTGACAGAAAAGGAAAATGACAAATGTTGGAGGGAATGTGGGAAAATGAGTACTTTCAGAAAAACCTGGACTTACAAGAACTGATGCAAAATGAAATGAGCAGAACCAGTAGAACATTATACACAGTAACAGCAATATTATATGATAATCAACTGTGACTTACTTAGCTATTTTCAGCAATACAATAATCCAAGACAATTCAAATGGACTTATGTTGAAAAATGCTATCTATATCCAGAGAAAGAACTGACGGAGTCTGAAGGCAGGTTGAAGCATACTTTAAAAATTTTCTTTATTTTTCTTATTTTTTGGCTCTGTTTTCTTTTACAACTTGACAAATATGGAAATAAGTTTTGCATAACTGCACATGTTGTTTGCCTTCTTAATGGGGGGGATGAGGAGAGGGAGAGCATTTAGAACTCAAAATTTAAAAAAAAGAATGTTAAAAACTTTTTATATGTAATTGTGAAAAATAAAATATTAAACAATTTTTAAAAATATTAAGAAAGAAAAAATATTAAGGAAGAATGGCAAAATATTTCTGAAACTTAAAGCCAGGGAAGCTAGGAGGTAGAGAGGAGGAAAGAGAACATTCTAGGCATAGGGGACAGCCAGTGAAAATACTTGGAATCAGGAGGTGGAGTATTGTGGATGAAGAATAACAAAGAGGTCAGTGTCACTGGATCTGGAAGGACAGTAAGATATAAAAAGAATGGAAATGTAAAAGGGGGTCAGGTTATAAAGGGCTTTAAAAACCAAAAGAAGATTTTTATATAGCTAGGTCCCAAATATTATGATTAATTAAACCCCTTAAAGTGGTTGTATTATTTGAATTTACACTGTGGATTTCCATTGGACTGGAACCAATTATCATGTTTTACATAATTATGACTTCAAACAAGGCAAATTTGAATGCATTCAATCACTTTAGGGGATTTGTTATTTACACTTATTAAAACCTTTTATTAAAACCTAATTTTTTTTTATCCTGGAGAAAGTAAGAAGCCACTAGAATTTATTGAATGGTGTGTGTGTGTGTGTGTGTGTGATATGGTCAGACTTTTGTTTTTGGCAGATCAACTTGACAGGTGAATGGAGGGTGGATTGAAGTGGGGAGAGATTTGAGGTAGGGAGATTAACCAAACGTCTATTGTGTAGTCCAGGAACAAGATGATGAGTGTCTGTAACAGGTACTTATGCTGTTGGAGTTGCAGCACTGTGAGTACGATGTTAAATAATAGGACTTGAGTATTGATTCGCTGTGAGTGTGTGTGTGTGAGAATGAGAAGTTGAAAATGACATCTAAGCTGTGACTTCAGGTGGCTGGGAAGATGGTAGTAACCTTGATAGTAACAGGGAAGTTAGTAAGAGTGGGGTCAGGGAAGGTTAATGAGTTCAGTTTTGGACATGTTGAATTTATGATGTCTACAGACATTCAGGTTGAGATATCTATTTTAGGTAATTGGAGATGAGAGCCTGAAGGTCAGAAGACAGACTAGGGCAAGACAACAGGATCTGAGAGTCTTCTGAATAGATGATAATTGAAACTGTCAAAGCTGCTGAGATCACCAATGATAATTATAAATGGAAATGAGAAAAGGGCGTAGGATAGAATCCCCTGGTGTCTCTCAGGAATACCCGTGGCTAGTGGATGTGACCTGGATGAAAAGCCAGTAAACCAGAAAGAGAAGAAATGGTTAGAGAGGTAAGAGGAGAACCAAGAGAGAGAAGTATCATGAAAACCTTGAGAGAAGAGAGTATGGACAAAATAGAGAGATAAGGGATAAAAGATAATACAGTAAGATGAATTCAGAACTGAATAAAGACTCATTGAGTGATAATTGGTACATTTATACCAATCTGTAAGGTAGGTCTAGTGGATTACTCCAAATCTCAGTTTTTGGGGTTATTACACCCTCCAATTTTTTATTAATGCCTTGAACACTCATAACATTTGTGGAAGAAACAAAGTTGGGAGGAAGAGATGATATTCTGACTGATAGAGCTGAGATCTTAAAAGATCTTCACAGGCAGCTAATGGTAAAGTGAATAGAGTTCTGGGCTTGGAGTAAGAAACAACTGAGTTTAAATCCTGACTCAGACATTTACTAGTTATGTGACCCTGAGCAAGTCACTCAATGCCTCAAATTCTTCATTTGTAAAATGGGGATAATAATAGCATCTACCTTTCAGTGTTGTTGAGGATCAAATGAGATACACACACACACACTCACACATACACACAAATGTGTGTGTATATAAACACACAAACACACACACATATCTTTGCAAATACCAGAGTGCTATAGAAATTATTATTTCTATTAGTATTATTATTAGATATATGGGTCATTTTACTAACTCCACTTCATGGCTTGTGCTAATTAAAAAGTAATTAAATTGTCTGTTAAAAACTTAAAAAAAATTAAAACTGCATCAGCACCATCAAATAAAATTTCTTAGTAATGTTATCAATTTCAATACCTAAATTATGATAACAATGTTTACTGTTATAAACCTGTCTTCAAGATTCCTTCTTTTTCCATTGCTTCTCATTCCCTTTTTCTCTCATGTCCACATTTGCCATCTTCATTCTCTGGTTTTTTTCTCTTTGCATTACTTCATAAAAATCTTTACATATTTCTTTTTGTTCCTCATACTTGTCTTATTTGTATTATAGTATTCTATAACATGAATACACCACAAATGATTTATCTAGTCTCTTATATTTTGGACATTTAGGTTGTTTCCAGTCTCTAATTACTTCTCTGAAAATTTTAAACATGGAGCCTTTTAAAAATTTTTTAATAAAACTTTCAGTATATATTCCTAACATTGGAATTACCAGAACAAAGAATGTGACTGTTTTTGTATTTTTTCTTAGTACTGTCAGATTGCTTTCAGAAAGAGCCTACAAATTTGGATTTTTATGAGTAATAAATATGTACCTGGTCATCTGTAATAATTTCTGCATTTAATTTCTTTGGTTTAAATTACTATTTGTTATTATTTTGCTGTTTTGACAGGTAAGAGGTGATATGTCTAAGCTGTCTAAATTTGCACCTCTGATTGTTAGGTGGAACAATTTTCAAGTGAATATTAACAATTTGTGTTTCCTCTTATAAAATTCATCTGTCTTGTAGCTATTTATCAAGTGTAGAGTAGTAATCACCATAGTTTTTTTTTTAGCATTCCTTACACCTTTTATATGCCATGTTTTGATCTGTCATATTTTCCTCCAAAATTTCCTCCAAAAATTCATGTGGTTAAACATATGTACTTCATAATAATAATTTATTCCATTTGTTGAATTAAAAAACTTTTTGTAATTGGGCAAATACTTTATTCCATTTTCTTCCACCTTCTATATACCTGTACTTATGTTTAAATCTCTCATCTGGCTGTAGTTCACTGGGGAATATTTGTGGGTATAATAACTTTTATTTGAGATTGTCAATTAATCTTCCATGTCCATTTGTTAGATAATGCATTCTTTCTCCATTTTAATTTTTCTATAAGTCTTTCAAATGCATCTTTCATGTATATTTAGTTGGATGTATTTATTCTTTATTTTGGTCCATCAATATATTTCTTTTCTCCTCCTGGGTGCCAGATAGTTGTGGTAGTAATCATTTTGTTATTTATTTTTATGTCTAGGAAAATAAGACTCTCTTCTTCAGATTTTCTCCTCAGTGTGTATCTTAATATTCTCTACTACTTGTTTTTCCATATAAATTTATCATGATTTTGTGTAATTCTGTTAAAAGCCCATTGACATTTTCATTGGTAACAGATTAAATATATAATATAATTAAGGGAATATCACTTTTTATATTAATATAATTCATTTATGAACATTGACTATGCTTGCAGTTATTTATTTTCTTTTTTGTTTTTATCTTGTCATTTTACAATTGTCATTATCCAGATTCTATATTCCAAATTTAGTTAATTTTCAAATATTTTCTACTCTCTCTGTATCTATCTATCTATCTATCTATCTATATACACATATGTACATATATACATATATAATGAATAGGGTTTCTTTTTTATGATATTTTCTTGATCATTGTTGCAAATAAATTAGAATGCCTATTACATTCTTGTTAATCTTGTATCATGCCAAAATCGCTGAATTCAAGTATTGTTTTCATTATTTTTTTTGAGAAGGCTAAATTTTCTAGCTATTGCATCATGTCATCTACAAAAAGTGAAATGTTGATTTCTTCATTTCCAATGTTAATTCTATTAATATCATCTTTGTGTCTTTTTACACTTGCTAGAATCTCAGTATTAAATCAAGTGGTAAGAGTGGACTTCCTCACTTTGTACTTGTTTTTAGAGGAATAGTTCTAATCTTTATCTATTCTATGCTATTTTAACTCATGGCTTAAGATTCTATTAATTACGTTAAGGAAAAACTCTCAATACCTATTCTTTTAAGTATTTTATCTTGAATAATTATGTTATCAAATGCCTTTTCTTCATATCTTTATAGTTGTGGTTTGCTTTTGTGATAAGGCCAATATCTACCAGGGTTCCACCTTCCATCATACCCAATATGGGTTAGTCTAGTTTTTCCCTAAAAGGTGACAAAGTTCAGACTTGATTGGCAGATGGTAAGACAAAGCTTAAGATCACCTTTCTGGTAACCTCTGTTCATAGTGATGCAGCTTCCTGGCTACCTTAAGGCATCAAAACATCTACCCATTCATTGGAACCATTGCTTCTGATCATCTGCTCTTTAATTTAATTTTTATTATAGATTAGTCTTTGGCCTATTGATTGAATCTGTTCTTTGTGGTTTCCTCTATTGTTTGAAAACTTTGGGCATTATATTGTTTTCCTAATCATTGCTTAATTTGTTTTGTGGCTTTACAAACTTCTTTAGAGTATTGCTCTAGTTACCTTACTATGATTATTATCTAATTCAATTTTCCCATTGTTTCCCCTTCCATCTCATTCATCAATGCTTCAAAAGTCCATTAGATTGTGAACTCCTAGAGAACAGGGACCGTCATTTGCCTTTCTTTATGTTGTCTGTACTTAGCTCAGTGCTTGGAACATAGCAGGCATTTAATACTTATGGATTGTTGTACTGACTAATTAATTTGAGATTCTGGGAGATAATTTTATACCATAGGTTTTTCACATTGCAGAAGCACTTTATTGATTTGGAGAGTTCCTTTGATGTTTCTGTTCATGTATGGAAATTCTAAAAATGCCCTATGTTGAAAAATGCAATTTTGTGTCAAGTATAAAACTTTGGTCTAATGCATGAATGGGGAAGTGTTTGTTTACTGATAGGAGAGAGAGGGAGATACAGGGACTCCTCTCACTTTAGGGAATATGGGGGAATGGGGGAAATTTCCCATGGCTATGAACAAGAATGACCAAGCCAGGTATCTAAGAAGGGGTTCTCATTCATGGGGAAGCTCCTTGAGGCTTATTAGGTTGATTACATATTAACAAAGAATTTTTTAAACAATGAAGAAAATGAAAAAAAATCCCCCCCCAACTTCATGTGTAGTAGGGTTGATGGTTGAAACCTCTACATGTAGCCCGTGTGACATGGTAGCACCTTCCTTTAGCTGCTACTAGCTCATTTGTCTTTTTTTATCCTTATCTCAGGTTCTAAGGCAGTCATGGGAGTATAATCTGATTGTTGTTGTTGTTCAGTGTTTCAGTCATGTCAGACTCTACATGACCCCATTTGGAGTTTTCTTGACAAAGATACTAGAGTGGTTTGTCATTTCCTTCTCCAAATCATTTTACAAATGAGGAAATGGAGACAAACAGGGTTAAATGACTAACACCTAGTGAGTATCTGAGGTCAGATTAAAACTCAGGAAGATGGGTCTTTCTGACTCCAGACCCAACAATCTATCCACCATGATACCTCCCTGCCCTTGTATAATCTGATATTTCTACATTAATTATGAAAATTATAATATCTCTCAATAATTAGTCACCTAGTCCCAAGGTTCCAAAAGAGTTTATTAATTTTGTTTAAAAATAAATAATCTGGAAAGATGCCTTTTTTAATTAGATTTTTCTCATTTCTCTCTATATCAACCCCCTAATTTTCTAGGCATAAACAAATATCAAGGTTGCTGAGTATATAAGTTATTAAGAATGTAGCAAACAATAAAAGTCATAAATAATTATTTAATTTGTATTTCCTGTGAAAAAGATTACAGCCAAAGTCATCTCTATCTGTCATTGCTACGGTTGACTTCTTAATTATGGTTATAATTCTACCATTCAGTACTTTCAGTATAACTTCCAGGGTATATCAAGGATTCTCTTCACAAAGTTTCTTCAACTTATATGAACTGATGCAGAGTGAAGTGAACAGAACCAGGAAAACAATGCACATGGTAATAGAAATATTATAAAGATAATCTACTATGAAGGACTTTGTAACTCTGATCAATACTATGATCCACAACAGTTCTAAAGAATTCATGATGAAAAATGTTATCACCCTAGAGATAAAGAGCTGACAAACTCAGAGTGCAGATCAAAGCATATTTTTTCTCTTTTTTATTTTTATTTTTATTTTTTTTGCTTTTTTTTGGAACACGGATAATGGGGAAATGTTTTGCATGACTTCATATGTACAATGGGTATTGTATTTCTTGCCTTCTCAATAGGTGGGGGAGGGTATAGATGGAAGGTAAAAATCTGGAACTGAAAATTTAAAAAAATATTCCTTCACAAGGTAAGATTTGAACTTATATTCTTAGGAAAGAAATTCTTTTAGTTCTTTCTGTACCTCAGTATCTCTGTAGACAGCATAGTGAACAGACTGTAGAATGACAGTTAAATTGTGAGTCTCTCATTAACCTCTTCCCTCTCTTAAGTCTCTCAAACACAATTTCAAACACAATTACACAATTTCCCCAGGAAGTGAAAGGAAGGAAATAAGTAATTCCAAAGTACCTACTGCTCGCCGGACACTGCGCTAAGGACTTTGTAAATATCATTTCATATGATTCTCACACAACCTTGTGAAGTAGATGCTATTAAGACCCCCAGTTTTACAGTTGAGGAAATTGAGGAAGACAGAGGTTAATGATTTGTCCAGGGTCATACAGGTATTAAGTGTCTGAGGCTGAACTTGAACTCAGGTCTTCCTGACTTCAGACCGAATGCTCCATTCATTGTGAAAGCTTGCTATTTTCATATACAAAGCTTAAGTATCTTAACATATTTCTGATAATTCCTCTAAATAGGATATTAGTTTATAGGAAATATTTAAACCCCAGGATATAAAGTAGCAATATCCAGAGGCCATATTATAGCAGAACCAGTGGAGGTAAGATGTGTTTCAGAAATATGTAAAGTGTGTGCAAAAGAGTAGTAATCACAAATTTGGCTTTGCCAATACAGTCTTACATGATAACAAGAACAACAGTGCTATCTTTGGATGCGAAGAAATAAATCTCCCCCCACACCCCCACACACAAAAGAAGGGAATTTAAAACCTCGAAAATTGTCATATTTTCGGTAAGAATGGGTTTCTGAATAGAACTTTCTTCACTGCCCCTTTCACCTCCTTGTTCCTCAGGCTGTAGATGATGGGGTTCAGCATTGGCGTCACCACCCCATAGGAAAGCACAATGATCTCATCAGAAGTCTTTGTGTCCTTGGACTTGGGCTTCATATACATGAAAAGGGCAGAGCCATAGAATAAGATCACCACGGTCAGGTGGGCTGAACAAGTGGAAAAGGCCTTTTTTCTCCCTTCACTAGAGTTAATTCTCAGGATAGTGGCAAGGATGAAAATGTAAGAGATAAAAATGAGCATGAGAGGAGTGATTAAGATAATGATACTTGCAATTGTCATGATAAACACATTGAGAGATATGTCTACACAAATGAGCTTGAGAAGTGCCAGTATTTCACAGGTAATATGATCAATGATATTCCCACAAAAAGGCTTTATCATGGCAAGCACAGTTTGTACCAGGGAGAGTAGAAATCCTGCTATCCAGGTCCAAGCTGCCATCTGTGAACAGAGTCCCTTGTTCATGATGATGGTGTATCTTAGCGGATTACAAATGGCAACATACCTGTCATAGGCCATCACTGCCAGTAGAATGCACTCTGTACACCCCAGTCCAAGAGAAATAACCATCTGCAGAGTACATCCAATGAAAGAGATGGATTTCCTTTCAGATGTAAAATTAATCAGAATTTTAGGAATGAAGGAAGATGTGTAACAGATATCCAGGAAGGAGAGATTCCCAAGGAAAAAGTACATAGGGGTATGAAGATGGGGATCCAGGATGCTGATAATAGTAAGGATGCTATTTCCCAATAGGATCACCAGGTACATCAAAAAACAGAGCACATAAAGAGTTATCTGGAGGCCTGGGTAATGAGAAAGCCCCACCAGAAAAAACTCAGTTATGGCTGTGTAATTTCCCTTGTCCATAGTAATTTTTCTGTGTCACCTGTGGGAGTTATGAAAGGATATGGTCATAGCAATGGGACTGAACAGTAACAGTGATTTACATTCATATCATATATACTTTGCACTTTTAATTTTTCCTTTGGTTAATATTAATTTTATTTGGATTTACATTAATAGGTACAGATTAAAAGTACAAAGAAAAATAGTAATTCAAATTTATGCAAACGCATAACAGAACTGGTTAATGATTTTATATGTGTGTAATTTCTGTTCTTTACTGAAACTATCTTTCATGAGAAAGACTTAAAAAATCCTCATTTCCTTTGTCTTTTTCTTTTTACTTTAGTCATTGTGTGAATATTAACTTATTGCTATTGTTGTTTTATTGAATTTTAAGTATTAGTCTTAAGATTCTGCTTTTTTCACTCTGCATGACTTCCTGTATTTTGGTCTTTTTCAAATCTTTTCACAGTTATCATCTTAACTGACTGTCATAACATCCCTTGTCACTGGCAAGCATTATAATCTCTATTTTACAGATGAAGATATTAAGGAATCAAAAAGTTAAGTGACTATCTAGAGCTGCCCATCTAGTTCTTTGCAGTGACAATTCTTGCCTCCTTACTGCTAGTCCAAAATTATTTTTTACTTTCCTATTCGACCTCCCAAGGCCCCATAGGAAACATCACCTCTTGCTGTGAGCTTGAACGTTAAGGGAGGGCTTTAAATAGTCTGATCACTTGCCATGATCAATTGTCCTTTCTTCAAACCATGATAATTTGCCTGGATTCATTCCTCAAAGGCTAGAATACTCATACCCAGTCGTACTTTTCTCATCCTAGTGATCTAGACATCCTGGCTGTTTATGTACAAATCCAAATGCCTTCTTCTTCCCTCCAGTTGCTCTCAGCTCTAACCCCCAAATGTTCTACTCCATCTTTATCTGTTCCATTTACTCTGTTATCTGGAATGACTGCTTCAGAATCAATTAGCTTTTTTCTTACATTATTTCCTTTTTCACTCCTTCCATCTTGTAGCAGACACTAAGATCTGGCTCCCTGCTGATGATCCAGCATTTTTGGTTATCTTTTCCAGCACTGGTAACATTTTCACTCATACCTTTTTCCCCTACTCACAGATGGGGTGGGAATACTCCTTGATTCCCATTGCCACTTTCTAGTACCATCAGTTAGCTACCTTTCCTCCTGTGAAGCTCTTGTTATTCAGATTTATCACCCAATCTAGATTCTGATGACCATTATCTATTTACTCTGAGGACATTATACTTCATCAGTAAGTTCAGTTCCTGGTTCATGGACTCTCTTTCTAGTTCAACTCTTGCCATGATTCTAATGGACTTTAACACACACACACACACACACACACACACACACACACACACACACACGTATATACTACTCAGTACACTAACATCTCAATTCCTCAACTTACTCATTTCTCATGCATATTACTCTATACCTCTTAGGTCTTTCCCAACTCATCACCTCTGCACAGGATGCACTTTCTTCCCTTCCCAATCTTGATCCCTTGGTGAATTACTTTGACCTCTGTGCTATTCTTTACACTTAAATGCCTTGCTCCCTTGTCTTGCCACCAATCATGCCTTGCCAAATGCCAGCCTTGGATAACTCCCAATCTATTCCTTTACCCCTAGCTCACATGCAAATGTGGCTCTTATTTTTGCTAAGGCAAGCCACTCTCCATGCAAACTTGATCCCAGCTCATAGCATTTTCTCTGGTTGATTGTCCCCTCTATCAGTACCTTTCTCTCTCTAATCTTTTATTTCTTTCTACCTATTAACTCTTTCCCTGCTCCATATAAGCAAGCCATGTCTCCCTATCTTCAAAAATCTTTCACCTGATCCTACCACCTCTTCTAGCTATTATCCAATATCTCTTTGACCCTTCATCCTTTTTAACTAAGCAAAACCACTGTTAGGCATTTATACCAAGGGCACAAGGACAGAAAGGAAAGGAATAGCCAATTGGCTGTGATGGCCAATGTGTCCAATTTATTTCTGTTTGACTCTACTTCTATGTTACAAGAAAGGGTTGTAACAGAAGGAGGACTTAGTGGGAAGCGATAGTGATATAAAGAAAAAGAACATCAAGAAAATATTTTTAAAACAATGTGTGCTATAGAATATGTAGTAGAAGGAGATCAAAGAGATATGACTTTGCTCCTTATATGTCTTCACAGAATAGAATACTTATTTTCCTAGATATGGGCCAGCTCACATAAGGATATGTTGTTTTTTAGTTGTTCAGTCATATCCAACTCACCATGACCCCATGGACCATATCACTGCCAGTGCTATCTGTGGGGTTTTCTTGGCACAGATACTGGAATGGTTTCACAATTCCATCTGAAGTGGATTAAGGTAAACAGAGGTTAATTAACTTGCCCAAGGTCATACATCTAGTAAGTCTCCATTTGAACTCAGATCTTTCTTACTCCAGGCTCAGAGCTCTATCCATTGAGGAGCCTAGCTTCCCTCACGTAATGCTAATAAATGGAACTTATATTTGTATACAGCACCAAATCATTTACAAATGCTATTATAATAACCCTATGAGAGAGGCAGAGTTGTTACTATTATTCCTCTTTTGCAAGTCAGTAACCTGAGGCTCAGAGAGGTCAACCAACTTTGGTAAAATCACACAATTAGCAAGTGGTAAGTCCCAGTCCAAAGCACTTGCTGAATAGCTATAATGTCTTTGAAAAAGGCTAAGGAAAATCCCTAATTAAAAAATCCAATGAGCTCCTGTTACCATTAAGCCAATTTATTAATTAAATGAATAATAGCTACCATTTACATTTTGCTTTAAGATTCTCAAGAGTACTTTACACAAAAAAGAGAAAAAAGAGTATGTTACATATATGATCTCCTTTTGTTCACTGAAAGTAATTATGCCTGTATTTCAAATGCACCCATTTCTACTTCTTATTTAAGCAACCAGAAAATCTTCCTAACCTTACTTCCTCAAATTCCTCCCTCTCTACCTTAAACTTTCTCTATATGCCCACTTTTCATTGGTTTTTATCACTGAGCAAAAGATGCCCTTACTCTTTTCTGAATCTTACCTTTCTGTGTATGGCCCTTTCTTATCAAGGGCAGACCTTTTCTCTGTTGCACTATGGGTCATAACATGTTCCTTTGCAGTCTTTAACCTGCCTTTCGAAGGGTATGCTGGAGCCAATTCTAATCTGGTTGTGAAAACCCATTGTTAAGTTTTCAGTGTGAGCTTTACACCTCAGGAATCCATAATCCCTACAAATCAGAGCTTGAACATTTTGTGGATTGTCTAGAATTAAGAAAAATTCTAATGCAGATTAAACTTAAATATGTGTATATATTTTCCCTACCCCCACCCTCCAGCCCATTTATTAAATATTTACCAGCACAGGGGACAGCTAGGTGGCATAGTGGATAGAGCACCAGCCCTGGAGTCAGGAGGACCTGAGTTCAAATCCAACCTTAGACACTTGACTCTTACTAGCTGTGTGACCCTGGGCAAGTCACTTAACCCCATTGCCTAGCTAAAAAATAAAAATAAAATAAATATTTACCAGCACACTCAGGGATCCTTCTGTAAACCATGCTTGAGCTAAGCAGAAGTGTGGTAGAAAGGTCAGGGAAAGAAATAATTACCACACTTGAGACCTGGTGATTCTAGACTAATAACAATAACTGACATTTATAGAGTACTTTAATGTTTGTAAAGTGCTTTGCATCCATTATCTCATTTGAACTTCACAATACTTTTGAGCCCCATTCTTCCACTAGGTCAAGGAGACAGCTTCATTCATAGATATACAAATCAGGTCCTCTGCTACCTACCTCATCAACTAATCCCACTTTCCCCTATTATTTCTTTGTTTTATTTATCATTTACTAACACAAAACTGTACTGAAAACATTTTAGAAGAGAGAAGCAAGGGTAGGAGAACATTTTTCTCTTATAAATATGCAATATGGCTTGTAGCTTAGCTACCTTTGTCTTGAATCCAATAAATATGGAATCACTAAACTATAGAATACTTGGACTAAAATAACTTTTAAAACAGATCTTGAGAACTATAAGGGACCTTAGAAACTAGAACATGAAAGGAGGTAAGAGCTAGATGGGACCTTAGAAAATAGAATTTGGAATGTCAATGTTCAAGAAATCTTAGAATCCAGAACATAATGAATACTTGGGAACATTAGTAGAATGAACAGAGAATGTGAGAGCTAAGATGAATCTTTAAGATCATATAAGCCCAAAGCCCTGATTTTCCTAGAGGAGAGACCTGAGTACCAGAGAGTATATAGGTATGGATCATCACCAAACATGCTAGATGGAGCCTAATAAAGCTTGAACTGATAACTGTAATCGTTCATGAACAAGAGACATGAGGAACTAATTGTCAGCAATATGTTCTTCCCACTGAAGCAAAGTACATCTTGAAGGATACTCTATGGTTTTCATTTTAATAATGGCTGGCTAGAATTTATATAACACTTTAAGGTTTTCAAAGTGCTTTACAAATATTATTTCATTTGATCCTCACACCAACTCTGGGAGATTGGTGCTGTCATTATCCGCATTTTATAGATAAGGAAACTGAGATTAAGAAGTTAAGTGACTTGGCCAGAACCACACAATTAGCAAGTATTTGGGACAGAATTTGAGCTCATGTCTTCCTGATTTAAAGTCCAACACTGTCCACTGTGCCACTTAGCTTGACCATCTCTTTCAAGGTTTCTCAACTGGCCCCACCTGTTTTATATTTCTTTTCCTTTCAACATTACTTTCCTAAACTGCATTCCCAACTCCCATTTCTATTTTTTAATCTCTGAAAATTATCCTTCCCAAGGTACTTCCAGCCCTTCTCATTTACCTCTCTGGGTGAGATCCGAGTCTTCTCCTCTTAAGTCAACTTAGCTGATGTTCCATCACCATTCTGAACAAAGGAATAATTTTAAAAACATTTCCAAAAATGGCTTGAGCTAGAACGAAACGCAGAGATGAGGTCCCAAACACTATCTCCTTGTCTTGTGTATAGTGGCAATTGCTTGCTTTTAAGCTAGTTTACGACTTCCCCCTCCTTTCTAAGTTGATCCTATGGGATCCTACGAAAAAAAGAGTCAGACTCTTACCATTCAGGAATGATGTGAAACATTGGCAGAGTCGACAAGATACTACAACTTCTACCAGTCTCATGACAATACCTTGTATAAACAGGAGCACTATTTTTCCACATCTATAGTAAACGCGTGCTTCAGTTTGTGGTCCCTGGAACACTACAAAGGATCATGCCCTGGATGTAGATGCCAATTTAACACCCTCTTCCCCCTCCTCACCCTCCCATCCCTGTCCCTCTTCAATGTTCCTAGGGACTCTTTGTAATCCCTGGAGTAATTTAAAATGATATGTAGAAACCATGTGGAAGTTAGTAACTTTTGTATGGTGTAGGGATAAAGTCTTAACAACTTAATTACATCAACCTTAATAGGTAGGTTTCATTGATGACACACACACATACACAAAAACAAAATGCAAAACAGGAAGACATGCCCAAGTTTCTTCTAGCCAAGCACTTGGAGAATGATACAGTTATTTTGATATTTCAAATCCGATACAATATTTCTTTGACTCCTCTAGATATGGCACTGGTGGAAGACTCTGGATCAAATCTATTATTGTTTTCATGTATGAATTGACCTCCCACTCCCCAATGCCCTGCTCTGCTCCATGCACACACTTATAAGAACATATGAGCTTCCAGTCTAGACTATCTATATTAATGGTGGAGAGCTAGGAGGCATAGTGGATAGAGCACTGTGCCTGGAGAACTCAGGAAGATCTGAGTTCAAATCCAGCCACAAACACTAGCTTTGTGACTCTAGGCAAGTCACTTAACCTTGTTTGCCTCAGTTTCCTCAGCTGTCAAATGAGCTAGAGGAAGAATAGCAAACCACTCCAGTATCTTTGCTAAGAAAACCCCAAATGGGGTCATGAAGGGTTAGATACGGTTGAAAAATGACTAAACATCAACTTATGGAATTAGATTGGCCTACAGTTTTCTTGTGGACAAAATAGAGAGATGTGGGCTGAAGGAAATCCAGTTAGATGGATGCACAACTGATGACTGAAGGACTGAACTTAATGAGAGATGATTACTAGATTGTTACTAACTTGTAGGGCGGTTCTAGTAGAATACCCCCAAACACTGCTTTTAGCCCTATTACCTTCAACAGTTTTATCAGCACCTTGAATGCTTATTATGTTTGTTAATGATATTAAATTGGAGGAAGAGATAATATGCAGAATGACAGAGCTGAGATCCAAAAAGTTTGTGAGAATTGAGCTGCACCCTGTTCTGGATGCTGGTAGGGCCTTGTCTCATGCATGAGTAGGGCCTAGGATTTCTGGGTCCCATGTTTGGTGCTGATCTGGTGTTTTTTTCCTCTCATATCTGAAGCACAGATGGTCTTGTATTGTGTGCTAGTCTCACTCTGTGTCCTGCTGAAGCTCAGGGGTGGGACCTGTGCTAAGTACTGAGATGATCTCCTGGTCCAGCTGGACCACAGGCTGGGTGCTAGTTTGGACCTATTGCCTACTCTGCATCTATATTTGTACACTTTGCTTTCTACCTACCTTGGCTCATCCCCACTCAGAGTTTCCTCATAGTTTTTGTGCAGTCATAGACTAAATGGAGAAACTTAGAGCTGTTTCTCTTTAATTTTCCTTATCACTGTCTTCCTAGTGCATTTTTAGAGGCTTACTCTAAATTTTGATTGTGAGAGATGTACTACCAACTTCTCACAATTCACCTTAAGGTAAAGTTAAAGAAATATGGGGACCAAGACTAGAGAATGGTAGGAACACAATATCCCACTCTACTTTGAATATAGTATTCACCTCTAGAATATTGTATTAAAGATCTGAACAATGTATTTTAGGAAGAATATTGAAAAATTGAGTGTTTCCAGGGGAAAAGAGACCAAGATGTTGAACTTTGAGGTCATGCCATATGAGAGTTGATTGAAGTAGCTAGTATCTCAGCCTCATTCTCCTAGAAGCAGGCCAGTTGTATCTTTCTGTCAGGGCTCTAGTGGGTTGGAGGTGTCCTTTTTTGAATGCTATCAATTCAAATTCTCATTCTAGTATAATCTTGTCTACTTTCAACTGATGGTGGAATAGTCAGGGCCATTTAACCAATTAACATTGATGAGCTTTTACAAAAGGTTATTTACTTGAACAATGTAGCAAGAAGAGTAATATAAATATCCCCCCTATAATCCTCTCCCTGCCAAGTTTTCAGGGGTGTTTTGCACCTTTTACTATCTCAGACCCTGGGGGAAGGTGGTCTCAGACTTAATACAGTTTTTACATTTCATTTGTCCCACCCAATTAATATTTAAATGTGGCATTGTTGCTAAGTAAGCTACTGGCTCAACTATCACTGGTCTGAATTCTGAAGGTCAATCCTTACTCCCCATGGATTCCACAATCCACTGGCTATAAAACCTAACTCTGACTCTGTATCTGGAATGCCTTGTGGCTCACTCTCCTGACCTTTCAATGACCATCATATGGTCATAGCCTCCCATCTCCTTCATTTAAAGTGAAAGAACAAATGCCCAAGCAAAGAACTGAGGCCCATAATCACAGGCTACATTCAAGGTTCCACATCATCAGGTCTCTCCACTTAGAGCATTTTATCTTCTGTCTCCCCAAAATACTACCTGTCAGGAAGAAGTCCTCTGAAAGAGAGCTGGTTCTGCTGGACTGGTACCTTTTGAATGCCTCCTTTCCCCCAAGTTCCAGTTATGCAGCTAATCATCTTCATCTCATAGCAAGCAGACCTGAAACAGGTGCAGATTGTCCATGCCTACTCCCAATCTACACGGAGATTGTATCAGCCAAGCGATGCTATACCTGTTCACAACGACTGGGCTATAGCCAAATTCTCATTTCAGAAGGAAATGAGGATATCATGTGGGAAGAAAATATTATTTGCAGGTCACAGAAAAGATATCTTCAAATGTGTGAAGAATTGTACTATGGATAAAAAATTAGGCATGTTTTTCTTCACCCTAAATAGCAGAACCAGAAATAACTCTAGGACACTCCTGAAAGTCAAGTTTGATGTAAGGAAAAATTCTCTTATAATTAAAACTATCTGAAAATGGAATGGACTGCCTTAAAGTGATCTATTTCCCTTCACATGAGGTTAGATGATCATTTATTGAATGTGGTATAGACTGGGTGCTGGAACCAGGCTTGAGTTGGTCTGTAAGACCTCTGACACCCTTTTCAAATCTGAGATCCCATGATTCTGATTCCTACTCTACTGTAAGCTTCTTGAAGTCAGGGACCAAGTCTTTTTATCTTTATATCTATCCCACCAAGCTCAGTGTATTATACATTGTGATTGTTTAGTAAATGTGTATGAAACATAAGAATATATAAATATAATTTGTATCATTATACAGAAACCTCATGTTTTGCCCACTTTGTTAATTCTACTGGATCTGGCATTGGGAATTAGAAACAATTTTTCCCTCATATCTGTCAGCACATGAGAGCTCAGTTTGTGTGTGTGTGTGTGTGTGTGTGTGTGTGTGTGTGTGTGTGTGTGTGTGTGATTTATTTTAATTAAAGGTATTGTAAACCCCAATGAGATTGCAGAGCTGCAGAGGATATAAAATAAGGAACTATGGAGAGGAATTGTGTTTCAAATAAGGTACATGCATGTCCTGTGGAAAGGAGTAGGATGACACATTACATTTTGCAGCCACATTGCTACCTTTCATAAGTAGGACAATATAATCCTTGAATACCAAGGACAGTGTCCAAGAAACAAAACAGACCCTGCCTCAGTATTTCATGTTCTTTTCAAGTACAAGTTTCTGATCAGGACTTTTTCAATAGCCCCTTTTACCTTCTTGTTCCTTAGGCTGTAGATAATGGGTTCAGCATTGGGGTGATGATCCCATAGGACAGACTAATAAGCTCATTAGATGTCTTTGTGTCCTTGGACTTGGGCTTCATGTACATGAAAAGGGCTAAGCCATAGGACAAGATCACCACAGTCAGGTGGGCTGAGCAGGTGGAGAAAGCTTTCTTCCTCCTTTCACTAGAGTTGATCCTCAGGTTGGTGGAGAGGATGAAGATATAGGAGAAGAAAATAATTAGAAGAGGCATGATTAGGAAAACAATACCTCCCATTATAATGATAAATACATTGAGAAAGATGTCTTCACAGAAAAGCTTGAGAAGGACCAGGATTTCACAGGTAAGGTGATCAATTATATTTCCACAGAAAGGCACCATCATAACAAGCACAGTTTGTGCCAAAGAGTTCAGACACCCTATAATCCAGGTCTAGCAGCCATCTGCACACAGACCTCCTTGTTCATGATGATGGTGTATTTTAAAGGATTGCAGATGGCAACAAGAAAACTGTAGGCCAATCTCATCCAATGAAGGAGACGGATTTTCTCTCAGACGTAACAGTTATCAGCATTTGAGGGATAGAGGAGGATGTGTAGCAGATATCCAGAAAAGAAAGGTTCCCAAGGAAAAAGTACATAGGGGTGTGAAGATGGGGATCCAGGATGCTGATGATAACGAGGATGCTGTTTCCCAAAAGTATTACCAGTTACATCACCAGGCAGAACAAATAAAGAGATAGCTGGGGGCCTGGGTAATGAGAAAACCCGATCAGAAAAAGCTCAGTCACTGCTGTGAAATTTCCCTTTTCCGTGTCATTTGACCTATCTCCCCTGCACAATTTAGGGAAGGACACAACTCAAAGAAGTTTAAATTGTTTAAAACAGTGAATAATAGTAACATTCATAATCAAATTCATACTTTGACATATTCCTTTTCCCTTTTCCAGCATGATTTTTGCTATGATTTACATTAACAAGTGTTTAAATATATATGTATAATAGCATTAACAAAGAGAATGATAAAAGCATTCATGTAGTATGAAAGAAATGTGAATAGGAAGATGACAAGGTAATTATGTTCTAGAAGCTTCTTCGGCTCCCGACAAATTTCAAAAAAGAAGCTATAGGCCAGATATTGAATGACTACTGAATTCATAGGAGAAGACACTTCCCATTGGGGGTAAAAATCTCATGAATAAATCAGATGACTTTAGTATTTCAAATACTGATTCAGAGTCCTCAGACATAACTGACTATACACTCACAACAGTAAAGAAAAATAAGTTTCCAGGCTTGTGACTCAGGATACAGTTGCAAGGGAGCTCTCATCACCTTTCATTCTTCCGCTTACCTCAAGTGCTGATTCTGCCAAGCCATTCAAAGGAAAGGGAGGTCATAGATGGGCTAGGGTGGAAGAAGCTATCAGGAAGGAAGATGAAGGCTGTGTTTATAGCCATAGACTGGAGGGGAGCATCATAGGATATGCCTGAGAGAAAAGAGACTGACAATATAGCTTGGCCCAGTCTACTACCCCTTAGAAATTACTCAGGACAGAGAGTGAAGTCTGGCCAACCCTCATATCCCTCAGTCCTGAGGATGCTGAGGTTGCCCAGCAGCCTAGCCTCAGGAGTTTGTGCAGTGGTAGAAGATGGAGAAACCAAAGAGCAAGCAGGATTTCAGAAGTCAAATTATGGGAAATGTGAGGAAGCCTGAATGACCAAAAGACCAAGAAAGAAGGCCTCTTCACAAGCAGATGAACCAGAGAGAAAACATACAGAGCAAACATTAACAAAGAGAAACATAAAATTAGAAGGATGAGTGAATCCTTCAAAGAAAAACTAAAGCACACTAATATATATATGTACACATATATATGTATATATATATACATGTATATATATAATATGAAGGAAAAGAAAACAATATGATCAGATAAAAGAAAGAATCCAGTGAACACTCTAGATATGATGGAACAAGAACAAGAGATAACACAAAATGATTTAAAAGAACAACAAAATTCATTCAAGAAAAAAATAGTGAATTTCATACAGAAATCACAGCTCTCAATGTAGAATTTAAAAGTACAAAACAAATAACAAATACCTTAAGATATTATAAATAATTGTACATCTCTGTAACTTCTGTTATTTACTAATTATCTTTTTTTTTTGCAAGGCAATTGGGGTTAAGTGACTTGCCTAGGGTCACACAGTTAGTAGGTGTCAAGTGTCTGGTCTGATACTGGATATGAACTCAGGTCCTCCTGACTCCAAGGCTGGAGCTCTATCCACTGTGCCACCTAGCTGCCCCCTTACTAATTATCTTATGATTAAAATATGTATATCAACATTATAACATGATTTTGTTGCTGTTATTGTTGTCTTTCATTGAATGGCAGTCATCAATATGGATATACATATATGTTGTAAGCATATATGTGTATATAATATGCATGCATGTGTATATGATTCTTTTGATTTTGCTCTCTTCACTCTGCATTGCTTCATGTACCTTGTACATTGTCAAAGTTCTTTTATGTCTATCTAGCATGTGATTGTAGCACTTAGGATCATTTTACACTCCAATATGCAGCAGATCTCCCAAATGTTTTACAATGAAGGTATGGATCTACAGAATAAAACAGTATTGGTTTGCAGGCTAAAATCAGAAAGCCAGTTTTCTGATACTTTCCTTGCAAGGCAGACGAATTGCTTTAAGAAACCCTTTAAATGATTATGTTCTTATAAACTGATATCTGCCATATTTCTGAGTCCATCTTGAAAAAGGAAACTAAAATGAGCAATATGGATATTGGGTTTTTTGGCCATTGGTGTATTGTAGTACATTTAATCATATAGAATACTTGAAAAGAGTGCCTCATGATTTAAGAAATTAGGATATGGAAAGCATTCTATAACATGCCACCTTTATTTTAGGGGAAGTAGCTAGCACTTAGTGAGATGAGAAGACTTACAGACACTCTTGGATGAGGATATAACAGAATTAGACCTTGAAGGAAGAGATGGATTGTAATTGGCAGAAGTATGTAGAGCAAATCAGTCCTGGATATGGAGGACAGTGAACAATAAAAGTGAGAAGGGGGTGGTATTGGTGTTAGGATGAGAATGGGGGAGAGTATATAGTTCCATTTGCCTAGAATAGAAAATATTTTTAAAATAACAAGTAGTATTAGATAAGACTGGACAGGTAGGTTGGAACTGGATTACAGAAGGCCAAAGAGTTAAAAATTAATTCAACAGGCAATTTTTTAGTAAAAGTTATTTGTTTTTGTTTTTTGTTTTTTGTTTTTGTTTTTTAGTAAATAAGTCAAGATGAGGGTTGGAAAGTTGGAAAAGTACTTTGGCACCAGTTATAGAGATAGATTTGAGACAGGAGAAACTGAGACAGATTAATTAAGAGATTATTATAGAGTCTAGGTAAGAGATGATAAATAACCAAAAGTAGGATGATGATAGAGTATTCTAAAGAAGATGGCAGATGAGAGTGGTAGTTCAAAGCTAGAACTGACAGAATATGTTAATTGATCAGATATGGGATGTAAGAGGGAAGGAAGAATCATAGGAGATGCCAGATTTTCAAGCCTCATTTTCTGGTTCATAATTAATTTTTTTTAATTTGAAGAGGAGTGATATTTGGATGGAGAAGCTATACAGTTAAAATTTCAATTTATTGAATTTAGAGTAACATAATGGAGGTGCCTAATGGGCAAAAAGGCATGGGACTTGAGATCTGCGGCAATGTTGGTGGAAGAGATAACAATTAGGGAATCATCTATAAAGAGACTAAATACACAGGGTTAGATGAGGTTACTGCAGAGAAAGTGGAGAGAGTAGAGGATAAAGTCAAACTCTTAATGTCTGGCAACACACGTGCAAGAGTAGCAAAGAGCTTGAAGAGCTAATGAAGGAGAAAGAGGACTGTTCAAAGAAGAGAAGAAGCATGATAGTGAAGCAGCTCAGAAAAGAAGGGAATAAAGAGTATCAAATAGGAGGAGGTGGTTGACAGTGTTGAATGTTGCACAAAGTTAAATAGGATTAGGATAGATTAAAGGCCTTTGGATCTCACTAAGGTTGTCATTAATGATGTTAGAGAGAACAATTTTGGTAAAGGGGTTAGAACAGAAATTAGATTACAGGGGCATAATGAATGTGTGGGTCATGAAGAAATGGAGACAAGTGTGCAGAAATGATCCTTTCTTGAAGTTTGACACTCTGAGAAATATTTAGTAAAGATCAGCAATACTCAAAGCACTTTGCTAGGTACACAAAGAATAATAAATAGGCATGAAAGGACATAATGAAAAATAAGCCCAACCCTCAAGAAACCCTTCTTCTGCTGGAAGGATTTAATATGCAAACTGTTATATGATAATTTGAGGATTTGGGAGAAAGCAGTGACAATTAAGTGAATCAGTAGGACATGCCCAGAAGAACTCCTAAGTTTTCTAGGATGAAGGAGGGCATTCCAGGCACCCTGGAAAACCTATAGTAGGGCAGAGCTAGGGGATGAAGTACTTAGTTCAGGTGACAGAAAATAAGCCAAATAGACTTGAAAACACGGATCATGGTGAGGAATAATGTTCAGTAAACCAGGAGGGTGGAAAGACAAGGTATGACCAGATTGTGAGGGCTATATTGAGAAGTTTTTAATTTATCCTAGAGGCAATAGGGAGCTACTGAAACACGGAGTGGTATGATAAAATAGGTTTTGGTATCACTATTTTGGTAACTGTGTAGGGGGTCAATTAAAGGGAAAAGAGTCTAGAAGCTTGGAGTTCAGTTAGAAGGTTCTTTCGATAGCCCAGGAGAAAAGTGAAGTGGGCATGAACTAAGGTTGTGGCTCATGAAGATAATGGAATGAAGATAAAGGAATAGCTGTGAGAGATGTAGGAACAGAATAGACAAGACTTGACAATAGATTGGATATAAGGCCAGAAAGAGATGAAATAGCTCAGTTTGGCAACCTAAGTGAATAGAAAGATGATGGTTCTTTGTTAGAAATATGGAGGTTTGGAGGATGGGTTAGGGGCTAAGATGATGAGTCCTGCTTTGGAAATTTGATGTTGGACATGCTTGTGGTACATCCAGTTGAAGATGCTTAGTTTAAAAGCAAGACTAAGGCTACATCTATACACACACATATGTATGTACGGAAGACATCTCAATATAAAAGATAATTGAATCCTTTTGAGCTCATGAGATCACTCAGAGAAAACATTTAGAAAGAAAATAAGAGATTCTATGTAAAAGCCTTAGGTACATTCACATTAAAGGAGTGGAATGTACATAGCAATCCAGCAATATTGAAACTCTAGAAAGAGTGATTATCTCAGAGAAGAATGTAGTCAATTATGTAAATGATTCAGAGAGATCAAGAAGGAGGAGAGCTAAGAATTGTTCATCAGAGTTGGCAATTAAGTGTCATTGGGAACCTTTGAAAGAATAATATTAGTTGAGTGGCAGGGTTAGAAGCCAAATTTCAAGGGCAGAGAAGTGAATGGGAAAAGAGTAAATAAAAGCAAAAAATACATAAAGCTTTTCCAAGGAGAGGAGTGATAAATTGAGAGATCAGAGTAGAATACTACCTTTTTTAAAAAAAATGAGCTAGAATAGAACATCTTTGAAGGGAAAAATGGAGTCCCTAGAAAGGGAGACACTGAGGAAAGGAGGTTGATTGATGAAGAAGGGTGTTTGAAGAAATAGAATCAGGCAGGATGAAAAATATAAGAGAAAATTTAAACTTGTTTGTTTTTTAGGCAATTGGGGTTAAGTGACTTGTGCAGGGTCACACAGCTAGTAAGTGTCGAGTGTTTGGTCTGAGGCCGGATTTGAACTCAAGTCCTCCTGACTTTAGGGCCAGTGCTCTATCCACTGAGCCACCTAGCGGCCCTGAGAAAATTTAAACTTGACAAAGAATACGAATACTTCTTCCTCTAAATATAGCTTAATAAAATCAGTCCAATTAGAATATGAATAGCATCTATTGGGGAAAATTTTTGTAACAAGTATCTATAATAAATATAGTTTCCCGAGACAAATAGAAAATTTATTTAAATACATACAAAGATATACAGGTACCAAGCTCCAATAAATAAGCAATTAAAGGATGCAAACAGAGACCTTTTGAAAGATGAATATAAACTATCAACAAGCATGAAAAAGAATACTAGTAATTACCAATCATAAGAAAAATATAAATTAATGTAATTCATTTTGTCTCATGCAAATTATAGCATCAAAGATGACAATCATAAAAATGATAAATGTTTGAGAGATTGTCAGAAAGCAGATGCACTCATGGAGCATTTGACCAGTTAGAGCTATTAATTTGTCAAATTATTCTTGAAAACAATTTGAGGCTATGAAAAAAATATCAGTGAACTATACAATACCACTACTGTCCCTATGGGCAACTAGGTGGTGCAGTGGATAGAATTCAGGGCCCGCAGTCAGGAAGACGCATCTTCCTGAATTAAATGTGGCCTCAGACATTTCCTAGTTGTGTGACCCTGGGCAAGTCACTTAACTTTGTTTACCTCAGTTTCCTCATCTGTAAAATGATCTGGAGAAAGAAATGGCAAACTGCTCCAGTATCTTTGCCAAGAAAACCCCAAACAGGTTCACAGAGAGTTGGACATGACTGAAAGACAACTGAACAACAATTGCCACATACTTCAGAGATGGGAGAAATATTTTGAAGAGTATATAGCCCTATGCTTATGATTCTATAAAGAAATGATTATAGCATTATTTTGTGTAATAATTAAAAGAAAACAAGTATAATAAGATGATGGTCATCAAGTAGTGGTAGGAGAAATAATTGTGGTAAATGGATATAATAAAATATACTTTTGCCTTAGGAAATTATGAATATGAAAAATTCAGAGAAATTTGGGAAGACTCATATGAACTGACATTGAGTGTTCTAATCAGAGTCAAGAGAACAATTTCTATAGAATGACTCAATAATGTAAAAGAAAAGACAGAAAAATGTCAGTACTGAATCTTGACCAAAGAAGACTTAGGTATTAAAGTTTTGGTTAGTAGGAGTAGAATGAGGCATATTTAATTTGGTATGGACTACGTTGGTTTGTTTTGCTTACTCGTCTTTTTTTTTTTTTTTTTAACAAAGAAGGCTTCTATAGAGTGAGGGCTTATTAGAAAATGATAGTATTAATTTTTAAAAGCGTAAACAAGATATTGAGCTTTTTTTTTAAATCTAGGGAAGGGTAAAATAGATGAAGACGGAGGTTTAGAGTAATGGAGAAGGAAAGTTGGGGCAATATAGGTCTGAGGATACTTACTATCTTTTTAACATTGGGCAAGTTACTCAGTCTTCCTGGACTTCCATTTCCTTACCTATAAAATGAAAGGGTTGGACTAAAATAGTGGTGTCAAACTCATAGAAATAAGGGCCACTAAACTATACATAAGGATCCCTGTAAGCTGAGTATTGACTTAAAAAACTACATATTATATCCCAAGATAGTCCCCACTGTTCTCATGTACCTTTAAGTGTGAGATGTAGAACTTATTCTTTCCTCTCTATTGAACTGGTGTTTTTCCTGTTTTTGAAGAAAGGTACTACTTTAAGAACATTAACAAGCAAGTCTTGGTGACTTGAGGAAGCGCCAAAGTCATAAACATAGAGCCTGTCTGTCCTATCTATTGGCCTTCTTTATAGAGACAATTGCTTTTACTCAAACTAGCTTATATCATTACCTTTCTTCCATATGATTTTCCTATGTAATTAAAAATGTTTGTAAAATATTGCCTTGCTTAAGAATATTTCCCTTTCCAAAGTAAGGCCATGATATTAGAGCAGAAAGCAGCACTATGTAAGCAGCTCCATCTTAATGCAGAAGCCTGTGGACCCTGGATGATTTCAAATGATCTACCACTGCATCTGGATGAAGTTGAACTTTCCATCCTCACAACTTTCCCCAAAGTGTTCTTCAAGGAATCTTTGTAATCCCTGAAGTCATTAAACATTTATATAGAAACTGCATGAAAGTTAACTTTTAAAGTTTAGGGATATTCTAATGATTCAATTCAATTCAACGTGTTTGGTGTCTTTAATTGATTGCACAACAGACAAAATGCAGAACAGGGAGATGCTTTCAAATTTCTTCTTCATAAGCCAAATGTGAGAGGAGTAACATAGTTACGTAGATGATTCATGATTGATTTGAATCCCCACATTTTTTGAAAATACCTCTGTGTATAGGCAGCTATGTTCTGGATCAAACCCACTATCATCTTTACACACAATGGGTTTGTATATGAACATCTGCTGTGGCATGAGTCCAGATTCCAAGTCCTGATCTCAAGCCTGGTGTCTCAATGAATGTCATCTCCACTTCTTTCACCAGTATTTGACAGACATAGTCAGACTTAAATGTGGGGACATTATTCACAGACAAACCAAAGTGGAGAGGTGCACATACTACAAGGGTAATTATGAGCTACATATTTAGGTCATGAATGGATTGGCAGATGTGCTTACTGAATCAGTCATGCAAGAAATATCATGGATAATGTAAGAGATACAGCAGGATAGTAAGAAAGTTAACATTGTTGTGACTTTTTAAAAGGGGAATATAACAGAATCCATAACCTATAGGGAAGTGAACTTGATTTAAATTCCTAGAAAAACTGTAGAGTTCATTTGTGGAAATCTAGAAACAGTCATTGGTTATAAGCATCAACTCATCATAAACAGGTTATGTCAGACCAACTTTGCTTTCTATTTTGATAGGATTTTTGATCAGAGGAAGACCATGAAAATCTTTTACCTAAACTATAGCAAAACATTTCATAAATTACTTCCAACTATTCTTGTGAGAAGATACACATGGAGTGATAATTTCAACTAGATAGATTTGGAACTAGTAGAATAGCCTTATTTAATGGGAGTTGTTAATGGTTCAATGCCAGGTCAGCAAAAAGTCTCCAGGAAATTGTTCCAATGATTTATCCTCTTTTCATACACTTTTACCAATGATTTAGAATAGATAAAAGTATAGTTGGCACATTCCCCAAATTTGCAAGGGGCACAAAGTGGTGAGGGATAATTTACACAAATGACAGAGCAAAGTTCCAAAACAATGCTGTTGACCTAGAGTATTGCACTGAGTCTGATAAGATGAAATCCAATAAGGAGGATAAAAGTCCTAAAGTCCTAAATAGTAGTCTGAAAAAAAGATCTGGGGTTTTTATTGGATGATAAACTCAATATTAGTCATTGATGTGATATAGTAGCCCAAAAACCAAATTTCGGGATGTAAGAGAGGGATGGCTTTTAGGAATAACAATCATTATCCCTCTGTGTTCTTTCCTGATAAGTCCACATCTGAAATACTATTTTCATTTTAGAACACCACAGTTTAAGAAAGACACAGATAAGTGGGAGTGTTTGTGCATAGGTGTTTATATGTGGTTGTGTGTGTGTCAAGTTTTGTGAAGACCTGATATTACTTTAATTATTAAACCAATCATTATACTAGATTCTCAACATACAACCATAAATGCTGTTTATGCATCATTCTCTAAGTCTCAGTTATGCTGTAAAATTTTCCCAACCATTAATAGCACAATTTCATGAAGTTCTCAAAAATGACTGAATTATTCTGAAAACTTATGAACATGCTGCACAAAACAAAAAACAAAATATCAACAAGTAACTATGTTACATGATACAAAACTTTGCATAAATCTTATGACATTAATTCATTAAATTATCTAGATGAAATATTACATTTACAATTCCCAGTTTTAGTATTCTATGTTGGTTTACTAAAAAAAATCATAATAGTTGAAAAGGTGTGGTGATATTGTTTATCAGCTATGGTCTACAGCAAAGATCAAAGATGGACTAGATAATAATTGTATACTCCCCTCCACTAATATCACCAATTAGAGACATTCTCAAATAATCAATAAATAAAAATGTATTAAGTTCTTGCTAACTGCCAAGTACTGACCTAGGCACTGAAAATATAAAGAAAAAATTGAAGCAATCCCTTTTTGGAATGAGCTCGCATTCTATGAGGGGAGATTTGTACACATGTGTATATTATATATATATATATATATATATATATATATATGTATATATATACACACAGAATAAATGTATTCAGAATAAATGAAAATAAATATAAAGTAGGTAAATACAAGGTAATAGTGAGGGCACTAGCAAGTTGTGGTGGTATCAGGAAAGACATTGTGTAGAAGGTAATAAGAAATAAGAAAATAATTCCATATAGATTTAACTTGGGGCAGCTATGTGGCATAGTAGATAGAGCACCAGCCCCAGAGTCAGGAGAACCTGAGTTCAAATCTGGCCTCAGACACATAACCCTCACTAGCTGTGTGACTCTGGGCAAGTCACTTAACCCCAATTGCCTCACTGAAAAAAAAATAGATTTAACTAAAATCTAATTTTCATTCCATTGTTATCTTGAAATTCATCAAGTCCAAATTACCTAAAATATTAAATATAACATCAAATTAATCATTTCCCCAGGGAAGAGTCACATTCCTTAAACACATACATTCACTAATTGGTGCTCCAATAAGATGAATCCAATTAATTTTCTGAAGTTCACATCAGAATTACAGCATCTGTGAAGTTTAGCTTGAAAATAGTTATCAGTCTTCAAAAATTCTCATAGATAAGGTCAGGTAGGTGGCTCAGCGGATAGAGCACCAAGCCTGAAGTCAGGAGGACCTGAGTTCAAATCCGGTCTCAGATCAAACACTTGACACTTATTAGCTGTGTGACCCTGGACAAATCACTCAACCCCAATTGCCTAAAAAAAGATTCCCATAGATAAAGTTCTTTTTCAACAAAAGTTTTGTATTATTATTTATTTCCAAAAGATAAAAGTTGTTCTGGTTCTTAAAAAAAACAAACTGGTTCAATGGGCTTCATCTTTCCCATTAATTGTTGTTGTTGCTAAATTGTTTATTCATATCCGACTCTTCAAGACCCCATTTTTATGAAGCTATTGTTTTTAAAAGCATAACCAAAAACATTCATTAATCCAAGAGAAATAACCATCTGCAGGGCACACCCAATGAAGGAGATGGATTTTCTCTCAGACATAACATTTATCAGCATTTGAGGGATAGAGGAGGATGTGTAGCAGATGTCCAAAAAGGAGAAGTCCCCAAGGAAAAAATACATAGGGGTGTGAAGGTGGAGATCCAGGATGCTGATGATAATAAGGATGCTATTTCCCAACAGGATCACCCGGTACATCACCCATTTTATCTTCACAAAGATACTGGAGTGTTTTGCCATTTTGTTCTCCAGGATCCCCATTTTACAGTTGAGGAAACTGAGGTAACCAGAGCTTAAGTGACTTGCCCAGAGTCACACAGCTTATAAGTGTCTGGGGCTGGATTTGAACTCAGGTCCTCCCAATTCCCGGCTTAGCCCTCTATCCACTGCTCCACCTTGAAGTGCCTACTATTTACCAGGCATTCTGTTAGGTACTGGAGATGTGAATTATCCTTCATATGAGGTTGGATGACCATTTTTTGGAGATGATATAGACTGGAATTTTGGTCGGGTATGATTTGGTCAAGAAAATCCCTGAGATCCTTTTTGTCATTTTTTGATTTCTATTATAGAGTAATTTCTGTGAGAACAAAAAACTTGTATGTTTTTAGCTTCCTGTATCTCTCATCACTTATCACAATGTAGTATACACTATGGGTGCTTAATGCATAGGTGCTAAATGTTCGAATGAATATATTAATAGAACTTATAGTCTTACCTCAAAAGTTCCTATATCTTAGCAATATATTTTGCTCAATCTGACATTAACCAAATGGAAACAAGATTTTTTTTCAGTTGTCAACCTATGAACAATCAATTTCTGTGTTTATATATGATTTATTATAATGAAAAGTTTTGTAAACAACATGAGATCAAGAGGTAGAGCAGAGGACATACAGCAAGAGACCTAGGGATAGGAACTGTGTCTCAAATGTAACACATGAATACCCTGTGTGGAAAGGAGAAGAATCACACAGTAAGCTTTGCATCCATAATAATATACTTGACACCAGGGAGAGCAATGTTATCATTGAATACAAAGTACAATGTCCAAGACAAAATATAAACCTACTGTAAACCTTAAAGCACTTCATATTCTCTTGAAGTGCAGATTTCTAATGAGGAATTTCTCCACAGCATTTTTTACCTCCTTGTTCCTTAGACTGTAGATAATGGGATTCAGCATTGGAGTGATGACCCCATAGGACATCCCGATAAGCTCATCAGATGTCTTAGTGTCTTTGGACTTGGGCTTCATGTACATGAAAAGGGCTGAACCATAGAACAAGATCACCACAGTCAGGTGGGCTGAGCAGGTAGAAAAGGCTTTCTTCCTCCCTTCACTAGAGTTGATCCTCAGGATGGTGGAGATGATAAAGATATAGGAGAAGAAAATGAGCAACAGAGGAGTAATTAAAATAACAATGCTTGCAACTGTCATGATAAACACATTAAGGGAAATGTCTCCACAGAGAAGCTTGAGAAGGGCCAGGATTTCACAAGTAAGATGATCAATGCTATTTCCACAGAAAGGCTTTATGAGGGCAAGCACATTTTGTACCAGAGAGACCAGAAATCCTGTCATCCATGTCCAAACAGCCATTTGTGTACAGAGTCCTTTATTCATGATGATGGTGTATCTTAGGGGATTGCAGATGGCAACATACCTGTCATAGGCCATCACTGCCAGGAGAATGCACTCCGTGCACCCCAGTCCAAGAGAAATAACCATCTGCAGGGCACACCCAATGAAGGAGATGGTTTTTCTCTCAGACATAACATTTATCAGCATTTGAGGGATAGAGGAGGATGTGTAGCAGATGTCCAAAAAGGAGAGGTTCCCAAGGAAAAAATACATAGGGGTGTGAAGGTGGGGATCCAGGATGCTGATGATAATGAGTATACTGTTTCCCAACAGGATCACCAGGTACATCACCAGGCAGAGCACATAAAGAGCTAGCAGGAGGCCTGGGTAATGAGAAAGTCCTACCAGAAAAAACTCAGTGACAGCTGTGTGATTCCCCTTGTTCATGTTATTTAACTGCCAACTGCAAGATTTAGGAAAGGACACACTTCAAAGCAGCTGGAATGAATAGTAACACATTTGTTATTAGCTTCCTATTTTGAACTATTTTTTTTTCGATACTGATATTTTTTCATTCAGTGGTATAGGTACTTAAATACATGCATAAGGACAAAAAGTAGGAAAAATTTGAAAAATGTGCATGCAACCTGAAGCAAATGTGACCACCAATATTTGTAACAAAATTTTTATGTGAGAGTAAAAACAACAACAAAATCAGTGATCATAACTGGGGAAAGATGGAATAAATTACAGCACATGAACGCAATGGAGAATTATTTTGCTTTAAGAGATGATGAATATGAAGAATTCAGAGACAATTGGGAAACCTTGTATGAATTGATGTTGCGTGAAGCAAGCAGGATTAGGAGAACAAATAACCAAAAGACCATAACGATAGAAAGGAAAACAAGGCAGAAAATATCAGAAAACTGGTCAGTGCAATCGCCCAATTTCAGCTTCAGAACACTGACAATGTTCATCCCCTGGGAAGATCAGTGAATATCTATAGGAGTGGAATGAAACATATGTTGGTGGACATGGATTTTGTGCTGGTTTATTTTGCTATAAGAAAAGTTTCTATAGAGTGAGGGCTTATTAGGAAGTGAAACTATTGTTTTTTAAAGTATAACCAAAATGTTCTTTAAAATTCATCTAGAACAGGGTAATATAGATGAAGACAGTTAAAGGTTTAGAGTACATAATGGAGAAAGACTTTGAAGCAGTACTGTTGTTATTGTTGAGTCATTTCAGTCATGTCTGACCCTTCATGACCCCATTTGGGATTTTCTTGGCAGAGATACTGGAGTGGTTTGCCATTTCCTTCTCTGGCTCATTTTACAAATGAGGAAATGGAGGCAAACAGGATTAAATGACTTGCCCAGAGTCATATAGCTAATAAGTGTCTGAGGTCAGATTTGAACTCAGGAAGATGAGTCTTCCTCCAGCCTCAGCTCTCTATCCACTATGCTACCTAGATGCCTTGAAGCAGTATCCATTAGAAGAAATTGATCTCAGTTGGGTCAGAAAGGCAAGGACTTAAGAAGGAGAATGGTACAGTGGAAGGACCACTAGTTCTGCAATCAGGGGGCCAGTATTCAAATCCCTCCCTTTGATTCTTGCAATTTTTGTGGCACTATACTCCACTTACTTTCCCTGGGACTCAGTTTCCTCAACTTCAGAACAAGATGACCCTCTGTGGTTCCTTTCAGCTTTAGATCTATGATCTAATCTATGATCTGCTGAGAGGAGATTGTGAAGTTGAAGTCTTAAATAAAACAGAGAAATATTAGGTTATCTGCTGAGGAGTAGACATTCAAAGATGATTCTTTGTTAACTTGTTCTCTTAATTCTGCTTACTTCACTTATCAGCTTATACAAGTCTTCCCAAGTTCCTCTGAATTCTTCATACTTATTATCTTTTATGGCAAAATAAAAAATGTTGTTTTCCATTGAGGGCCATTTGTAGTTTGATAACATAAATTTAGAGAGGATCCAATCAGCTTGATTTTATAATTTTGATGTTATATGCCTAATGCTCTAGAAACTATGGCTCTTGAGGTCAGCTATTTCCAAATCCCCCATGCATCATTGGTTATTACAAGTCTCTCCATTGTCTTTACCATGGCCTACTAGTAACTTTCTCCATTTAAGCAGTCTCATTTATAAACTTATCAATGAGGATGCATACTTACCTCACCTCACCAGGTGAAAAAGTGTAGAGAGAATAGTTTTTGTGCTAAAGGTTCAACTTTGGAGGACATTCAGCTAAAAGGAATAGAAACAATATGACAATTCAGAAAAAGAAATGGAGAGGGAATTTCAAAGAGACAGATTGCAGTAGTATCGTGAGAGTGTATACAATTAATCACCAAGGCTTTATTTAGTACCAGCTATATACCGGCCGTTATGCTAGTCTTTGGGGGCATATAAAGGCAAAGAATGGAGTAATATACTCTAAATATCCACATACTATTTATTTTACATATTAATTTTTATATATTCAACCACATCCTTGAATAATGTGAGGAGATAAATAAATAAGGAATATAAATAACTTTTCTCTCAGAGATATGTACAGTGACCTCTCTTTAGCTACTCCTAAGAGTAGTGTATTTGGAACCACAGAATTACAGAATGCTATAGCTAGAATAAATCTGTAACACAGAATTAAGTATGCTAGAGCTTGCAAAGACATTAGAAGACAACACAATGGTGGGACACAAAGTTTCTTTGAAAAAATAGAAGGGTAGAAAAATAACTTAGAATACAGAAGATAAAATAGAATAGCTTCAAGTAAAGGGGTTCTTCTTTAAGGGTTCTTAACCTGAGATGTCACCTTGTCTTTGTAAATGATATCTGATAAGAGTACTTCAATATAATTAGTTTTTTATTTTATGCATTTAAGAAAATTATTCTGAGAAGAGATTCATAAAGTGTCTATGACATTAAAAAGTTCAAGACTTCTGTTTTAGAATATAGAATGTTGAAACTGAAAGCAACTGTAGAGTTCATATGATTTCACAGATGAGAAAACACATCTAAAAGTGACTCAAAAGCTAACTCTCCACAATTTGGTGGAGGATGACAAAGAGTGCTCTGAGGCTGTAGCCATTCATGAGCCAGAGAGTTAAGAGATTCAATAATCAGAAATAGTTCCTTCCTACTCCAGCAACCATGCTTCTCTGTTTTGAATTGCTTTTGTTTGGAATTGCCTACAGCTTCAATTACAAGTTTCTTCAATTTGCCCCACATATCCTACATAGGGTCATAGAATATATGATTTTAAGGTCATAAATTTAGAGCTGAGAGGACGCTGAGATAATTGAGTCCAATCTTCTCATTTTATATGACTTTTATTTTTGATACTTCTTACCAAAGGCCCATTCATAGCTTCCATTTCCATTGGTATCTCCAAAAACGACCCTTCCCACATTTCCATTTACCTCTAAGTTTGAGATGTAGAGCTGCTCCTCTCCTCCTCTCTGCTGTGTTCTTCCTGTTTTTGAACAAAAACTACTTTAAGCATACTTTCAAGTATATCTTTGAGGGAGCACTAAAGGAATTATTACTCCTGTCTGGCCTATCTACTAGCCTTCTTTATGGCTAAAATTGGTTTTACTTAAGCTAGTTTACATCATTATCTTTGCTCTTATGCTATTTGCATTCTTTATTCAGAAATATTTATGAAATCTTGTCTGGCTCAGGAGAATGTTTCCCCTTCCACTTTAAGGTCATGGCATTATTTTGAATAGAGAAGAGCACCCTATTTCTAGTTCTGCCATAAATGCCCATAATCAGCTGTGGACCATGAGTGGTTCCAAATGATCAGCCACTGGATCTGGATGCCAGTTTAACTCTCCATCCTCACAACCTTCCCAAAAGTGTTCCTTGGGGAATCTTTGTAATCCCTGAAGACATTTAAATCTTTATACAGAACTGTATGGAAGCTAATGACTTTCAAAGCTTTAGGGATGTTGTAACTATTTAATTACATCAAGCTTATTAGGTGGTTTTAATTGATGGCACAACAAATAAATTGCAAAGAGGAAAACAGTTTCAAATTTCTTCTGACCAACATAAACATAGGGGAAGGACATAATTATGTGGATGACTGAGCAAAATCCCCCACATCTCTCTTGCATCTCTGAGTGTTGTTAGCTATGGAAGATTCCAGTTCAAACTTACTAATATCTTCTTATGTTGACCTACTTCTCAACAGCTCCAAAGTCTAACATACAATGGGCATGTACAATAAGAATGTAGCATGAGTCTAGCTTCCAGGCAAGAATAGGATTTGGCAATCTATCCTCATGGGTGAAATAGTTTTCACGTGGACAAAATTGAGAGATGTGGACTGTATGAGTACAGTTAGAAGAATTTAGAACTGATTAAAGGACTGGACCCAAAGAGTGGTGAATACCATATTGATGTTGGTGGTATCATGGTGTCTAGTAGACACTAAAGATCTGTTTTTGGCCCTGTTGCTTCAAAATTTTAATAAGTGGTTTGTGTGCTTATCATATTTATGTATGATGTAAACTTGAGAGGAAGAGATGATATACTGAATTACAGAGATGAGATCCAAAAATATCCTTAGAGACTAGAAAAATGAGTGAATGAATAACTTGTTTATGAAGTGTTTATTATATGCAAAACCCAGTTTACACTGATTAAACTGTTTTCCACAGTTTGGGAAAACAAATAGACAAATAAGAGATTCCTTGCTCTCAAGAAACTAATATTCTAATAGGGAAGACAAACCATAGAGAAGGTATATGGAAAAATCCTGTGGTCCTTAGAATGTAATGGTAAAGCAAATGGATGCCTCTTTAATATCATTTCCACTGATAAAATCATATCAGTTTCTGAGGTTCAACCAACTGACAGTACAAAAGCCTCTGGGAACAAGAATTCTTTTTCTGATGCAGCTGTAGCACCTGCAGATAGCAATTGCCTGGCTATATCTCCACAGGGGTTACTTCTCAGGATGAAGGCAGAAAGAATTGGCTGAAGAATTCCCAAGATTCTGGGTTCAGGGTCCTGGGATGTTTCCACAGAGGTCTGAGGGAAGATGGTGATCTGAGTGGTGGTGGTGGCTGGCCTGCCTGGAACATGTAGCTTTCTGTCTCTCCCCAGGGTGTCTTGTTGGCTTGCCAACCTAATGAGTGGCAGTTGACAGTGGTAGGGATGACTGACTCCTCTCCATAGGATTTGCTTCCCTGGATAATGACTTTAAGAACTGAGCTAGAAGTAGGACTTGTAGTCTGGAACAAAAAGAGGAAACAGGTGAATTGTTTAGGAGACACATAAACCTGGCATAGAGGTATGATGCATAGTAGTTATTGGAATCTTCAATTACCTAGACATCTTTTTTAGCTTTTCTTCCCTCTAGTAACTTCTTGACTTGCAATAATGACAATTTGTCTGTCAACATTTCAAGAAACCAACAAGAACTAAATTATATTCTGTATCTGACTCTCACTATCTGGGAGGCACTGTTATTAAGGTAGCAGTGGTGGGAACTCTGGAAAAAAGAGACCACTTGATCCTAAAATTTGTGACAGTGTAGGAAAAGAAAGCTGGATATAGTCTGGGCATAATGTTAGAAAGATTGCAAAGGCTTCAGAGGAATAATAGGCAGGATTGCATGGATAAAATTCTACAGGGGAAATCATCCTAGGTAATATACGAAATTCTGAAGAATAAAATTCTGAAGGCACAAAGGAAAATAATTTCAACGAGGAGAAAAAATTGTAATTGCCTGAAGAGATGGATATGAATGCTCAGAGAGCTCATGAACCAAATTAGGTTTTAAAAATAAATGTAGCCAAGATAGATATAAGACAAAAAGTTGGGATAGGGACTGTGATTGGACCTGTGATTTCATTATTATAGAGAACTGCCTCAAACAATGCAGATCTGCACCTTCTCTACAATTTATAATCTTAGATATTTACCTAGAGTATTTAGATATTAAATGTCTTGACAAGAGTCCTGATGAAATAGCATTAAGAGTGCTAAGGACCAACTATATGGAGGGAAGTAGGAGGATCAGAGAAATATCACGACTTGGGGATGAATGAGATAATGATAGTTAAGAGAGGGGATACAGAGGGGTTATACTCACAGTTGTTTCTATTTTCTGTATGAAGGCAATGATCCTTGCAATGAAATGACAAAACAAAAATGGCTAACAGTGCCTTAATATCCAAGATAATTAAGGAGATATGAGTGTGAGTAGTTATCCTTGATGAATTCAAATCCCCTGGCCCATATGACTGCAGAAGAACTAGCTGATATGATTGCTAATCCAAACAGTGTGAAATATCATCAATACATGGAAAAATACCACAAGATGGTGAGAAAGATTAATGTTGCCCCTATTTTTTAAAGAAAGAAGAGAAGAGATTCTATAAAATCAACGCCAAAGAACTTGTCTTGAATTGCTGGGAAAATTACAGAATGGGATCATTAAAAAGTTGATCAGCAAGCGTCTACAAAAGGGAGCAGTGATTACAAAGAAAGAGCATGGTTTCTTTAAAAATACGGCATGTCAAACCAAACTTGGTTCCTATTTTCACAGGTTATCATAATTAGTTTTGATTAGGGGAATGTTGTGAATATATTTTACTTATACCTTAGCAAAACACTTGATAAAATATCTTGTATTATTATTGTAAAGAAAATGGAGAGGCAGGAAGTAGGTGATAATATAATTAGATGGATTTAGAACAGATTGAATAGTCAAACTCAAAGAGAAATTATTAATGGCTTCATGAGACCTTGACAAGGGATGTCCAGGGAGAGATACTCCAATGAGCTATACATGACCCTGTATAGTTTAACATTATGAAAGATTTGGATAAAGGCACAGACATATCCACATCAGATCTGCAGATGGTACAAGGAGGGTGGAATAACTGACATAGAGGATTCCAGAATCAGGATCCAAAAAGATCTTTACATTTTAGAGCAGAACAGGTTTAATAAGAAGAAATCCAATGGAGATAAATAAAAAATCAAGCCAACACGTATTTATTAAGCACTTATTATGAGCCAGGGGCTATGTTAAGTTTTATATTTGGGTTTTAAAACTCAATATTACAATTACAAGGAATAGGAGGAGAAGAAGGAAGCATCATTTGATTTTTTAATGATCTGGGGTTTTTAGTAGACTAAAAGATTAATATGTATCAATGTTGTGATGTGACAGCCAAAAAAAGACCCCAAACCTTCAATAATATTTGCGGCTGCATTAAGAGAAGCTTAGCTTCTAGGAACAAGGTGGTTACTGTCCCTCTGTACTCTGCTGGATGCTAGAGTACATGTTGCCTGCAACTAACAACCTCACCTGACGGGAGAGCGTGAACTGAAGAAACATGGGCCAGGTGGGTCAGCCAAGACTGAACCGTTTATTCATCTGCGGGTCACAGCATATATAGGAAAGAGTTCGGAGCTTCAAAGGATCCCCTGTGTGGGAAAACTATGCATATTCTGTAACTGTTACTGATAACTTTCAAGGTTCAGAGCTCAGTAAAAAAGTGCTTTCAGGACATACATCAAAGGAGCATACAATAAAAGTATCAAGAAAAGGATTACATACATTTTAAACAAATGGTTACAAGATAGAGATTAACAGTCAATTAACAGGCCTTGACAATCATTCTCAGGGCTGTCTCAGGTTCTTATCTCAAAGTATGTGACTAGTCCTCTGGAGTTTGCTACATGTTATCCCTCATGCCAGACTGTTATTGTGTCACGGTCGGGCAGTCCCATGAGCCCCTTCATGAATAGGAGAGTGGTGAACCAACATCCTGATTAAGTGAGCCCTTGAAGGTAAGAACAGGCAGGAGTTAAATTCCAACCTGAATTCTTTAACCCTTTTCTGGACTGATCAGAGCTGGCCCTCGACAAGTATACTTTTGGGCACCACAGTTTTAGAAAGACATTGGTAGACAAGGGAATGTGTATTATTCTGAAACAATCTGGAGTATTGCTTTAGTAAAAAAAACCCAATCATTATAATAGACTCTCAGAGAAGGTTAAATTCTAAATATTTTATATGTGTTTGAGACTCTGAAGCTAGTATCCCACTCAAAATGACTAACTAGTTCTATAGAAGGTAGCTGACTGCTTTTGCTCTCAGGTTTCTAGGGATAGCCCTGATGGTTTTGAGGGTGGTTTTTATAATAGTTTGGTGATTAAGTCCTCAAAGGACTGCTTTCTCCAATGATAATAAACTGATATCATCAGTCAGCAAAACTTTAATAGCTTTTAGAAATGGTATACGTATTATAGTGGTATGGTAACAGCAGTTGATAAAAGACTTCCTTTTATATGTCCCCTGCACCCCCTATTCAGTTTTTGACCCACTTTCCCACAAATAATTATAGAGTCCAAGGGAAAATGGACTCAAACATAATGAGGACATGTGATAACAAAGAGATAACTTACAGGTCCTGATTGAAGCCTTTCTTTTCCCTTAGTGAATTACTAATGAAATTTCCATAAGCATGATTCCCATTGGGCAAAGCTTTTCTGCAGGCCACCTTGTAGAATTTTAAAGTTGACTTTCTTAATTTTTGTCTAATTTGTCTTTGATTTCCAACGCAAACAGTACCACCAATCACTGTTATTCTGTGACCACTAGGAAACCAAAGAAAATTCCAATATCTAAGCCTTCTGAAGTTCACAATATCCTCCTTTGGTCAAAGAATGGAGATACAGAAAGGAAAGAAACAGAAACTAGGATCAAGGTCAATGCATAGGTTTTTCTTCCCTGCTCCCCCCCTCCCCGCCACAACATCTCCAAATGATTCTTTCTCAGGGAATAGCTTGAACAGATGACCTACCACCAAACTGCCAGATTCTCAAATCTCAGATTCCGAACTAGCTTGCTGGTTTCATACAATTCTCATGACTGAGTTTCATCAAGCAAATAGAATATAGTTCTTGTTGTACCTTACCTGTCAAGATGCTGTTGATTGACTGATTTAATAGAGGTCTCTAGGTCTTTTGCATACTTACTTCATAATTCAGTGGAGGAGTTCTTATATGATAAAAGTGATTACTTTTAAGGTGATTGATTCATTGGGCTCCCAGATATATATACGCACACACACACACACATATATACACACACACACATATATACACACATACACACACACACATATATGGACATGTGTATGTATGTATATATGAATAATATAGATAGATACATAGTTATAGATAGATATAGACACATATACACATATATAGATTTCCAGATCTGAATAATATTGTTAAAATCCTTTTTCAATCAATGATAACACAGCTTGATAAACTTTCCAAAAATAATGAGGACAAGAATTTATGAACATGTAACCCAAACACAAAATAAAATATTAACTATTAAAATACATTGCATAAAAAACTTGTCTTCAATCTTATAACATTAGTTCAATTGAGTTATTCAGGTGAAACACTGTATTCATAGCCCTTTTACTGAGTTATTTCATGTTGGTTGCATTCAAAAGTTAACAAAGTTGCAAAGGTGTGTCAAATTGTCTATCACTTATTATCTACAACAAAGACCAAATATACAAGGATAATAGTTACCTCCCCTCTCCATTAAGATTTCCCACTAGATGCATTCCCAAATAATCAATACCAAACATTTATCAAATGCTACTAAGGGATATGTACTGTGCTAGTCACTGGGTACACAAAGAAAAAAAAAAGAAAAACATCTCTGATTTCAAGGAACCTATATTCTATAGGGTGAAATATTTACCTCCAAAAGTTTATTTAAAATAAATATATAAAGTCTAAATACAAAATAAATAAATAACTAAATGCAAAATAATGAGAACCGCTTATGAGATCAGGAAAAGTATTGTGCTGAAGGTAATATGAATTTTAAAAGTAATTTATGTAGTTTTACTTCAAACAAAATATCTATTCTAATTTAGAATTTTAGTAACTTAGAAATCCAACAAGTCTATAATTCTTTGTGGTTTAAATTGGATAAAACTAAAATAACAAATACAATATCAAATTATTCATTTGTCAGGAGAAAGAGACAAATTTTTCAAAAGAATTTACGCAACATCTGCTGTTCCATTATGGTAATTGTAGCTTCATTTTCCAACCAGGATTCCAACATTTGAGAATTTAAACTTAAAAATTATTAGAAGTCTGACTAATTCTCCGCAGAAAAATTGCCTCTTAAACAAGTTTCGTTTCCTAGAAAATTTCTAACAGGTCTAAGTTGTTCTCATTCTTTTACTTGTTTAATGACCTTATTCTTCCTAAAAAACAAACAAACAAACAAACAATGACTTAATAAGCATTTATTAAGTGCTTACTACATGCAAGGCACTGTGTTAGACTATGGGATACAAATACAAAAGTGAGATTGTTCCTGCCTTCAAGAACTTTATATTTTTCTTGGGAGATACAACATATATTAGGGCCTGGAAGTCAAGGGAGGGACCTTTTACCTAAGCAATCACAAGGCTAATAAATGCGCAAAGGGCAATAGGTTGTTTTGCCACTTCTCATAGGAATGGCAATAATGAGATTAATTTAATAAGATGAGCCTCAATGGGAACAAATATAAAATAACTAGATTCCAAAATTCCCCTTCATAAGTACTCAATGCTCCCATATTATCACTATATAGAAACCCATCCAAAAAGGTCTATGGATCGTAGTGGACTGCAAACATTATTAATGCAATACAGCAATTAAATAAGTCATGAAGATTTTAGTATTCCTTCAAAGAGGTATAGTGCCCATTATTGGAGAGGTTACAATATCAGGATATTCTTCTCTGCTCAGACTACCCCTGTAATATTATTAAGTTGTACATAGTGACAAACTATAAAGTGTACAGGGAAAGGAGACTAAGATGAAGGACTTGGAATTTATGCCATATTGGAATTGATGGAAAGAAAGGAGGATATGTATCTAAGAAGAATGACAGGTAACATGATATTTGTCTTCAAGTATTTGAAGGGCTGTCCTGTGTATGAATGATTGTTTTTCTTCTGCTTCTCCCCATTTAAAAGAATTAGGACAAAAATAAAGCTTGTAAGTACTTACCATGTGCCAGGCATATAAAACTAGGAGCAACACCAGGAAGTTTCAGAGTTACACAGGCTTGATGTTAAGAAAAACTCCCTTGCTATTAAAGATACCAAAATGGGATTGAAGGCCTGAAGGTAGTGAATTTTCTGCATGGAATTTGGACAGTAGGTATGATATAGATTGGATTCTTTATCAGGTATGAATTGTACCAGAAGACCATTGAGATTCCTTCCAAATCTGAGATTCAGTGATTCTTCAATTCCTATAATATGGTAACTTCTCGAAGTAAGGGACCATGTAATTCTTCTCTTTTATGCAATTTTTATATAATGTAATAGAAGTCCTTCATAAATTTGTTGAACATATACATAGATACATAAATATATTCTATAATATTTGTTAGAAAGTTCTTGCATTTTAATAACAATTTTGGCTAATTCTCCTGAATCTGAAATTGGGCAATCAGAAGCTTCATTTTTCTAATTACCAGTATATGAGCACCATTAATGGGTGTGTGTTTATGATTTATTTTAACAAAAGTTCCTGCAAACCTTATGAGTCCAAGAGGCAGAGCTGTGGAGAACCTTTGGCAGGAGACTCTATAGAAAAGAACTATGCCTCAAATGAGGTACATGCATACCCTGTGTGGAAAGGAGGAGGATCACATATTAAATTTTGCTGTGACAATGTTACACTTAATAATAGGAATGACAATATTTGAATTCAAAGAACAATGTCCAAGACACAAAACCAACCTATTATAAGCTTTAAATCATGTCATATTCTCTTCAGGTACAGGTTTCTCAATAGGAGTTTCTCCACAGCATCTTTCACTTCTTTGTTCCTCAGACTGTAGATAATGGGGTTCAGCATTGGGGTGACAATCCCATAGGATAACCCAAAAATCTCATCAAATATCTTGGTGTCCTTAGACTTGGGCTTCATGTACATACAAAGGGCTGAACCATAGAATAAGATCACCACAGTCAGATGGGCTGAACAGGTGGAAAAGGCTTTCTTCCTCCCTTCACTAGAGTTGATCCTCAGGATGGTGGAGAGAATGAAGACATAAGAAAAGAAGATGAGTAACAGAGGAGTGAGTAAGTAGAGAATACTTCCAACTGTCAGGAGTAACACATTAATGGAGATGTCTCCACAGATAAGCTTGAGAAGAGCCAAGATTTCACAGGTAAGGTGATCAATGATATTCCCACAGAAAGGCTTTATCAGAGCAAGCACAGAGGGTAGCAGGGTGTTCAAACACCCTATTATCCAGGTCCAAGCTGCCATCTGAACACACAGTCCATTGTTCATTATTATGGTGTATCTCAAGGGATTACAGATGGCAACATACCGGTCAAAAGACATTACTGCCAGGAGAATGCATTCTGTGCACCCCAATCCAAGGGAAAGAATCATCTGTAGTGCACATCCAATGAAGGAAATGGATTTCCTCTCTGACATAACAGTTATAAGCATTTGAGGGATAGAGGAGGATGTGTAACAGATATCCAGGAAGGAAAGGTTTCCAAGGAAAAAGTACATAGGTGTGTGAAGGTGGGGATCTAGTATGCTGATGATAATAAGCATGCTATTTCCCAACAAAATCACCAAGTACATCACCAGGCAGATGGCATATAGAAACATCTGGAGGCCTGGGTAGTGAGAAAGCCCAACCAGAAAAAACTCAGTCACAGCTGTGTAATTCCCCTTGTCCATCTTATTTTAACTGTGCCACCTGAAAAATTTAAGAAAGAGCATTCCTCAAAGTAACTGGAATGAACAACAGTGAATAATTGTAATATATTCATGATTAGCTTCATACCATGAATATAAACTTAACTCATTTCCAAATATTGGTTTTATTTTTATTTCCACTGACAAGCATATTGAATTTAGCAAAGAAGTAGGAATAGAAGTTAGATTACAACAGATTAATGAATGAGAAGATGGTGAAGAAGTAGAAACAAACCACATAGATTATTCCCTCTAGGAGTTTGACAATCCAAGATGAATTAGCTATATTCAAGGCAGCCATGCTAGGCAATGGGCATATACAAAGACCAAAACAATCCTAGCCTTCAGAGGCTATGTCTGCTGGGAGGACACAAAATATAAAGTGATATTTTTAGGAGAAGAGAAAAAGTAATAACAACTAAGGGACTCAGACAAGCCTTCATATAGGAAATGGCTTATCAACCAAGTCTTGAAGGGAGATATGAATTACAGGAGCAGAAGTGAAAAAGAAGTTCAGTTTAGGCATGAAAAAAACTATGCAAATGCAAAGAGGCAAGAGATGAAGTGATAAATTTAGGCACTAGCAAGTTGACTAATTAGGCTGCAACAGAGAGGTCATTAGAAGGAGTAATATACAATCAACCTGGAACGGATTCAGATTGTGAAGGGCTTTAAATACTGAGCTAAGCAGTTTTAAAATTTTATTGGACACTGTGCATTTTCCATCTGTACTTCTGGTTGGTTTGAATCCCAGGGAACTAGATGTTCCTCTCAGAATAAGTAAATCGCTTGAAATCTGCTCATCATGCTGTTTAACAGCTTTGGATACTCAATATCTTTCCAACTCCCTTAGCCTCCTCTCACCTCTGATTTCCTTTATAGAAGGCAGGATTTGGACTTCTCAGCTCACTTTCCACTTTCTATCTGGAGTTCTGGTTGCTTTGAACTCCATAGAATGAGATGCCTCCATGTCAGTTACTCTTGTTGTTCTTCCTTTTTTCCAGCTTCATTTTGTGTGTTATCTTCTGCCATTAGAACTTAAGGAGTGAGAATAAAAGATCAAGAGGGTATATTCAAAGAGATGAGAGCAGAACCGGGAGAGTACAGACAACTAATCAATCAAATATGCCAGGCACAGTGCTAAGTGGTAGGGATGAAAATACTAAAAATGAAACGATCTCTGGTCTCATTTTTCACATTTAATTTTTTAATATTTCTGATAGTAAACCACATTGCTGAACACATTTGAAAAGAGAAAAGGAAGGGATGTAGGATCAGTTTCTCTGTGAGGTATGCACAGTGGCCTCTGGTGTAGCTATTCTTGGTCTTGAATCCAACAGTAGAGAATTTTGGAATTATAGAATGTTAGAGCCTGAAGAAATATTAGTGCATGAAAGATAGTATGTCATAGGCAGAAAGGATCTTAGAAAATGGAACTTAAAATGTTAGACAATGTCAGAGCTGCAAATGACCTCACAATAAAGAAGGAATCTCAGAATTCAAATGATTTAATAGCTGAAAACACTGAAGCCCAGAGAGAATTTCCAGCTTCTCTGTTGGCTTTCCCTTTGGAATTATCTTCATTTTCCATTACAAGTTTCCTGATTTGGTCCCATCTATCTTACATAAACTCACTGAACACAGGATAATAGGATCCTAGGTTTAGAGCTGCGAGGGGCCTTAGGTATCATTGAATAAAATTTCCTCATTTTATATGACTTTTCCACTTCTCAGTTCCATTTCCATTTCTGAAAAATGGCCTTTTTCAAAACAATCACCACAATTTTAATTTACCTCAGTGTGAGATCCAGAACTCCTCCCTTCCTCTTCTTCTTCTTCTTCTTCTTCTTCTTCCTCCTTCTCCTCCTTCCTGTGCTTGTCTTCCTCCACCTTCTCCTCTTTCTCTTCCTCCTTCTCCTTACTTAGCTAGTGTTCTTCCAGCTTTTTGAACAAAGAATCTACTTTGTGAACATTTCCAAAAATGTCTTGGTGGCTTATAAGAGCACCAAACATATAAATATATAACCTGTTTCTACTATGTATTTGTCTTACATGAGGCTACTAACATTTTTACTATAGCCTATTTACATCATTACATTTCTTCTGCCACTGTTTCATATATATATATGAGAATGGTTAGATTCTTAAAATTCAGAAATAGCATGAAACATGACCAGGATTGACAGAAGGCTACCACTTCTATTATGAGGCCATGGCATTAATTTATGTAGAAAATACTGCTGATTTTCAAGCTCTGCTTTAGATACCTGTTCTAGCCTATGGATCCTGGATAGTTCTAAATGATCAGCCATTAAATCTAGGTGCAAATTCTCCATCCCCACATCATATCTTCAGTTTTCCTTAGAGAATCTTTGTAATCCCTGAAGTAATTTAAAGATTTATGTAGGAACTGTGTGAAAGTTAGCAACTTCAAAGCTTTAGGGATGTTTCAATGATCTAATTAAACCAAACTTGTTAAGTTATTTTGATTGATAGTATAATACGTGAAACACAAAACAGAGAAAATCTCATGTTTCATCTTGCTAAACACAGTGAGAAGGAGACATAACTATCTGATTGATTTAGCCCAATTCTGCCAGTCAACAGAACTAGTGTTCTTGGTCTCAACTTTGTGTCATCTGTGAGTATGATAAGCATGCAAATAAATCTTTGTTTAAAAAAATTGCTGAGGAGTCAAAGCAAAGGATTGGGGACACCACACTAGATACCCCCTGTTAGTTGACATTAGTTCAGTAATGATCACTCATAGACTCCAACACTTCAATCAGTTATTAATCAATGCAGTCTCCTCATCATCCATCTATGTCTCTCCATTTGACCACAAGAAAAATATAGGCAAATTTCACTTGAGTATGGAGACTAAAAATCTAATGAACTAGAAGATGGACTCATGACACAGGACACATTGGTACACTTTAGGATTTGCAGAGCACTTTACATATATTATGTATTTTGATTGTCACATTAGTCTTGCTACCCTGGGACCCCCTTTTACAGATGAAGAAACTGAAACAAATAGATTCAGCCACTTACCCAGCATCATACAGCTATTAAGTATATGGGCCATATTTGAACTACGAGGTCTTCCTTAGTCCAGTAACAGTTCATCATTCTATCCAATGTACCACATATTTGTCCAGTCAGGAGACACTGCCTTGTTTATTCCCTTATCCACCCCTGATTCTTTGCTTTGACTCTTCAGCAATTTTTTTTTAAATTAATGACTTGCATGCTTATTATATTCATGGATGACACAAAGTTGAGACCAAGAACTTTAGCTCTGGTAGAATTAGGATTAAAAAACAATCATGAAAGAGGCTTTACTCTTCAATTGTCTGGATTATTGTATAATGGCTTGAACTTTGCCCTTGGAATTAGAGCACTCTAAGAGAATAGCTTTTTGTCTACTACGTTGATATTGTCTCTAAATGAAGAAAGGAAAGGAAAAAGAAAATGGGAAAATCAGGCAGCTCAATCATGGTGTATTTCAGCTAAAACCACTTATCTAAACTTGTAATATTATTTTAATTAATAAACTAATCATTATACAAGATCCTCAGAGAAGACACATCTATTATCAGATGAGCATCATACTTCAGGTCCTAACTATACTGTTAAATACTTTCCTAATGTGATTATTAACAATAATAGCTAACATCTAGATAGAACTTAGTATGTACCAGGCATTATGCTAAACACTTTACAATTATTATCTCATTTGATTATCACAACAACCCTAGGAGGTAGGTACTCTTTTACAGAAGAGGAAACTGAGGCAAACAGTGGTTAAATGACTTTGTCAGGGTCATACAGCTAATAAGTATCTGAGGCCAGATATGAACTCAGATCTTCTTGACTTCAGATCTAATACTCTATCCTCTATGCCACTTAGCTGCCCAGATTTATAAAGTTTACCAAAATCGTAATGCCAAGAACTTATGAAAATGCTGCATAAAAGCATAGGGGAAAAGTTAAACAATAAAAAAGAATCCATAAGACAAAAACACTATCAATTATAAGATATTAATTCCATTGAAGAAATGTGAAAGTTATCTATAAGAATGAAATACAGTACACACACATGTTCACACGGAAAGTGTTACTGTAGAGAGAATTTGTGTCTTTAAACAACTATTACCTTATATTGTATGAATTGACAAATACATTTTTATAACTAATCTTCACTGGAATACAAAATTTTTCTTTATTTATTGATATCTTTTACAAAGACATAGTAGATAGAGAATTGGCTTAAAATCCAGGAATACCTGGGTTCAGATCCTGCCTTTCATCTACTGGTTGAACGATCCAGGGCAAGTAACTCAACCTCTCCATGGTCTAGGTAACTCTCTGAGACCACAAGTTGTAAAGAAAGTGATGACCTGCTTCAGTAGGAGGAATTTCTTCACTCAAGGGTTCCCTTTAACAGGGGAATTACAAGTTTATTCCTCATCTTTTTTTTTTAAGTTTTCTTTTAGGGGGGAGAGGAATCACAGATATAACAAACATCAACATTTTAATAAACAAAGAGGACTGTATTTTAAATTGTGACTTGTTGCGTTTAATCTTGTGTGTACATATTACATTGGACACAATAGTAACAAGGTGTTGACCTTGTGTGTTTCCACTTCTGAATTTCCTTCTGTTTTCCTCTGTGTATTTTAAAAATATTTTATTTGTGCTCATTTCTCTTTTCTTCTCTTTTTTGCACATTTCTCATTATCCACTAACACTGCCCCCAAATAGAAGCCCTCTATTGTAAACAAAAAATGTAGTCAAGCAAAACATATCAATACATTGGCTATTTCTATTAATTGTTGTTTCATTCTCTGAGGAGTCCTTCATCTCTTTGCCAAGACTGGGAAGCATGTATCATCATTAGTGTTTAGGAGTCAAGATTGGTCACTTCATGGAGTTCTGAAGTCTCATAGTTGATTTCCATTACATTCTTAATGATCATCATGTAAATTGTTCTTTTGATTCTTCTTCTTTCCACAGAGCACAGAATTTGAGAGCTTGGAAGCAACTTCAATGACTATTTAGTCCAACCCATACATGAAGGAATCATCACTATAACATAATAGTTTTGACAGTAAAATAAGCACTAGTTTTGGAATTACATAAACTCAGTTCAAATCCTAACTGATACTTAATACCTATGTGACATTGGGAAAGTCACTTAGCCTTGTTGGGTCTCAGTTTCCTTATTTGTAAAATAAGGATGTTGTACTAGGTGACTTCTGTGGTTTCTTCCAGGTCTATATCCGTGATCCTAGGATTCTTCCTTTATCTTACAATTTGTTTATGACATTTTGGTCATATATTTATTTGGACCTTACGTGGTATGTGTGATGAGTAGTTGACCTAACCAAGAGTGGGAAACCTGCAACCTTGAGGCCACATACCATCCTCTAGGTCCTCAAGTGCAGTCCTTCAACTGAATCCAAACTTCACAGAACAAATCCTTTTGTTAAGGGCTGCATGTGGCCTCGAGGCTGCAGGTTCCCCACTCCTGGAAACCTAATGTACTGCCAGGTCACTTCTAGGTTTCTGAGAAGTTTATGCTGAAAAGGAAGTCTTTATTATAGTTTTAAAGGTAATGGATTTTATTGAACACTATGGTACGATGTTCAATTATTTCTGGGTCCTGTGTACCTAATCTCTTCCCCAATCAACTTTTTTAAACCAGTACCAAATAATTTGATTATTACTGCTTTATACTATAGTTTAAGATATGGTACTGTACTCACTGATAGCTTGTCCTTATTAAAACCAGTGTTGAATGATTCATCTTCCATAAAACTTTTCCTTGTCTCTCTTTGTGCTCACTTTCTTTAACAAAATTAACAGAAATAGCCAATGTATTGATATGTTTTGCTGACTACATTTTTTTGGTTACAATGGAGGGCTTCTATTTGGGGGAAGTATTAGTGGATAATGAGAAATGTGCAAAAACAAGAAGAAAAGAGAAATGAGCACAAATAGAAGAGAGACTTGTCTCTCTTCTAATATCATAGCACTTTGTATTTCATATTTTAATTTGCATTATAGTTATTTGTATAAATATTTATAACCTTTTCAGTTATCTCCCCTAAAGAGAGAAATTGGACTAGAAAAGCAGAACAGAAAATGTTAATAGAATTGAAATCTACATCTACACATAGTTATATATTGTTATGATTATAGCACTTATCTCTCCCCTAGATTTCATGCCTGTTGGACATTTTGAACTGGATATTCCAGAGACATCTTAAACTCAACATGTCTAACATTTAATTCATTATCTTTTTTCCTAAGTGCTCCTCTTTCTTAAGCTTCCCTATTTCTGTTGAAGGCAGAATCCTTTCTTCTGGTTTCTCATGCTCATAATCTTGGTATTTTCCTGGACTCTTCATTATCCCTCTCTCTACATATCCAATCATTTGCCAAAATTTTACCCTTTTTATCACCACAAAATGTCTTAAATCTGCCCCTTCTCTCTATTCACACAGTTACCATCTTAGTTCAAACCCTCAACACTTCTCAATTGCAAGAAACTCCTAATTGCTTTCCCTGTCTCAAGTCCGTTAGTACTCCAGTCCATCCTACTTGGTGATACAAAAGTAAATTATCTTAAGCATAAATCTGGACAAGTCACTCCTCTATTCAACCAACTCCAGTGATTTCCTATTGCTTCTAGGTTAAATAAACTTTTCTGTTTAGACTTAGAGCCCTTCACAACCTGACCCCCAAACATCACTGTATATTATTCTCCTCCCATGCACTCCTCAATCCAGTCAAACTGACTGCTTTATTCCTCACATCACACTCCATCTCTTGTTTCTTTTACTTTGCACTGGCCATTCTCCAGGCCCAGAATGCATTCCTTCTTTACCTCTGGCTAATAGAATCTTTCTCTTCCTTAAAGATGCAGCTCAGGTACCACCTTCTATATGCAGCCTTTCTTAATTTTCTCCAACTGTTAGTGCCCTCCCTGCCAAATTTTTTTCTGTCTATCTATCTATCTGTCTATCTGTCTATCTATCTATCTATCTATCTATCTATCTATCTATCTATCTATCATCTATCTATCTATCTATCTATCTATCTATCTATCTATCTATCTATCTATCATCTATCTATCTGTCTATATGTATAATATGTCTCTTTGCATTTCTTCTTTAGAGCCATCAGTGGTCATTTTAACTTCACAACAGCCAGTTTTAATTGCTCTCATTGCTCATATTTCTACTTCCATTTTTTTCTCTGTTCGGTTTCCTTCCTTTTGTTATCTGTCCATAAAATTCTACCCATATTCATAATTTCTTTTTAAAAATTTTAAATGATATTGTATTGTAACATTTTTTCAGAGTCTATAGCAGAAGTAAGCATAGGATTCAGACAATAAATATGCAGATTACAAAGGAATGGTGCTTAATTACCATAGCCATGTATTCAAGATCAAAGAAAAGAGAATCTTATTAGATAAGATAAAGAAAAGGGGACAGACTTTATACTTTTAAGCTTTTCCTGAAATATGTGCTTCAATGCCAAATTTTGAGGTACTTTCTGAAACAAAGCATTTGCAAGCATAATCTTTGTTAATTGATAATGAAATAGATATCTCACAATTAAGTGTAATAAGCTTGTCTTGAAATAGTGTTCACAAATTTACAGGAAGAAAAATCTTCATCTTTCTCCACATTGATCTAACAATACACTTTCTCGATCCCTTATAGTCCAAACATATCTTAAATTTAATTTTCAAAATTATCCCTTCAATTTATTGACTCTCCTTTATAAATAAGCACTACATCCACTAGGTTGAGATCCAAAGTAAAACTCATATTCCTATCTTGAAGGAAATTTCCACTCTTTTGAGAGATTTCCTGGAATTAACTACAAGGCTTTCTACCCTACCTACCGTACTGCTGTCATTTTTCTTTACAGAAACAAAAGTTTGTTCCAATTTCTTTTTTCTCTTTTTTGATTTTTAAAAATATATTTAATTACATGTAATTTTTTAAACATTCATTTAAAAATTGTGTTTCAAATCCTCTCCCTTCCTCCCTTTCCTGCTATTTGAGAAGGCAAGGAATTTGATATGGTTTATATATGGGCAGTCATGTAAAACTTATTACCATATTAGTCCTATTATGAAAGAAAATATGGACAAAAAGAGAAAAATAAAGTTAAAAAGTATGCTTAGATCTGCTATTAGACTCCATCACTTCTTTTTCTGGAGGTGGATAGCATTTTTCATCATGAGCCCTTCAGAATTGTGTTGTATCATTATATTGTTGAGAAGAGCTAAGTCATTCTCAGTTGATCATCTTACAATATTGCTGTTGCTTTGTATAATGTTCTCCTGTTCTTCTCACTGCACTTTGCATCAGTTCATGGACATCTTAGGTTTTTCTGAAAGCATTCTACTCATCATTTCTTATAGCACAATAATATTCCATTACATCCATATACCACAACCTTATTCAACCATTCCCCAATTGATGGGCATCCCCTCAATTTCCAGTTTTTTGCCACCACAAAAAGAGCTGCTATAAATATTTTTGTACATATAAATCCTTTTCCTTTTTTAAAAAAATTTCCTTGGGGCACATATCTAGTTGTGGTATCACTGAACCAAATTGTATGTACAGTTTTCTAGCCCTTTGGGCATAGTTTCAAATTGTTCACCAGAATGGTTGGATCAGTTCAGAATTCCACCAAAGGTACAGTGATGTCCCAATTTTCTCATATGCCCTTCCACATTTATCATTTTTCTTTTCTTTTACATTAGCTAATCTGATAGGTGCAGAGTGGTACCTCAGAGATTTTTTTTAATTTGCATTTCTCTAATCAATAGTGATTTAGAGCATTTTTTCATATACTATAGCTAACTTTGATTTCTTTCTCTGAAAACTGCTGTTTAACTTCCATTTAACAATTAGAGAACGACTTGTATTCTTAAAAATTTGACTTAGTTCTCTATATATTTGAGAAATGAGGTCTTTATCAGAGAAACAATTTTGCTATTGCTATAAAAAGAGCAATAATATTATATTGGCATATATTTTAGCTCTTTGCTGCTACAAAAAAGTGTACTATAAATATTTTGGTCCATTCCAACTCTGAAACTCTATTAAATCTACATTGTAGATACATAATAAGTGTTTGTTGAATAAATGAAATAATATATGAGTAAAACCTACATTTTTATCTGAAAGGCTTATGTGTTTTAATATCATTTCTCTCAAATTTCACAATAGGCAGGTGCAAAGCTCATTTTTCACTAGCAACCTATGGCCAATTAATGTATATGTTTTGTGTCTTTGTGTGACTTAATAGAAAGTATCAAACTTACCATAAGACCAAGAGACAGAACTGAAGAGAGAAGATATGCAACAGTAGACCAGGTACTAACATATGTATAATAGATTGAGTATCACACACTTGAAAATAGGAATAATTTCCTTTTTAGTCCAATTGTGGAAGTATTTATCAAATACCTACTTGTGTTCCAAGCATTGTTATTAGAAAAAATATCCCTTGCCCTCAAGGAGCTTACATTCTACTGGAAGGAAACTACATTTAAGTAAATAAATTATAAGCACATACACATACACATATATGCACACAAAAATGAATATAAATTTTGGTTGTTTTTTTTTGTATGTGGGGGGTGGGTACTGGATGCAGGGAGACTGATTAGGAGGCTGTTTCTCTGATTCAGCCAAAAGAAGAAGAAGGCCTGAATTCCAGTGGTTGTAGGTGAGTGGAGGGCCACTTTATCCTGTTTACTTCAGTTTTCTCATCTGTAAAATGATTTGGAGAAGGAAATGGAAAACAACTCTAGTATCTTTGCCAAGAAAACCCCAAATGGGGTCATGTGGCTCCATACATGACTGAAAATGACTGCACAACAATAAGTGTGAGTGGAGAAGAGATGAAAACAAAAGATATACTTGTGAATAGAGAGTCAATAAGATTTGGCAACTAATTCTATGAGTCATATTGGTGAGTAAGAGTGAAGGATCAAGATAATTCCCAGGTTGTGAACTTGGGTGACTACAAGGATGGTGGTGGCCTTTATCAAAATAGGGAATTTTGAAGGAGGATTTTAGAAACATGAATTTTATTTGAACAGAGTTTAAGATGTGAAAAATATGTCCCAGAAGGAATTTAAAGATGTGGTTCTGGAGGTCAGGGGATGAGGACTAGATACATAGATTTTGGAGACATGATAAATATAGATTTAGAGATGGTAGCTGAACTCCTGGCAATTAATAAAATCTCCAAGAAAGAATTCAGAGAGAGAAGAGAAGAGTATCTAGGTCAGAGTACTGATGTGTACCCTCATGTAAAAGGGCATGAGATAGATGCTGATACTGCAGAAGAGATTGAGAAGCAGTGGTCAGACAAATAGGAGAATCAGAGTAGTGTCATGAAAACAAGGAGGAGTGAGATTCAGGAAAGGGTGGTTTACAGCAGATATATCAACATGTGACTTGTGGGCTGTATGTGGCTTGCAATACTTCCAAGTGCTGCTGAACCCAGATTAAAATGTAATTGAGAAATATTTAACAAAATAAATAAAAATACAATAAAACATAGATAATGTTAATATGTGGCTATCTAGGTCAATATACAACTGCAGGGACCCTTATTTATGGTTTAGTGGCCCCCATTTCTATCTGAGTTTGACATCACTGATGTACAGTGTCAAATGACATAGAAAGGCCAAGAGAGATGAAGACTGAGAAATGATTATCATTAATAACTTTGGAGAAAACAGTTTCAATTGAGTGAAGAGATTAGAAATCAAATTGTGGATAGTTGAGAGACAGTTAAGAGGAGAAGTTGGGACAATGAATATAGACAGCTATGAACAACTTTTTTCCCTTAGAAGTTTGGTTGTGAAAAGGAAAAGTGATATGACAATAACTTGAGGAGAAAGAATATCAAATGAGAATTTTTTTAAAAGCGTGAGAGACACTAAGCATATTTGTGGGCCACAGGGAAGAAGAAATTGAAAAAGGGAGAGAGAAGGGAGAATTGGGAGTAAGCTACAGTAGGAGAAGGATTTGAGAACATAGAGGTTGACATTAGCAAGGAGATCTGCATCCATTCATTCATCCATTCATCCATCCATTCATCAGTGCTAAGCACTGATTTTGTGCCTGGAACTCTGCTAAATGCTAGGGACGCAAAGGCAAATAAAGTAATTCCTTCCCTCAAGAATTTCACATTCTAATATTGGAGAAAATATATGTTATGTAAGTATGTATATATTATATACATACATACATACATATATATATATATATAATAAATGAGGCAGTTGTGGAGAGAGAAATAAAAGAAGAAAGATTATGAGAGTATGTTCAGGGGATTTAAGGTATAAAAGTGAGGAGAATACGATCATTACAGATGGTCTCAGTTTTTCTCTGTGAAGTATGAAGCAAGGTTCTCTACTGAGAAGGAGGAGAAAGGGGTTGGGGTAGATAGCTTGAAGAGAGAAAAAAAAGTTTGGAATAGATACTGTCAGAAGTGTTTTAGAGAGTCAATTTTGGAAAATAAAAATAATTGGCATGCCCCAGTGAGGGCCCAGCTGAGATTAGATAACATAAATTTATAGTGAACCCAGTAAGCATGGTTGTATGACTCCCTCCAGTGGCTTTCAGCAGCACATGGATAAGAACAGAGATAGTGGATGATCAGAGTGATCTAGAGTTGGGGTGATGGGATGAGGGGAAAAGGGATTCAAGAGTAGAGGACATCATGAAGTTGAATTGAGTATAGGGATATAAATATATATTCACAATTTTGAAAGGGAAGATAATTAGACCAGAGTAGGGGTGCTGCTGGATGGAATGGGAGCATTGGAGCACTTGAGATTGCAGTGAGGATGGGGGACAGATTTAGAAGGGGTTAAAGAACAAGGAGAGATGGAAGGAAAGAATTAAGAGGTTATGTCACATAAAACAATTTCAGCTCTAGAAAGTATGGAACTATGACATTTATGAGTGATAATGAAATCAAGAGTATCGATCCCTCTGTGTGTTAGGTGTGGAGAAGATGAAGATCATGGGAATTGGGGTGGTTGGTGAACCTTGGAGCAATAGATTACAGTGACCATGATCTGGAAAAGCTGGTGTATCTGGATGGAATGGGTCACAAAGCAGGAGAGATTGTTGAGTGAGAGTGGTGAGAGAGGGTCTGTAAGTGTCAGCGAAGAGCAAGAAAAATATTCTTACATCCTCTTGGCCCAGGGCTTAGCAGGACACAAATGGAGTTTTATTTAGCATTGGGGATGGTGACCAGAGATTCAGTATTTTCTGGAATGAGTCAGGTTTCTGTGTTCACAAGATGAAAGGAGCATTAAAAGAAAAAGTCTAATATTAAAAGCAAATTGTTAATAAAATGGGAGTTCTGGAGGGTATGGTGGGAAAGGGACATGGAAGGAGAATGGATGACATGAGTAGATATGAGAACTATAAGCCTCACAGCCTTTCATATTTTCCTCAAATACAGCTTTCTGGTCAGGACTTTCTCCACACCCTGCTTCACCTCCTTGTTCCTCAGGCTATAGATGATAGGGTTCAGCATTGGAGTCACTATCCCATAGGACAACCCTATGAGCTCATCAGAAGTCTTAGTATCCTTTGATTGGGGCTTCATATACATGAAAAGGGCTGAGCCATAGAATAAGATCACCACAGTCAAGTGGGCTGAGCAGGTGGAAAAGGCTTTCTTTCTCCCCTCACTAGAATTGATCCTCAGGATAGTGGAGAGGATGAAGACATAGGAAAAGAAAATGAGCAGCAAAGGGGTGACTAAGAAAACAAAATTTCCAACTGTCATGATAAACACATTGAGGGAAATGTCTCCACAGATAAGTTTGAGAAGAGCCAAGATCTCACAGGTAAGATGGTCAATGATGTTGTCACAGAAAGGTCTCATCATAGCCAACAGAGTGAGCAGCAGGGAATTCAGAAAGCCTAACACCCAGGTCCAAGTTGCCATCTGGATACAGAGTCCCTTGTTCATTATGATGGTGTACCTTAGGGGATTGCAGATGGCAACGTACCGGTCAAAAGCCATCACGGCCAGAAGCACACACTCTGTGCAGCCCAGACCAAGAGAAATAACCATTTGTAGTGCACATCCAGTGAAGGAAATGGATTTTCTTGAAGACATAAAATTCACCAGCATTTGAGGAATAGAAGAGGATGTATAGCAGATATCTAGGAAAGAAAGGTTCCCAAGGAAAAAATACATAGGAGTGTGAAGGCGGGGATCTTGGATGCTGATGATAATGAGGGTGCTGTTTCCCAATAAGATGACCAGGTACATCATCAGGCAAAGAACATAAAGAGATACCTGGAGGTCTGGGTAATGAGAAAGTCCAACGAGGAAAAATTCAGTCACAGATGTATAATTCTGCTTGTCCATGTTATTGCATCTGGTCACCTGCAGGATTTAGGGGAGGACACAGTTTGAAGAAATTGAAATCAAATTAACAATGATTGCCATTTATAATGTTATGTCTTTTGTAATTTTATTTTTCAACATCAACTTTATTTTGATTTCCACTGACAAGCACAAATACTCCAATATGTCATTAAGTACATGAGAAAAGAACACAAAAAAGAAAGTCTTGCAAGCTGAACCAAAGAAATGGTGTAGAGTGGATCCCAGAAGACAAAATGGACAACTTTGACTACATCAAATGTAAAAGCTTTTGTGTAAATAAAATCAATGCAGCTAGATTTATGAGAAGGGGTACATGAGAAACACATTTTCAGCAAATATTTGTGGGGCTTTTATGAAGACAGGCACACTATGCACTGTTGGTAGAGCTGTGAATTTGACCAGCTATAATAGAAAACAATTTGGAATTATATTATAAAGTCACTAAATTGTACATACTATTTAACTCTGAGATTCCATTCCTAAGTATGTATTTTAAGGAGGTTTTTTTAAAAAACACATTCACACACATACATATGTATGTATGTATGTATATACACATACACAAAAATATATTTATATCAGCATTTTTTGTAGAAAAACCTGATGGGAAGTGAATGTCCATTGATTGGGGATTGTTGACCAGGGATTAACTGAACAAATTATGTCATCTGAATGTGATGGAAAATTATAGGAAATGTTGAATACGAAGATTTCACAGTAGCTTGAGAAGACTTATATGAACAGATGCAGAGGGGAAATAAAAACCAGGTCAATATTTTTTTCCAATGACCACCATGATTTAAAGGAAAACTACATTGAAAGACTTCAGAATTCTGATCAGTGCAGTGACCTTTGGTGAAGCACATCTCAATAACTCTTGGCAAAGAAGTAATGGACCCTAATTGAGGCATAAATATTTAGGCATGGCTAATGGATTGATTTGTTTCATTGTATCTTTTTGTTATGAGACACTGGGAAAAGAGAGGAGTCAGTGGGAAGTGAGAGTGATACATAAAAATGGTATAATAAACAAAGTACTTTTAAAATGTCATTAAAAAAAGCTTTTTACTGAGTAACTGAAAACCATGTCATGCTCTTGGCAAAGAAGTAGGGGATTATGTGCACAGAATGTTGCATAGTTTGTTAGATATATTCACTGTATCAGTCTTTTTTCCTTAACAATTTTCCTTCGTTACAAGTCCTCAGTTGTTTAATTTTGGAGCAAAGGGTTGGCAGTGGGAGGAGATGGTTCTGGCAGTTACAGTGATGTGAAAACAAAAGATAGTAATACAGCAATTTGTTTTGAAAATTATAAGAAAATCCGATTAAAGAAATTTTTAAATGATGCAAAGGCTGGAAAAGAACCCAGAACCCAGAACATAGAATTGCACATTGAAAGGAACCTTGTAACTTAAAAAAGTAGGATAGCTGAGCTAGGAGGGAATTAAAAATGTAGAATATCAGAGTTTCAAATGATCTTAGTCCAAATCCATGATTTTATAGAGGAGAAACTTGAGCCAAAGAATAAATTCAGGGCTCAGTAGTCAGCAACTAATGGAAGCTAATGAAAAGTGATCTGATATTAGAATAATTTCTTTAAAAACATTGCTTTCACTTTGGGATGAAAAGGAGAGTAAAGAGATTACAGTAATCAGAAAGCAATAGTTTTTTTTCCTGCTCCAGCAAAATACTTCCTCAAACTTTCTCACTTTGTTTTGTACTTTTTTTACTTGTAATTACTAGAGCTTTCACAGTATGGATGCTCATGCTTGGTGCCATCTGTATAGTATTTCTTTACCTTTTAATATTTCTATACCAAGATTATTCCCAGCTTCCACTTCCATCTCCAACAACCACCCCTCCCCAGATAGTTCTCACTTCTATCATTTACCTCAGTGTGAGATCCAGCACCCAGTTAATTCCAAGTTAGTTGGTTCTTCCGCCTTTCTGAAAAAAAAGTTACACAAATTTCCAAAAATTTCTTGATGGCTTGATTCAGCACTAAACATAGAATAGTGTTCCCTGACCTGACTATTTACCTGGCTTGTATGTGGCTGTAACTGTTTGTTTTTGCAAAAGTTATTTTACATCTTCACCTTTCTCTCTAAGCTGTTCCTAAGACACGTAATAAAGCAAAAACTATATTTCCTATAATTCAAATAGGGTGCAACGTTGTCGACCTTAACAGAGCACTGGGCCTTAGCATTAATTTGTGTAGAAAGCATTGTAGCATTTCCATCCTATCCTAGACGTGATCCTGGAAAAATCCAAAGGATCATAGTTTGGATCAACATGCCAATTTGACTTCTGCCTCCACTATCCTTAGAGAATCTCTATAATCCCTGAAGTAATTTAAAAGTTGTGTTTAGGAATGATATGCAAATTACGAACTTTTGGATGCTTTAGGGACAATGATCTAAAGTCCTAATTACAAAAAACTTATTAGGCTATTTTAATTGATGCCAAACTCAACAAAATACAAAACAGAAAAAAAATCTCTCGGATTTCACCCTGCTTGTGTTTTGCATGACTGCACATTTGTAATCTAAATAAATTGCTTGCCTTCTCAAGTAGGTGGACAGGAAGGAAGGAAAGAATTAGGAACTCAAAATTTTAAAAAATGAATGTTAAAATGTTTTGTTTACATGTAATTGAGAAAAAAGAATAAAATTAAATTAAATATAGATTTCACCTTGCTAACATAAATAAGAGTGAGAATAATATAATTATCTCAGTGATTCAATTCAAAGTTCTCTATTTTCTTTGACTTCTCTGGGTATTGTTAACCGGGGAAGATGAGATCAAAGCCACCAGTATCTCTACATATCGATCCCATACCCTTGCCCTCTGATGTGAATCCATCTTGTAGGCTAGACACAACTTTGAAACCTATACTCACAACTGATATTGGCTTATATTTTTCTTCTGTTCAGAGTGGAGACACGTAGACAAGACAATAGTTGAATTTAGACTTAATTTAAGGACTAGACCCAGCTATGAGTGACTGCTGGGTTGATGTTAGCCTTAAACAAAGTGCCAAACAGAGTGGCACAAAGTTCTTTCATTGACCTTTTCACATTATAATTTTTATTAATGGCTTTTAAGCTTATTATATTTGTGGATGACACAAAATTGGGACTGAGAAATTATATGTGGTTTGAAAGTATTAGTAGCCCAAAGTGTTAGTAGTAGTGGGCTTCAGTGATTAGTTGCCTCTTTAGCTCCCAATTCCATGACTTTGCTCTAATTGTTAGCCTGATAGAGTGGAATAGACCCTAAATTTAGACAAGATAGAAGCTATGGTCCACCATTTAAATATTTTCCTAAAAAAAGACAAATAAAAAACATTAAAGGAAATGAGAAAAACCTGTAACTCCACCATGGTATATATTAGTTGAAATCAGTCATTTAAAATGCTTACTATTGACTTAATTAATTAACTAACAATTACACTAGGTTCTCAAAGAGATTATGATCTCCATTGCTGGAGGATGCATTACATTCTAGGTCTCACCAATACCATCAAAATTCTTGCTCAACTATTAAAATATCATAGCCTTGTAAAATTCCCCCAAATTGCAATGCCTCAAACTCACATATATAGTCTTCAAATATAAAGCAAAAGAAACATTAAAATACAATAAATATAGAAAAAAGATCTTAATGGATTCAGAGGCTCCCTAACTCTGACACTCTCTACATTAACTCAAGCAAGTCATTTCCCTGGACTTCAGTTTCCTCATCTGTAAAATGAGGGGATTGGGCTTCATAACCCTTGAGGTCCCTTCAAGTTCTAGGTATATGATTGTATGATCCTATGAAGTATTTGTTTCACTTACTGATGCTTTGACTGGGTATGTTTTGAAGCAGCTGCCCAGGCCGTAATATTTCTCCAAGCCACCAGGTAGCAGTCTAAGCTTGCAATGCAAATTAACTCAAAGATAAATGCATGGATTTTTTTCTTTCAACTAACTCATGCTTTGCCTAGTCAGATAGCACAAGCTATCCTTGCTGTCTTATCCTTAAACATCTTCAACTGCTCTCTTTGTCTCTGCATTTAAAGTTTAGGAGCATGTGTTCACTTGATCAGTTGTTTTTCAGTCATATTTGACTCTTCATGACCCCATTTGGGGTTTTCTTGGCAAAGAAACTGGAGTGGTTCGCTATTTCCTTCTCCATCTCATTTTTACAGATGAGAAAACTGAGACAAATAGGGTTAAGTGACTTCATCATGGTCACACAGCTAGTAAGTGTCTGAGACTGGATATGAACTCAGGAAGATGAGTCTTCCTGATTCCAGTCCTGGCACTCTATCCACTGCATCACCTAGCTGCCCCAGGTGCACGTGCATCCCAACAATGATTAAGAATTTTCTTTGCAATTCCCCAGCCCATTTGATTCCGGCTTCCTACCCCTTCCACTTCACTAAGGATATCCCCAAAGGACCCAGTCATCATATAGGTAACAATGAATTTACTCTCTTAAAAATATGGTAAATGTAACAAAGAGCTCGGAGGTAACTGAGCACAGTTACTTCAATACATTCCCACCTAGAAATGTCCTTAATTCTCCCTCCCCCCACCCAGTTTCCTTTTCTGAGTATTCTTGTGTGTGGCCAACAGAAGTTTATGAAAGAATAAGCCATGTCATATTACCATGGGTCATCTTTGGATTCTATGTCTCCATTCATCAAGGCACTCATATGGCCAGATGCTTGAATTTTCTACTGATATTGTAGACTGCTCTGAGATATGTCATTTAAAGAGCAAACTCTTTAGAAGAGTGAATACCAGAAATGCCCAAAAGTCAAAATTGGATTAGTCTACCATTTAAAAGTCTTATCAGGGAATATGCTAGCATGATCTCTAATGACTGTCTTTTATGGTGCTTTCTCAATTGTGGATGTTAAGGTCAAGATTTCTATTTTTAACAATCCACTCCCTCCTCCACCCCATTATGAAGAAGGAGGATGACACAAAAAGTATTATATTCAAGACAAAATCTTAGTTCAGATAAATGAATATAGAAATTATCTACATGGATGAAATACTACATGTAAGTTTATCAAGTAGTTTAGATAATGCTTTCCGAGAATGAGCTATATCAATTCCCAGACCATTGCTTATAACAGAGGAATGATAGTTTCCTAGCTGCGGAGAGAATATATCTTCAAGGGCTGGAAAGAGTGTATGTGCTTGGAGCCTTGAAAATCTACTAAAAAATGTTTTAAATTGAAGAGAAAAATGGAAGGAGGTTTCCATCTAGTTTACCCATTAATCTAGAAATCACAGAGAATCATTATAATGAAGAAAGAAGAAGAATATTTGAGAGATCCAAAAGTTTGCTTGAGACAAAACCCAAGAAAGGACACCATAGTAAAGCCATGACCTCAAATGACTATGCACAAATGTACTAAGTAGAGGCAATAAGCTTGATGAACTAAGTCCTCCAAATTATTAGATAAATTTGATCTCAAAGGTATCAGTGAAATGTGGAAGCATGAGAACCATGACTGCAATACAGTTCTGGATGGGTGAATCTTATTCAAAAGAAACCAAGCAAGTAAGAGTGAGAAAGGGGAGAGTGTTTTATATTACAAAGATATGCTTATGTGGTCAAATCCCAAAACCCAAAAGGGAAAACATGATAAAGAGCAACTGTGTGATGGGCGTAGCCTAGTGAAGGGCTGGGGAATACACTTGGGCTTTGGAGTAGGAGGATCTAATCCTACCTCTTATGCTTAATGACTTTGTGTTCTTGGGTAAATCAGTAATCTCCCTGTTACTTTATTTTCTTATCTGTAGAATCAGGCAGGTAGACTAAATGATTTCTCAGGTCCCTCCCAAGTCTAGATCTCAGATCAATGTAGGCAGAAATAGAAATTATTTTTGTATGTATTTTGTATAGCCCAGCCGATGAAGACAATTTCTTTTTATCTCTGTCATGAGTCTAGGGTTCAGGAGTTGGTTAATAGCTAGAGAAGAGATGAATAACTGTACCACAAAGACAAAAGAAACCCAGGGTTAGTGAATAATGCAACACGCTAGAGTCCCTTTTAGCTGATGAGCATGGGGAAACTGATTTTTCTCTTTAGTCCATGGGACTGAGGTAGGGAGTCTACCTGTTTTTTTTTATTAGCCTCAGCCCTGTGAGATCAGTATGTCTCCCTCCATACCCTAAGATCTGGGAATGATTCAAAATAATAGCTGAGAGAGGGAGGTGCTTGGTGGCAGCTATTTTCATGTTGAAGTATTTGTTCTAATTCCCTTTTAACTTTATCCTATATACAATCAACTACATGATGACAGCATGCAAAATTCTCTGAGTCTATGCATAAGGCTGGGAAGGCCAACTGAAACAATCAAATGAATCCTTTCCACTTCAAATTAAGCAGCTAATAAGATGTTATCTCCTAATATATATATGTATCTCTCTCTCTCTCTCTCTCTCTCTCTATCTATCTATCTATCTATCTATCTATCTCTATATATATATATTCAAAGGCAATTGGGGTTAAGTGACTTGCCCAGGGTCACACAGCTAGTAAGTGTCAAGTGTTTGGTCTGAGGCCGGATTTGAACTCAGGTCCTCCTGACTTCAGGTCCAGTGCTCTATCCACTGTGCCACCTAGCTGCCCCTTCCTAATATTTTTATGAACACATTTGATGGAATCAATCAGAGGTATGAACCAGATGTGAACAAGACAGGCATCTCCATTAATTAATCAAACTAAGGCTTTATACTAGATGGGGAAAGTCATTTAAAGCCATTGGGTGAAATGGGGTAATATTGCACAGAAAGTATATCAAGACTGGTTAAGGAGAATTGGGGGCTTGAATAAAACTGGCAAACTAGTTTGGAATAGAGGATTCCAGTGTCTGCCTAGTCAGTGGTGGAAAGAGTCCCAGCCAATTCCCCGAGAGGGAATCACTTTTGGAGGAGGAGACCAGTGAGCCTCCTTCCTTCCCCATCTGTGACTGGAAGAAGACCTTGTAAACTTTAAAGAGTCAGAGGATTTTGGGTTTCTTATTGTCATCCTAGTCCTGGCAACATCCTTGGACAGTTAACACAGTGACTATATTAAAAGGAGAGTACAAACTCGACATACTGAGGAAAGGTAAAAAAATCAATGGGAGGATCACACTGATTAGGGATTCAAAAGAGCTAGTATTTAAAAAACAAAAACAAAAACAAAAACACCCTATTCCTAATCTAAATCACTAAAGATGAAAAATGCAAATAAGAACCCTGAGGATTTGTCTTACAGTTATCAAATTGGAAAAGATAACAAAAACTGGAAAAAGTCAATGTTGAAGGTATTATGGAAAGATAGGAGCCCTGAAGCATTATTGATGGAGCTTTAATGGAGATAATACTCTGAAATTATGTAAATAAAGTGGCAAAAATGTCCATAACTTTTGACCTAGAGATTCCACAGCCAGGCACAAGCCCTAAGGAAGACTCTGATAAAAAGAAAGCCTCCATATATACCAATGTATTAATAGAGGCACTTATTTTTCAGGATCAAGTTATTAGAAACAAAATAGATGCCCATCAACTGGAGAATGGATAAGAAAATTTTGGTACATGAATGCAATAAAATATTATTATGCTATAAGAAACTGTGAATGTGATGAATACAGAGAAGCATGGAATAACTTACATTAGCTGATGCAAAGTGAAGTAAGCAGATCTAGTAAAACAATATACACAATGACTATAACAATAAAAAAGTGAAGAACAATTACCAAAAATAATAAAAAAATTAATGCTGCAAAATTGCAGAATTATTCCCAAAGAAGTGATGCAAGAAGACAAGTTGCCTCCACTTCTTTGCAGAGGTGGAAAATCCATGGGTGTAGAATATTTCATTATTGTAATTTTTTCTATGTATTGATCACTTTACTGAGAAGATATAACAAGAACAAAAGTCCAAACTATTCCCTGAAGCTAGGAGTAGTCTGTACCTCATACCACTGCAGACTCTGAGGAGGGTGTTGTCAAACTTATAGCATTTGCTCCCACAAAGTTCAGTTTCAAATGCAGAATAACTAAAGAACAAAGCACTCTGGCTTGGTTACCCTCCATCTTCTTCTAAACCGTGTCAAGCAGGTGACTTGGGTCTTTGTTCCTCACATATCTTGGCTGACCACAAAACTCTGGCATGGACTCCTATCATTAGATCTCTGGTGACTCACTGTTCTGACCTTTCAAAGCTCACAAGGTCACAGCCCAGTCCTTTACATTTGCAATACTCTTTCACCAAATGCAGGCAAAAATAGGCACAATAGGAATAAAAGAAAGAGTAGAGCCTTTTGCTCATAGCTTCATATTGAACATTGTAGGGAGAACAGATCATTAGTGCTAGATCTCTCTCTCTCTCTCTCTCTCTCATTCTCTCTCTCTCTCTCATCATCTCTCTCTCTTTCTCTCTCATTATCTCTCTCTTTGTCTCTGTCATTGTCTCTGTCATTGTCTCTCTCTCTTTCTCTCATTATCTCTCTCTTTCTCTTGTTCTCTCTCTCTCTCATTCTCTTTCTCTGTTATTCTCTCTCTCAACTCAGAAGCTTAGAGCAATCTTTTCTCTCTTTGAGCCAGACTTGAAAGACAGAGGGATCACTTTGGGCAGTTAGTGCCTTTTGAATATATACCAAGTCTGCTCAACAGTCATTGATACATAAGTCCTTTTATTCACCAAGAGGTAAATGGATTGGAAACATCAAAGAACCTGATCATTCTCCAAATCAGGGAGCAGGGCCTTTCCTTTACATGTCATTATGCCTTTCTGGAAGCAGGCACCCCAGCCTCTTCCATTCTTCCAGCTAGGTTAGTATCAGCAAAACAGTTATACATTCTCTGGGAATGATGCTCCCCTTGGCTAGTTCTCCTATTACATAAACATGTTCAAAATAAATCCAAGGAAATTTTGTAGGAATGGACACTAGGAGCTAGGGGATCAGAAATGGATTCACATGGAAGGTGGCATTTGAGCTGTTTTTTAAAAAAATCATTTAGGTGGTTCTTACTATGTAGCAGGCACTGTCCCAGTTCTCTATTCCCTGCTCTATCCAGTTTTGGAGGAAACAAGGAGTTCTAAGAGGTGAAGGCAAGGAGAGAGTACATTCCAGGCCTAGTTCTTTGAATAGCCACTTCAAAGAAACAGATGGTAGATGTAGTGTCATGAATGAGGAACAGCAAGAAGGCAAGCCTGACTAGATCACAGAGAATGGGAATAGGAGGAAAACATAAGATTGGAAAGATATTTTGGTACTGCAGTGTAAAAGACTTTAAAAGTAAAACAACAACAAAACAATATCAAACCAAAAAACCTTTTTAGTAGATTCTAAAAGCAATAGGGAGTTACTGGAGTTTGTTGAGTAGGGAAGTGACATGGCCAGAACTGAAAGTTAGTAATATTGCTCTAGCAGTTGTGGGGAGTATGAATTGGAGAGAGAAGAGTCTTAAGGTAGGGATTACTATTAGAAGACTATTGTAATAGTCTTAAGAGGAGATGAATGCCTGAACAAATGTGTCTATAGGAACACAGAGATGAAAATAGATGTGAGAGAGATTGCGGAGGTACAAAAAGTAAGATTTGTAACTGATGGTGTATGTTGGGTAAGGCAGAGTGAGGAGTTTGGAAGAACACTAAAGTTCAGAAGTTGGGTGACTAGGCTGGAGAAGGTAGATGATAGCAATGATCTAGGGCTAAGGTAATAGGGCAAGGGAATTATGTAAGGACCTCATTTTTCCTCTGCTTGGAAATTTGAGTTTCTTTTCTATTTTTTCCTTGTTTTTTGGTTGGGGTATACATTTGAAAGCTCCAAGACAGAAAGTAAACTATGAGAACTTTGTAAAATACTATGTTTGTTTAAATTATAATATGTATTCAGAAATTTGGATAAATGCAAATTTCTACATTTTTTGTGAATTATACCACATGGCCCTTTTGAAACACTTTAATTTAATCTGTTGAGCAGGCATTTGAAAGGGTAATGAAGGATAGCTGACAAGTTCCTGACCAAACAAAAAATAGACGAGATGATAGAAGAGTAAAAGAAAACAATTTTTATACATAAAATTAACAAATTTTTGCACAAATAAACTCAATGCATCTAAAACTAGAAGGGATGTAGTTGACTAGGAAAAAAACATTTGCAGCAAGTTCCCCTGATAAAATTATTGTTTTCAAGATATATAAAGAATTTACTCCAATTTATAAAAATATAGTCTATTCCTCCAATGGCAAATTATCAAAGGATTTGAACAGGCAGTTTTCAATGGAAGAAATCCAAGCCACAAATGCCAATATGAAAAATGCTCCAGATCACTAATAGAGAAATACAAATTTTAAAAATCTAAAGTCCTACCTTACATCCACCAGATTTCCAAAGTTAACAAAAAATGAAAATAGAAATTGTTAGAGAAGCTAGAGGAAAACAGGTACACTAATGAACTCTTGGTAGATTTAGGAACTGGCATAGCCAGTCTGCAAAGGAATCCGTAACTATGCCACAAAAGTGACTAAACGGTGCATATCATTTAACTTAGTGATACCAGTATTAGGATTTTATCCCAAAGTGCTTAAAGAAAGAGGAAAATAGTAGGTGGCACAGTGGATAGAGCACCAGCCCTGGAGTCAGAGGACCTGAGTTCAAATCTGGCCTCAGACAGTTGACACTTACTAGCTCTGTGTGACCCCGGGCAAGTCACTTAACCCCATTGTCTAGCCAAAAAGGAAGAGGAAAATATATTAAAATATATATAATATATATACATATATATATATATATAACAGCTTTCTTTGTAATGGCAAGAAATTAGAAATTAAAGTGGTACCTAAGAATTCAGAGTATTATTATGAATTAATATCATAAATTTTATTGTGATAATGCATTGTGAGTATTATTAATATTATTATATCATGAAAAATTATGGAAGATTTGGTTTCAGAGAAACCTGGGAAGACATGTAAGAACTCACAGGGAAGCGAGCAGAACCTAAAGAATAATTTATATAATAATATCATTGTCCAGACAAACAAATTTGAAAGACTTAAGAACTCTGATTAACATAACAACCAATGAGGATTCCCGAAGAGCAGTGATGAAGCATGCTGTCTACATTCTGACAGTTAAAGGAAGTGGGGTATAGACTGATATGTGCATTTTTAAGACATGATTAATGCAGGAATTTGTTTTTGCTTCGCTATGCCTAGCTGTTACTATGGATTTTGTTTTTCTCTTTAACAATGGGGACAGGGAGATGGTGTGGAGAGAAAATGGATTTAGATTATTGAAAATAAATTAATTAAAAACAAAAAAATAATGCTTGAGTTTCCTTAGGGCTCCAGAGAACTTTCCTGGATTGAGGATATGGATAAAAAGTACAAAATATACCCCCAGGCCATTTGCTGACCATAGCAATTATATAATGGGGCATGAGTGCACTGGTCTATCAAGGCCATTCCTTGGAACATCTCCATATATTCCCTGCTTGGTTCCAGTGTGAAAACATTAGGGGAGGTTACTTTTGCATAGGTACAATTCATTGGTTTGAACTGTATGATGACAAAAGAATTCCCAGATTAGCTGCTGAGTCAGAATTCAGTGAGTATACAAAAGCTACAATTTGCCCTTCTATCATTTTGCTTTCCTTACGAGCTATAAATGAGGAAGGACTACAGAGAACCAGATGGGGAGAGAAACCTGGCCCTTTTGTCCTACCTGGCCATGGTAGCTATAAGCAAATGCCTGCTTTTGCCTCATTTGTGCCTGTTCTTCCCTGAGTAGATGATCAAGCAACAAACTCAAAAGGAATGTGTTGCTAGGACCTTCTGAATGCAGAAGTTCAATAGTACTGTTGGTACCATTGGCAGCCAGAGATGATTAGTGGCAGTAAGTAGTTCCTTTCCCGAGAAACCAATGTCTTAAAGTTACCTACCAGATGCCTTTCATTCATGTGTGAAAATCATAAAAGTCCTTGTAACAACAGATGGAATGTTGTTTGACAATTTTTTGATGATGAACATAAAGCAAGTTATAAAGAGACTTAAATTTTTTAAAAAATTATATTTTATCATCACTTCCAAAAATATCCCTCCCTTGATCTTTACTCAGAGGGCAATTCTTTGTAACAAAGTATGAAAAAGAAATAAAAGAACATCAGTTCTGCAAAATCCAATGACATATGAACTGAAATTGATGGTATCAGAAATGTTCTATACTCATAGTCTCTCACCTTTATAATGGTAGGAGAGAGGTACATTTTCTCATATCCACTTCTGGGCCATTCTAATTACAAAGCACTCAGTTTTCTTTTTTTGTTTTATTTGACCTCATGTAGTCATAATGTATATTTTTTCCTGATTCTGGTTTACTTGTTTTTGTCAGTTCATATAAATCTTTCCATGCTTCCCTGTATCCTAAATCCTGTATCCTTTTATTCATCATTTCTTACAGTATGGTAATATTCTATTTTATTTATTTTTTAACAGTCTGTTGAGTTTGATTGTATGAGCAAAATAAATGAGTATTATGTACAGAAGAGATAGGGGAGAATAATTTCCTGGTCTTCTCCTCCTTGGACAAAGTCTTGATGATCTCTTCTTTCTTAGCCTGTAGATGCTGTTCTTAGCCCTTTTGCTCTTACTTAGTCTTGAACAGTCAAGCTTCAGACTCATCAGCCAGGAGCTTCTTCCAGGCCTTGTCTGCCTTCAGTTTATAAATGTGCTACGTGAGGATCACCTTATTCTTGAACATATTTCCCTTCATCTTCACATACAGGCTGTGATATGTATGGTGGTCAATCTTTCTGGATTCACAATATCTTCAGAGTAGATGGTGCAGAATCCTCATTCTCCTAATCCAGGTCACCTTTTCAGGTATACTAGCATTGGCAGTACCCTTTCTCTTACCAATGCCCATGTGCCTGCCCTTCCATTGAGTCTTAATAATTTTCCAGCATCTGGCATGAAGGTGGACAGTAACAAGCTTCTGGATGATCAGCCCATCTTTAATCAACTTCTGGATCTGCTGATGGGAGCTGGTGTTGGCAATTTCATTGGTCTCATTGGGGTCAAGCCATACCTTCTTTCCACATCGAAAGGTTACTAGAGGCACACATCTTCTGAAGCCTGAATATACTCGTGGTTGTAGCTGCAGTGCAGAAAAAGAAAAGAGAGAGTTCTATTTCAGTTAGGTATCACAGTTGCTTTAGTCATTTCCCAATTGATGACCATTTGTTTTCTATTCTTTTCTACAACAAAGAATGCAACTATAAATGTTTTGCTGTTTATATGACCATTTGTTTTTATCAATGACTCCCTTAGTGTATACATGTAGGGGTGTGTGTGTGTGTGTGTGTGTGTGTGTGTGTGTGTGTGTGTGTGTAAGGAGGCATCCTCTGGACCAAAGACTATGGACATTTAAGTAATTTTCTTGATATTTTTCCAAATTATTTTCCTGAATGATTGGACCAATGCATAGCTCTACTCACACTGCATTAGTAGATCCATTTCCCAGAGCCCCTCCAAAAAGAGTAGACTTCTTAAACCTATTTTAAGTGACATAGAAATAAAATCTGGACTTAACACCTTACCTGGCTATAGGACAAGTGAATGTATCTTGACCATAAGACTAAACCCCTAATATGACTTTTCATGTTACAACATGCTTTCATTTTTGTTTTAGCATTATCATAATAAATTAGACATACATAATTTTAAAAATAGAATATACAATTCCCAAGGAATATCTAATAAAAATTATAAATAATAATAGCTAACATTTATATGGGACTTTAAGGTTTGCAAAGTACTTAAAAATGTTATCTCTCTTGATCCTCACAGTAACCCTGGGAGGTAAATGGTACTACTATCCCCAATTTTCAAATGAGGAAATGAGACAACAGAGGTTAATTACTTGCCTAGGAAGATACAGCTAGTGTGTGTCTGATGCTGGATTTGAACTCAAATCTTAATTGAACTTTGCCTCCTAACTAAAAGTTTGTTGTTATTGTTGTTGTTATCACTCATTAAGTTATGTCTGACTCTATGTGATCTCAAAGACAAAATCTGTGGAGTTTTCTTGGCAAAGATATTGGAGTGGCTTGCCATTTACTTCTCTGGTATGTCCTCATTTTACAGATGAGGAACTCAGGCAAATAAGGATTAAGTGACTTGCCTAGGGTGACATAGCTAGGAAGTATTTAAGGCTGGATTTGAACTCAGATCTACTTTACTCTAGGTTCAATGCTTTATGCACTGCACCATCTAGCTGCCCCAACTATAAGGTATGCAGTGGGATTGCTGTAATCTTTACAGAGGAGATGACAAAAAACAAAATACATAATTTCTATTACCCAAAATTGAGATACTTGTATTATGAACAAAATCTATACAATTAGAATAAGGAGAGAAACTATTGATTAGGAAAAATATTTGCATCAAAGAAGAGAAGAAAAAAGTTTTGTCACACTGTAAACCAGTGAACTTGATTTTGTTACCTGAAAAAATTCTAAAAATTACTATTAAAGGAATTTTTAGTGACTGTCTATGAAATGAAGTAGTGGAAAGCAGGACTAAGATGGGAAACTAGCAGGAAGAAATACAGTGACCTCCCTTCTTCCAAAAAACTCCTCCAAATAGATCTAGAAAACAAACCACATTGATCCAAGAAAAAGTCAGTCATTTTTCCAGTCCAGGTTAGCAGAGGAAGACAGACAGAGAAGTCTGTGTACATTGAGGATCGAGACTGACCAGAAGGATGGTGGGTGGTTTATTTCAGCACCCAGAGACTGAAAGAAGACTGGGGCTGTGTCCAGGGGATAGAAGAGGTCTTGCTCCCATACTGGGATACTAAGAGCTCATCCATGGCATGGAACAGCACTCAATTGGCAGCTTTGTCTCGTGCTACCCACTTCTTGGTCACAGATCCAAGGCAGATTGAGGAGGGAGCTATTATGTTGACAAGAACATTTCACAAAAATGCAAGAAAAGAGAGAATGATTCCAAAATATTTATTAGCAAAGCCTCAAAAGAAAACATAAACTAGTCACAAATTCTACCAGAATTCCTAGAAGAGATGTTGCAAAGGTTTTTAAAAAAGAGATAAAAATACTTTTATAGATAAAATGAGTCATAGAAGAAAAATTGGAAAAAGCAGTGAGAGCTATGCAGGAAAGAATTGGAAAATTATTTCTCAGCTTGGAATAAGAAATACAAAATCTTGTCCAAGCAACAAACTCCCTGAAAATTATAATGTACCAAAGAAAAGCTAATGACGCAATGAGGGATCAAAAATTTGAAAATACAGTCAAATGACTGAATAAAGAAGGAAATATAAGGAACCTCATACCAAATGCAATTCACCTACAAAACAGATGAAGATGAGAAAACTTAAGAATTATTGGAGTGAGAAAGAGAAAGACAGAGACAGAGACAGAGAAAAAGAGAGAGAGACAGAGAGAGCCTAGCCATTATATTTCAAGAAGTCTTAAAAGAAAACTTCCCAGAGCTTTTAGAACCAAAGTACAAAGAGAAAACAAAGAGAATCCACTAGGTATCTCCTGAAAAAAACTCCAAAATGGAAACTCCCCAGGAACATTATGACCAAAGCTTCTAGGACAAAGAAAAAATATTTTAAGCAACCAGAAACAAAGAAATGAAGCAATGAGGAGCAACAGTAAAGATCACACTTGATTTCGAACTGCCACTATAAAAGAGTACATAGCTTGAGATACAATAATCTAGAAGGCAAAGTATATGAAATAGTGAAGGTTTACAACCAAAAATAACTTGCTTAGAAAAATTGAATATAATCCTAGAGTGAAAAGAATGAATATTTAATGAAATAGAGGGCTTTCAAAAAATCCTGAGGAAAACACCAGAACCAAATGGAAAATTTGAAGCATAAACATGAATCTAGAGATATATAAAAAAGTTTACATGAATTAATAATCATAAGGGATTAAATAAGGATAAATTGCTAATATTATACTATAGGGAGATGATACATGTCTAATCAGAACTTTTTTTATCATTAGTGGTCATAGAGTTTAATAAAACAGAAGGTCTGAGAACAGTTTTATTATGTCTTAATTATTTTAAAATTTTTTTATTTATTTTTAATTTATGAAATAAAACAAACATTTCCATAACATAATAGAATAACAAAAAGATGATTGCACACAAAACTGCAAATCTGTTAAGTACAACTTGCCAATCCTCTTAAATAAATTTATCTTGTAAATTTCTTTTTTTTCTTGCTGTATGATATTTGTTTGAAAAAACAGGATATTTAGCTTGGAGAAGGAAAAATTTAATAAAAAACAATTTTAATAACAAAACCATGAAAATTTTAATACAGCATTGTAAGGTTTGTAAAGCACATAAATGTATTCTCTCCTTTGAGAATAGGGGGCATGAGTACTGTCTTCAATTATTTTGAGCTTTAATATCAAATAATAATATCATATAATATATTGTCATTGTGACTCTACCACATAATATTGATTAACAGTTCTATAGCTCTATATAGCCAGTATAATTAGAGTTATGCAAAAGTGGGATGGACTGATAGGAAGATTTCCTATCACTGGAGATTTTAAGGCCAAGGCTGAGTGACCTACTTGTTGAGTACATTCTAGATTCTTTTTCAGCTGTGAGTTGTATTGGATTGTGTGGTCTCTGAGATTCCTTTGAACCTTGATATTTTAGGGTTCTGTGAAATATGCATTGTAGATGTTCAATAAATGTTTATTTGGATGAATATACAAACATATTTTAAATTATCTAGAAAACATGCATATTTTAATAAGATTCTGGCAATTTTACTGAATTTATTAGGCAAAAAAAAAAACCAAAATGTAAAGGACAATGGTCTAGACAAAAAACAAAAAACCAAAAAAAAACCAAAGTTACTATCAACCTTAAAATATTTCACTTTCTCCTCAAATGCAGATTTTTCTTAAGGACTTTCTCAACACCCTCTTTTACCTCCTTGTTCCTCAGGCTATAGATGATAGGGTTCAGCATTGGGGTCACTACCCAGTAAGATAGGCCAATGAGCTCATCAGAAGTCTTAGTATCCTTTGATTGGGGCTTCATATACATGAAAAGGGCTGAGCCATAGAATAAGATCACCACAGTCAAGTGGGCTGAGCAGGTGGAAAAGGCTTTCTTTCTCCCCTCACTAGAATTGATCCTCAGGATAGTGGAGAGGATGAAGACATAGGAAAAGAAAACGAGCAGCAAAGGGGTGACTAAGAAAACAAAATTTCCAACTGTCATGATAAACACATTGAGGGAAATGTCTCCACAGATAAGTTTGAGAAGAGCCAAGATCTCACAGGTAAGATGGTCAATGATGTTGTCACAGAAAGGTCTCATCATAGCCAACAGAGTGAGCAGCAGGGAATTCAGAAAGCCCAACACCCAGGTCCAAGTTGCCATCTGGATACAGAGTCCCTTGTTCATTATGATGGTGTACCTTAGGGGATTGCAGATGGCAACGTACCGGTCAAAAGCCATCACGGCCAGAAGCACACACTCTGTGCAGCCCAGACCAAGAGAAATAACCATTTGTAGTGCACATCCAGTGAAGGAAATGGATTTTCTTGAAGACATGAAATTTGCAAGCATTGGAGGAATAGAGGAAGATGTATAACATATATCTAGGAAGGAGAGGTTCCCAAGGAAAAAATACATAGGAGTGTGAAGGCGGGGATCTTGGATGCTGATGATAATGAGGGTGCTGTTTCCCAATAAGATGACCAGGTACATCATCAGGCAGAGAGCATAAAGAGATATCTGGAGACCTGGGTAATGAGAAAGTCCAACCAAGAAAAATTCAGTCACAATGGTGTAATTCCCCTTGTCCATGTAATTGCATCCAGGTCACCTGCAGGATTTAGAGAAGGACATAGCTCATAGAAGTTGAAATTGCATAATAACAATGATTTACATTTCTAATGATATGTAATCATTTCCCCTATGGTCTTATATCCTGTGCTATAGGGTATGTAGGGGAAAAAATAAAGAAATGTTGCCACAAAGTAGAGGACACATTATTCCAGGTACGTGACAGCACAACTAAGGATAAATAAAAATATTGACAATAATTAAACTCATATCTATATCTGGAGCTCTGTAGTTTAGAAGATATTTTCATATTTTTATCTCATTTGATTTTTCACAATAACTCTATGAGGGAGATATGTGTTTAAATCCTGCCTCTGATAGAGTTTAAATGTGTGAATATGGGCAGGTCACGTAACCTTTCAGTGACCTGAGAAAACTTTCTAAGCTTATGATAGATGACTGGCCAATCTGCATTGTTGTAGAATATTTATATGATGCGTTTTTCTCACACTGACATTTTCTTACAACTTGACTGACACTCCCAAGACCATCTCCTTCCTCTACAAATTCCCTGTAACTCAGAGAATATTAAGTAAGCTGCCTTAGGTCAAACGACCTGTAAGTGGCACTGTCAATACTAGAATATAGATTTTTGGCTACAAATGCATAGCACAGTGCTTGGCACATGATAAAGATGTATTTATAGTTTTTTTTTTACATTAATTCATTCATTCATACCAATCAAGGGCTTTTACACCTCAACATTACTTGTAAAATGATAATATAGGAGATATAAATTAAACACTATATATTCCCATATTGCCACTGAATAAAATACCTAAATACAAATTAATAGTAGTGGGTTTTTTTTACTGAAATTAATTATACCTAGTTGGTTCAAGAAAGTCCATTTCTATTTCTGATCTAAGTAATGATAAGACCTTCTCACTAGAGATTCTTCAATTTTTCTCCTCTCCTCAAAATTTCTCCATATAGTTTCCTGTTATTTCCTTATTTTTGAGAAAGAGGCATTCCTACTGCTTGATAAAAAGAAAAAAAAAACAACTAACCTTTCTAGCACTATTCTTGACTCAATCTTTTTCTAGGACTTTGCCCAGCAATTATTCCCATGTCTTTTGATTGCTCCTTCTCCACAGACTCCTTCCTCCTTACACATACGTTCAGGTCTTCTTTTTTCTTAAAGAAAATTTCTCTCCTGGTCATGCTATCACCCCTCTATCTCTTTTCCTTTATTGCTAAACTTCTAGATGGGCTATCTTCAATTTACTCATCACTCAGTCATGCTGTAGTTCCTTGCAATCTGGTTTCTATCTCTAATTATTCTATTAAAGCTTTGCTCTTCCTACCATATTCTACAGACAACAATTTTTATTTACCTCCCACTGTGAGATCCAGAGCTCCTCTTCTGTTCATGCCAAGACACTTAACTGGTTATTCTACCTTTCTAAACAAAGAAACTATTTCAAACACATTTCCAACAACACTTTGGTGGTTTGACACAGCACCAAGCACATTTCTCTCCATCTCCATTTTCCCTAGGCTTCAATATGGATACAAATGATTTTAATAAGGTTTGTTTATATAACCCTCTTTCTTCTTAGAACACACTTAATACATGTCATAGGACAAAGGATTGGATTACAATTTAAATTTAGAAATATTTCAAGATATTGTCAGACTTAATAGAATATTATTTCTTTCCCTCTAATACCTTGACATTAATTAGAGAAGAGAGCAGCATTATTTTTTCAATATACTCTAAATGTTTGCTCTAGTCTGTGGACCCTGGAAAGTTCTAAAGGTACAACAATTGGTTCTAGATGCCAACTTAACTCTTCTCCTCATTCCCCTGCCTTGAACCCCAGTGTTCCTTAAGGACTCTATATATTCCCAGAAGTAATTTAAAGTAGTATGTAGGAATTATGTGGAAGTTAACAAGTTTAGAATGCTTTATAGATAAGTCATAAGTCTAATTACACAAAACTTATCATGCTGCTTTAATTGGTGCCACATTAAATAATACATAAAATAGAAAGAGCTTAAGGTTCCATTTTGCCAACTCAAACATCAAGGGACTGACACAATTATCTGTGTTACTCAGCCCAATTCCCCACATTTCTTTAACTTTTTGGGGAAGGGAATGCCACTTTTTCTCCTCTGACACATCCACCACCCTGGTGAAGGTCTTTATGACCTCAAAACTGGACTATAGCATTAGTTTGCTGGCTGGTCTCCCTATTTTGATTCTCTCCCCACTTCAGTCAATCTTCCACACAGCTATCAAAGTGATCTTCCAAAAATATAGATCTGATCATATCATCTCCTATTCAATAAACTTTAGTATATCCCTATTGCCTTCAGCATCAGCTTTAAAATTTTCTGTCTTTTAAAGCCCTTCTACAAACTGACCCCTTCCTACCCTTTGGGTCTTCTTTCACTTCATTCCTCCTCCATACATTCTGCAGTCCAATGATAGGGACCTCCTTGACCTTCCTTTCACGAGACACTCCATCTTCTGACTCTGAGTATTTTCTTGCCTTTTTTTTTTTTTTTTTGCTTTTTGGTGAGGCAACCTGGGGTTAAGTGACTTGTCCAAGGTCACACAATTAGTAAGTGTTAATTGTCTGAGGCTGGATTTGAACTCAGGTCCTCCTGACTCCAAGGCCAGAGTTCTATTCACTGCACCACCTAGCTGTCCTCTGAGTATTTTCACTGGCTATCTCTCATTCCAGGAACTCTCTCCTCTCTCATACCCATGCCCTAGTTTCCTAGGTTCCCCACTTTCCTTCAAGTCTCAGCTACAGTTGTTGTTGTTGTAGTTTGTCCTATGTTCTCCAGAAGAGGACCATGGCATCAAGGAAGTAATGTCACGACATGCAAGTGAACTGGATTTAAATGAGGGATGGCTATGCAAAGTCACCAGCCTCACTTTCTTCTCTGGAGTCATCTGAATCCAGTAGCCAGATATAGATCAGGACAACAGGAGATAGCCCAGGATGCAGTGGGAGACCTTCTGCTCAAAGGGAATGTAAATTTTAGTCTTGGAAACCTTTTTTTTTAGAACCCCAAATCTCTCTGGCTCTTCTTGATTGGCCAATAATAGGTCCCAGGGCAAGCCCTACTTGGTCACTATTTGGGCCCAGATTCGCTCAGAATGAATATAAATAGCAATTGTTTCTATTTTGACCAGAAACCCTGAGGATCTTCCCCTCCCAGATTGGATTTTTTTTAACTAGGTAAGGAGGCTATTCTCTGGCTCATTTCTTAATAAACCTTGATTGCTGAATGGGCATTGCCTCAGTCAAACTGAGACCTGTAAAAGACAGTTTAGCCTACATTAAGAAATCTTTCCCAGACTTCCCTTTATCACCTTTTCTCTTCCAAATATCCTGCATATATCTTGTTTGTACATAGTTTGCATGTTATACCCCACATTAGAATGTAAACTACTTGAGAAAAAAATTTGTTTTGCCTTTCTTTGTATCCTCAGTGCTTAGCATAGTGCCTGGCAACATGGTAGATACTTAATAAATGCCAGTTAACTGTCTGATAACTGGCAGATGTGAAGTATACTAAATCAGAATTGTCATCTGCTCCACGTACGGGTACCTGGCCAACTCCTTACCTATAGTGGGTATGCACATTGATATCTACTGTGGCAGGAGGCCTACTCCTAGTCTAGATTAGCCTTTTGGCATTTTTGATTATGAGTGAGACTGACCAATAATTCTCTTGTGAAAATGGAGTGATGAGAGACATATGGTAGCATGTTTAGATTAACTTTGGTTGTTGCTGATAGAATGACTGGACCCAATGAGTGATGGCTACCAGATTCATGCCAACTTAAAGGGGAATCTCAAAGACAGTCTTAAAAGTAGATCTCAAATTGTCCCCAAACTCTGTTTCTTTCTCATGTTTTCCTCAGCATTTTTATCAATGACTTTGTTACTTATTCTATTTTAGATGACATATGTTTGGGAGGGAGAGCTAATATACTGATTTACAGAACTGAGATTCAAGACAATCTTTACAGGTTAATACAATGGGCTTCCTCATCGATCCTTATTTACATGACTTTACTCTTGGTATAGTGGGTTATGCTCTGGCCTTGGCTCAAAAGCCCTGGATTTGAGAATCTCACCTTTTGGATACCAGAGGAAAAGTTTGGGAGGGATAAAGATGGAGGCTTCCTCCAGGATTGGAGACTATAATTATGTTGGTTGAGCCAGAAGAACCACAAACCCAAAGATCAGAACCTAGGTGATGGAGTCTATGAACTAAAGGGAAGTGTCACTGGATGACCCTTGAAAGGGATTCTTGACTGTGGAGGCAAAGAGAAAGGAGTTCTTGTATCTTTCCTCTTTTGACCTAAATAATGCTTTCTTGGAAAATTTTTCTCCATTCAATCCAAAGTGAACAGGCATATACTCCTGGATTTTTTTATGTTAAAAACACTTCCATCTCTTGCTACCTGGCTACTAGAACAGTCTTGTATCTGGAAATGTAGTTTATCCCATTTATATGACTAATAGAAGAGCTAGTATTCTTAAAGTTTATTTAATCCTTCTTAAAGTCCTGAGAATGCAGAGAGGGCCCATATTATTAAAAAAATATCTTCTTGGATACATATATGTATCTTCCATGTTACTTTAATAGAATCCCACTGGCCTGCTATGAGGAAGAATAGGTCTTTTTTATAATGACATAAACAACTCTGAATAGTGGTTGTTGTTGTTCAGTTGTTTAGTTATGTCCAACTCTTCATGACCCTGTGGACCAACTGTCCATGGGGTTTTCTTGAAAAATATACTGGAGTGTTTGCCATTTCCATCTCCAAAATTTACCATTTTACACTCCCTCTGTAGCTCTTTATCTTAGACTCCCTAGTTTTTTCTGAAGTTTTGCTCCAACACTATTTCCTATGTGAAACCTTTTCTTATCTCTGCCAATTTCTAGTACCTCCTCCCCCAATATAAATTAACTTGTGTTTATTTTATATATACTTTTATGATATCTGCCCCATAAAGTGTGAACACTTTATATTTTTGTATTCTAGCACCTAACCTGGTGTCTGGTACAGAGTAAACACTTAATAAATTATTATGAATTGATTGGTCAATGGAAAATGTCTGGGCCCACAGATGAATGGACAGAGAAGAGTGATGAAAGAACACTATTAACATACCAGTCACATGAAAAGCTCATGTTGGACTGACATTTTGCTTAAGAAAAACTGGCAACTGTCAATTCTACTTATCTTCCTGTGTGGAACTGTCTTAGCCTTGTTCTGTGTGGATCTCCTTCCTTTTTCCCGTTTTGAATCTTTTACTCTCAGGTTCAGGTCATAGATTCCCACTTAGTCTTTTAGATTGGTTGCCTTTGGAAACATCTAGTTTTGACCTTAGCCTGCATTTCTATTGACCTACTGATACCTTTACTTGAATGTCATCGTTTACCCTCGGTTCTAGTGTGGATTCACTCTCTGGGCTGGGTTTTGCTAATCTCTCAATCAGTCTTTTTCATTCTCTTTGTAAGGGTCAGGAAATCAATAGGGGAAAAAAATCTTTTTATTCCCAGACATACCATTGAAAAGGAAACTCAGTGTCATACAGAAAATAAAATGGGGGAAATGGTTTTCATTTCATCACATTTTGTGCATGGTCTTGTACAAAACCATGATGACATTGTAGGGAAAGGGATTGGGAGCTAGGAAGGTGTTACTCATGAGTTACTCAATATGGGTAAGTTCCAAAGAAAGGCTAAGTTTTACTTGGTACCCTTAAATATGGGCAAGAAATCATTTTGAATTTGGGCAGAGTCAGGCAACATGGATAAATAAGCATTTGTTTTTCACCAATTATCCACTTAGCAAAAATTCAGGGAGTGTTATGTCGCAAGAAATTCACAGAAAAATTAGAGGGTGATAGTTCATCTTTAGGACTTTTGCTTGTATTTGAAGTTTTTTCTTCAAGAAGTAAAGAAGACAAAAACCCAGACCACCTAAATACAATATTAACTCCATTTTGAACTTTCTTATGTGAGAATATTGAAGTAAAAGGAATGATGATTAGGGCTAAGCATCTGATGGACCCCTCTTAAATGGTAGTCTTTTCAGTACATGTTTCACAGCTTCATTCACCTCCTTGTTCCGCATGCTATAAATGATGGGGTTCAGCATGGGGGTCACCACCGAATAGAACAATGTGATAAATTTGTCTGCAATTGAATTTTTGGACTTGGGCTTCATATACATGAAGAGAATGGTCCCATAAAACACCACATAAGTCACCACAGTTAAGTGTGCTGATCAAGTAGAAAAGGCTTTTTTCCTCCCTTCTGCAGAGTTGATTCTCAGGATGGCAGAGAGAATAAAAATATAGGAGATAATAATTAACAATAATGGGGAGAATGCAAGTGTTATGCTGTCTATCAACATAACAATTTCATTCAAGGAGATGTCAACACAGGCCAACTTTAGTATGGCTAAGATTTCACAAACAAAATGATTAATTATATTTTTCCCACAAAATGGCAACCCTATTACAAGAGTTGTTTCCATAGTCAAGTTGAGAAAACCTACAAGCTGGGATGTAACCACCAGCTGCACACAGTGTCTGTTGTTCATGATTATAGGGTATCTAAGGGGGTTATAGATGGCCATGTGCTGATTATAAGCCATTGTGGCTAAAAACACACACTCTGTGGACCCCATGGCAAGGGAGATATACATTTGAAACATACACCCAGAGAAGGAGATGGTTTTTCTCCCTGATGAGAAGTTTGTCAACATTTTGGGGACAAAAGAGGATATAAAACAGATATCTAAGAAGGAGAGATTACTGATGAAAAAATACATTGGGGTGTGAAGGTGACAATTCAGGATAGTCAGAATAATTATAATAGTATTCCCCAATATGATTACCATGTACATCACCAGACATAAAAGAAAGATGAACATTTCAGTCTTCGGGTATTCTGAAAATCCCAATAGAACAAACTCCTTCCCAGATGTCCAGTTGAGTCCTTCTATTACATTTGCTTTCATCTGTAGCAGTTCAGACAGAGAAGAACAGTTGCTTAGTGATTGGTCCCTGGGGGAGTGCGAAGATTGGGAAGGGGGGAATAACCAATTAGTACAAGATGATATCAAGGAAGAAGCCAGAGACTAGAACCTGGGTGTTGTAGCTTAGCCTTTGTTGAAAAGGAAGTTCAATTCCATTCAAAAAGTATTTGTTGAGCCCCTGATCAATCAGTCAATAAATATTGACACCTATTTAAAAACTCAATTAGACATGTAATTATCAATTATCAATTTTAGATCTAGATTATCAATTTAGATCTAGATGGGACCTTAGAGACCCCCTCATCTTACAGATGAGGAAACTGAGACCTCAAGAGAGGAAGTGACTTGCTAAAGGTAGTAAATGGCAGAACTGGGGTCTGCATGTTTGTCCTTTGACCCCAGATATTGCTTTCTCTCCATTTCATATCAGACTGGAAACTCCTAGAAAGTGAGGGCTCTTCCCTTTTTACATCTTTGCATCTACTTAGTGGCATTACTTGTATCTCTCAGCAGCCTTCTGTATGTTCCTTTCCTTTGCATCAGAAACACCTGGCTACTGTTGACACAGCTTAATTTAACCTGTCCTTATTCATACATTTCTATCAACAATTTCAGTAGCTGAAAAACTGTTTCTTCTCAGGAACAATTTTAAGCATCTTTTTTCTCACAGAAAGAGGAGATTTGAGATAATTATTCAGAGATCTTGGCTGGTGCCCTCTTTCATCTGATAGGTCTATGTTGTGTACTCCTTCAGGGTTAGAATTGTGCCTCATCCACCTTTGGGTCTTGGTGTGAAGGTTGCAATAGGAATGAGTTTGAAGAACAAGATCATGGGATTAAAGGTCATAGTGTTATTGAATTAGAGCTTGTAGAGACTGTAAACTCAAAGTAATCTAGCATCCTCATTTTATAGAGAGTGTTAGATGAGTAACACCCTCAATTGGTGTTGTTACTCCAATAGTAAGAACTATTGGAGATGTTGCTACTCCAATCAGATGGAGTAATCTAATTGGAGTTAGATTACTAACTCCAACAGTTAGCAATAGGTGAGTAAACTGAATCCTAGGGAGGACACATGACTTGCCCAAGGTCACATTAAGCCTCAGACATTTTGAACCGAGATTCTCTGACTCTAAAGTTAGTGTTCTTTTCACGGTACTGAACTGACATTTTGAGTTTGAGAAGATTATAGGACATTTGGGTGGGGATGTTCAGCAGGCCAATGATGAAATTTTGAAGCTTTTCCTTGGGTCATTAACCTCTTGCTCTCCCTATTGAAGATTCAATATATGAAAAATGATGGTTACCAAATCAGTAAATTCACCTCAGTAGTCTAGTCAGCATTAAGAGTGAGTACATTAACTGTAAAACTTTGCTGCTTTGTGCTTGCATATCAAGTGCTTCCTTCTCCAGAGACTACATTGGAATTTCAGAAACTCATAATAATCTGTGCTTGTAATGAACTACCAGATACTTTCTAAATAATTCTTTTCACTTGGCCAAGTATAAGAACACTCTTGATGTGATCAAAGAATATCAAAATTTCCATTTACCTTCAAGTATGTGTTTTTTTCTTCTTTATCTGCTATTGATGATTTCTAAAGCATCTTAGAATCTCAACAGGTTTTGGGTTCCTCTCCTGGAACAGTTTTTCATGAAGTGATCAAACACAAAATTCTCAGAAATATTAGCTCCAGTAACATATTCTTTTTGCATGAAGGTCCTCAATGGGAGATTTTTTTCTCTCTCTTATCCAGAGCAATAGGAGAAGTAGCACAGTCAGACCTGCCTTATGCTTCTGATACATGAAAAAAGTCCTGCATGAGACTACTAAGGTGATCTCACAGAACATTCAGTTGTGTAACTCTTGCTCTTCCACAGTCCTAAAACTGGGGCCAAGCTCTGGAGGATGAGGGCTGCTCTGGGAAAACAATTTCATGCTTTCTTTTCTGGGACCTACTCCATTCTTCAGGCAATTTCAACTTGAGACTCAGGAACTTCAGTATACCCTGAGGAATATTATAGCCCAAACTTTTGCACATTACACAGACCCAATTAACTCAACTTAGTTTTCGTTTTCTTGTTTTGTTTTGAAGAAACAATCATTCCCATTTCTGTTTTTTTTAGACATATTTTGTTGGGCTATCAGGCTCTTGCCTTAAAGAACACTTCTCAAAGATGTCTGAAACCTGAAATATCAAGAATTCTTCTCTTATTACAAATATTACCTATCTTTACACTAAAAACTTGCCTAGAAGAACATTATTCTCTGTATGTGAATAAAAGAAAAAGGAAATACAAAATTGAATTAAAACTGAAAATCTGGGAATTCTGTATTTTTGCTCACAGACTAATTGGAAAGTAGTAAGCAACAAAGAAATTTCTTGTACTGCCACTGGCCAGGACTTTGTTCAACAAGTGAAAGTCTAAAAAAATTGCTTGAGGCACAGAGAAATTAAATAAATTGCCTAGAATCACAAAGCCAGTATATATCAGAAATGAGATTTGGGTCCAGGTCTTTCTGTCTCTGAGGCCAGCACTTTATTCATTGTACCACCCAACTTCTCAAAAACAATCATCATGAAGCCCACTTCTGGAAGCCAAGATAGCAGAGTAAAAAGGTAGTTGCTCTCACCCTCCCCTATCAACCTCTGAAAACCCAGAAAATATCACCCCAGAAAAAACCCTGGAGCAGCTGAACCAGAAGAAAGACAGGGACAAGCAGTGCAGTAGCCCAGGTAGCTAGAGGGATTAACGGGAAAGGCCCCTCTTACCCTGGGGGAAGGGGAGTAGTACGAAACAGGAATCGCCCAGCCAGCTAGTGGAAAGACCCACTTTAGCACACCAGGAGGAGATTCTGGTCCCTTGGCATTCTATAGTAAACGGGTCTCCCAGCGCCTCAGCAAAAATAGGAGAAGCAGCACCACAAAGGGCCCCAGGCAGATAAGCACCCAGCAGCATTCCTCTGAAAGGAGCTGAAGAAAGCAACCTAGACATGCCAAAAAGTTCCAGCCTTGTTGATTCAAGCCCAGCACCAGGTAAGCTGTCAGAACCCTATGGCCTCCAACTGCCAACCAGGAGGAGATCCCGAAGCCCAGGTGGTCGAGCAGGCAAACACCAACAGCTGTGCCTCCGAGTGCCTCAGTGAGGGTGGGGTAACTGCTGGAAACCAGCTCAGAAAACCACCAGGTGCCTTGGCATTCTGCAGGAAAGAAGTCTCCCAGTACCTCAACAGAAATAAGGGAGGCAGCACTGCAAGGGGCCCCAGGCAGATAAATACCCTGCAGCACTTATCTAAAAGGAGCTAAACAAAGATAAAGGAAAGGAAAAGCAGACAACCTAGATTTACCTGAAAGTGCCAGCCTTGCTGATTCCAGTCCAATACCAGATAAGCTGCCAGAACCCTACAGCCTCCAATTGCCAACATAAGAGGCCCCAGCACACAAAGCCAGTGACCAAGACCTAGGCTCCCAACACAAGAAGCTTGGGTCAGTGCCCTCTGCTCCCCAGCAGGAGAGCTTAATCTCTTTAAAGGCCAGGGAGTAAAGAAACAGCATTAGTAAAAAGAAAGGTACTATAGATTCCTATTATGAGAAGAGTGAAGATCAAGACAGAAATTCTGAAGAGGGCAACACTGTCATCAAACCCACATCTGCAACATCAAAAGAGAATATGAACTGGTCTAAAGCCCAAAAAGCCTTCTTAGAAGAACTCAAGAAGGATTTTAAAAGTCAAATGAGAGAGGTAGAGGAGTCTTTTAAAAGTACAATTGGCCAGTTGGAAAAAAAGTACACTGAAGAAAACAAGTTCCTAAAACACACAATTGGCCAATTGGAAAAAAGTACAAGGAAGAAAATAAGTCCCTTAAAAATACAATTGACCAATTGGAGAAGAAAGTACAAAATCTAACAGAAAAAAACAATATGTTAAAAATTAGAACTGAACAAATGGAAACTAATGACTATGAGAGAGCAAGAATCAGTCAAACAGAAACTAAAAAATGAAAAAATAGATGAAAACATAAAATACCTCATGGGTAAAACAGCTGACCTAGAAAATCGATCCAAGAGAGACAATTTAAAAATTATAGGCCTACCTGAAAGTCATGATGAAAAAAAGAGCCTGGACAATATCCTTCAGGAAACTATAAAGGAAAACTGCCTTGAAGTCCTAGAACCTGAAGGTAAAAAAACTATAGAAAGAATCCACGGCTACCCTCCTGAAAGAGATCCCAAATTGAAAATGCCAAGGAATATAATAGCTAAATTCCAAAATTACCAGATAAAAGAGAAATTACTGCAAGCAGCCAGAAAGAAACAATTTAAATATCATGGAACCACAGTCAGGATTACACAGGACCTTGCAGCCTCTACATTTAAAAGACCGTAGGGCATGGAACATGATATTCCATAAGGCAAAGGAGCTTGGAATGCAGCCAAGGTTTAACTACCCAGTGAAAATGAGCATGATTTTTCAGGGAAGGAGATGGATATTCAATGAAATAGGGGACTTCCAAATGTTCCTGATAAAAAGACCAGAGCTCAACAAAAAATTTGATCTTTAAGTACAAGATTCAAGGGAGACATAAAAAGGTAAATGGGACAGAAAGATACAATATGTTGTTAATAAGGGCAAAATGTTTACATCCCTACAAGGGAAGATGATGCTTGCAACTCTTGAAAACTGTATTGTTATTATACCATGTTAAAAGAGTATACATAAAGGGGGTGGATATAAGTTGACTTTGATGTAATGACAAAAAAAAATTTAATCAAGTGGGTTAAATGGATCCAAGTAAGTGGATTAGTCTGAGTTAAGAAAATGTACTGAGAAAGGAGGAGGCAGACAAGGGCAAATTACATTACAGGAAAAGACAAAAAAACCTATTAGAGCAGAGGTAAAGAAGGGAGGGGGATGAGCATTGTTTGAACCTTACTCTCATCAGATTTGGCTCAAGAAGGGAATAACATAATCAGTTAGGTATAGAAATCTAACTTGTACTATAGGTAGCAGGAGGGGAAAGGGGAAAGAAAAGGGAGGGGGGATAGAAGGGAGGGAAGAAGCAATAAAGGTAAAGGGGAAGAAAAGGGAAAGAGATAATAGAAGGGAGGTGGGACCCAAGGAGGCGCTGGTCAAAAGCAAAACACTAGTGAGGGGGGAAAAGGAGAAAGAAGAAAGAAAAGCATAAACAGGGGGGAAAAAAGGATGGAGAAAAAGACACAGATAGTAATCATAACTGTAAATGTAAATGGGATGCACTCTCCCATAAAACGGAAGTGTATAGCAGATTGGATTAAAAACCTTAACCCTACAATATGTTGTTTACAGTAAACACATTTGAAAAAGAGTGATGCATACAGGGTAAAGGTAAAAGGCTGGAGCAAAATATATTATGCTTCAGCTGAAGTGAAAAAAGCAGGGGTAGAAATCCTGATCTCAGACAAAGTGAAAGCAAAAATAGATCTTATCAAAAGAGATAAGGAAGGAAACTACATCCTGCTAAAAGGCATCATAGACAATGAAGTAATATCATTACTAAACATATATGCACCAAATGGCATAGCATCCAAATTCTTAGAGGAGAAGTTCAGCAAGTTACAGGAAGAAATAGACAGCAAAACTATACTAGTGGGGGACCTCAACCTCCCCCTCTCTGAACTACATAAATCTAACCACAAAATAAACAAGAAAGAAGTTAAGGAGGTGAATAGAACATTAGAAAAGTTAGGTATGATAAACCTGTGGAGAAAACTGAATGGGGATAGAAAGGAATATACTTTTTTCTCAGCAGTACATGGCACATACACAAAAATTGACCTTGTACTAGGGCATAAAAACCTCACAATCCAATGCAGAAAGGCAGAAATAGCAAATGCATCCTTTTCAGATCATGATGCAACAAAAATTATATGTAATAAAGGGCCATGGAAAGATAGACTAAAAAATAATTGGAAACTAAATAATCTAATCCTAAAAAATGATTGGGTCAAACAACAAATCATAGAAATAATCAATAATTTCATTCAAGAGGATGACAATAATGAGACAACATACCAAAACTTATGGGATGCAGCAAAAGCAATTCTTAGGGGAAGTTTTATATCTCTAAATGATTACATAAATAAAATAGAAAAAGAGGAGATCAATGAATTGGGCATACAACTAAAAAAAACTAGAAAAAGAACAAATTAAAAATCCTCAATTAAACACCAAATTAGAAATATTGAAAACCAAAGGAAAAATTAATAAAATTGAAATTAAGAAAACTATTGAACTAATAAATAAAACTAAGAGCTGGTTTTATGAAAAAAAAACAATAAAATAGATAAACCTTTGGTTAATCTAATTAAAAAAAAGAAAGAAGAAAACCAAATTACTAGTATCAAGAATGAAAAGGGTGAAACTACCACCAAGGAAGAGGAAATTAAAACAACAGTTAGGAATTATTTTGCCCAACTATATGCCAACAAATTTGACAATCTTTCTGAAATGCATATATATTTACAAAAATATAAATTGCCCAGATTAACAGAAGAGGAAGTAAAATACTTAAATAACCCCATCTCAGAAAAAGAAGTTGAACAAGTCATTGATGAACTCCCTAGGAAAAAATCTCCAGGACCAGATGGATTTACATGTGAATTCTATCAAACATTTAAAGAACAATTAATTCCAATACTATATAAACTATTTGGGAAAACAGGTGAAGAAGGAATCTTACCAAATTCTTTTTATGATACACATATGGTGCTGATACATAAACCAGGAATAATCAAAACAGAGAAAGAAAATTATAGACCAATTTCTCTAATAAATATAGATGCAAAAATCTTAAACAAAATATAAGCAAATAGATTACAGCAACTTATCACATGAATAATACACTATGACCGGGTAGGATTTATACCAGGAATGCAGGGCTGGTTCAATATAAGGAAAACTATCAGCATAATCCATCATATCAGCACCAAAACTAACAGAAACCACATGATCATCTCAATAGATGCAGCAAAAGCTTTTGACAAAATACAACACCCATTCCTATTAAAAACACTAGAGAGCATAGGTATAAATGGAGTCTTCCTTAAAATAATAAATAGCATCTATCTAAAACCTTCAGCAAGCATAATATGTAATGGGGACAAGCTAGAAGAATTTCTGATAAGATCAGGGGTGAAACCAGAATGTCCATTATCACCACTGTTATTCAACATTGTACAGGAAACGTTAGCTTTAGCAATAAGAGAGGAAAAAGAAATTGAAGGCATTAGAATAGGCAAAGAAGAAACAAAGCTATCACTCTTTGCAGATGGCATGATGTTATACTTAGAGAATCACAGAGAATCAAGTAAAAGACTACCTGAAATAATTAACAACTTTAGCAAAGTTGCAGGCTATAAAATAAACTCACGTAAATCATTGGCATTTCTATGTATTACCAACAAAACCCAACAGCAAGAGATAGAAAGAGAAATTCCATTTAAACTTACTGCAGACATTATAAAATATTTAGCAGTCTACCTCCTGAAACAAACCCAGGAACTCTATGAACACAATTACAAAACACTTTTCACACAAATAAAATCAGATCTAAATAATTGGAAAATCATCAGTTGCTCATGGATAGGCTGAGCTAATATAATAAAAATGACAATTCTACTTAAGCTAATTTACTTATTCAGTGCCATACCAATCAAACTGCCAACAAACTGTTTTATACAGTTAGAAAAAATAGTAACAAGATTCATTTGGAAGAACAAAAGGTCCAGAATATCAAGAGAACTAATGAAAAGAAATGCAGGGGAAGGTGGCCTAGCCATTCCAGATCTTATATTAGAAAGCAGCAATCATCAAAACTGCTTGGTACTGGCTAAGAAATAGAGTGGTGGATCAGTGCAATAGGTTAAGTCTACAAGACACAGTAGTCAATGACCATAGTAATCTATTATTTGATAAACCCAAAGACCCCAGCTTCCAGGATAAGAACCCACTCTTTGAAAAAAACTGCTGGGAAAACTGGAAAAGAGTATGGCAGAAGCTAGGCATAGACCAAAATCTCACACCATATACCAAAATAAATTCAAAATGGGTACATGGTTTAGATACAAAGACTGATACTATAAGCAAACTGAGAGAGCAAGGAATAGTTTACCTGTCAAATCTATGGAGAACAGAAGAATTCATGACTGAACAGGAGATAGAGAACATTATGAAAGCAAAATAGATAATTGTGATTACATTATATTGAAAAATTTTTGCACAAACAAAGCCAATGCAACTAAGATTAGAAGGAAGGTAGAAAATTGGGAAAGAATTTTTACAACCAGTCTCTCTGATAAGGGCCTCATTTCTAAAATATATAGAGAATTAAGTCAAATTTATAAGAATACAATCCATTTCCCAATTGATAAGTGGTCAAAGGATATGAACAGACAGTTCTCAGATGAAGAAATTAAAGCCATCTATAGTCAAATGAAAAAATGCTCTAAATCACTATTGATAAGAGAAATTCCAATCAAAACACCTCTGAGGTACCACATCATACCTATCAGAATGGCCAACATGACAAAACAGGAAAATGACAAATGTTGGAGAGGATGTGGTAAAATTGGAACACTAATGCATTATTGGTGGAGTTGTGAAATGATCCAACCATTTTGGAGAGCAATTTGGAACTATGCGCAAAGGGCTATAAAAATGTGCATACCCTTTGACCCAGCAATAGCAGTTCTGGGGCTATATCCCGAAGAGATCACACAAATGGGAAAATCACCTACATGTACAAAAATATTCATAGCAGCTCTTTTTGTGTTGGCAAAGAATTGGAAATTGAGAGAATGTCCATCAGTTGGGGAATGGCTGAGCAAGTTGTGGTATATGAATATGATGGAATACTATTGTGCTATAAGAAATGATGAACAGGCTGACTTCAGAAAAACCTGGAAAGACTTGTATGGTCTGATGCTGAGTGAAATGAGCAGAACCAAGATAACATTGTACATGATAACAGCCACGTTACGTAATGACTAATATTGATAAACTTAACCCTTCCTGGCAATACAAGGATCTAAGACATCTCCAGAGGTCTTGTGATGGAAAATGCTATCCATACCCAAAGAAAGAACTATGGAATTGTTATTTTTTTCTCTTCTGTTGAGTTTTGTTTCCTCTTTCTGATGGTTCCTCCTATTGGTTTGAATTTTTCCTTACAACATCACTAATGTGAAAATATGTTTAATATGAATGTAAATGTATAGCCTATATCAGATTGTGCACCATCTTGGGGATGGTGTTGGGGAGGAAGGGGGAGAAAAATTTTAAACTCAAAAGCATATGGAAATGATTTTGATAAATCAAAATAAATTAATAAAAAAATTAAAAAAAACAATCATCATGACTCCCATATTAATATCTCCAGTCCTGACTACTGATGAGAATTTTAGTCAGTGGAATTTGCAGTGACTCCAGAGTCCCAGGTCCCAGGTTTATGTCCCACTCCTGTCACTTGCTACCTCTGTAACCTTGGGCAGGTCACTATCTCTCTGGGCCTTGGATTTGTATCTTTAAAATGAGAGGAATGGACTAGAAGGCTCTGTGGCTTCTTCCATGTGTAACTTTATGAGCCTATGATATGTTTAACCATTAAAACATTTGTCAGCTCCCTAATAAGAATTAAAGGTAGATAAGAGGAAAAGAAACATGTTATTATATAGTTCATATTGGTTAGTTGTACAAACCTGGGTAAAATGAAAATTCAAACACAATTTCAAACATAGAAAGCACAGCAAATCCTCACATCATATCTCCTAAGCTGGCTACTCCTCTGCACCTATTCACTGTTGGAAAGAATTGGTGGTTTTAATAGAAGTGCTTTTTAATCCCCTCTACTGATTTATCTGGTAGAGAATTTGGGTTCAGAGCATCTGGGTTAAATTCATATTACTATGTGAGCTTGCACAAGTCACTTAACCTCTCTAGGTCTCAGTTTCCTTTTCTGTTAAATAAAGGTGTGCAGCTAGAAGACCTCTAACATTCCTTCCAGCTTTAAATCCATATTCAATAGATCCCAGGATCTCATAGGTTCAAGTCACCTCAATGTAAGAAATTCTTAACAAAAACCAAGTGACTGTTAACCAGAATTTGTGGCAACTCTTTTGGAAGGGATCTGAAGAGTCCAACTGAAAGATATCTATATAATAACTTCCTTGACAAGTTGTAATTCAGTCTCTTCTTGAAGACCTCCAAAGAGAGAATCTACCAGCTCTTCGGCCAATTACACTTTTGGACAGCTGTTAGGAACTTTCTTTCTTTCTTTCTTTCTTTCTTTCTTTCTTTCTTTCTTTCTTTCTTTCTTTCTTTCTTTCTTTCTTTCTTTCTTTCTTTCTTTCTTTCTTTCTTTCTTTCTTTCTTTCTTTCTTTCTTTCTTTCTTTCTTTCTTCCTTTTTTGTGTGTGTTGCATTTGAGTTCTAAGCTATTTTTCTCCATCCCTCACTACCCCATGCTGGTGAAAGCATAGATGCTTTTTGACACAGATGCATATGTTAAATTATACAATACGTAGTTCCATATATCAGTTCTTTCCCTGAAGGTGGATAGCATCTTCCTTTATAGATTCTTTGTAATTGATTTGTTAGGCCAAAATTAGCACAAGCAGCAGAGAATCAATCCATACTTTGTTGCATCTCAGCTTCAGAGGCTACATTGAGTGCACAATCATCTACAAACAGAAAATCATGCATCAACACTCCCTCCACTTTGGTTTTGGTTTGTAGTCTTTTCAAGTTGAAGAATTTACCATCAGTGCGGTAGCTGACTTTGATGCCAAGTTCATCATCATTGAAAGCATTTGACAACATGGCTGAAAACATTGTGAAGTTTTGAATGCTGTGGATAAGTTTACTTACCTTGGTATTGTACTTTTGGGGAGGTACACGTTGATAATAAGGTTGACATACACATTGCCAGAGCTAACTCAGTGTTTGGGAGGCTCTGAAGGAAAGTATGGGAGAGAAGAGGTATTAGACTGACTACCAAAATGAAAGTTTACGGAGCCATTGTGCTGACCTCATCGTTCTATGCCTGTGAAACCTGGACGGTATACCAGCACTATGTAAGGAAACTGAATCACTTCCATTTGAGTTGTCTTAGGAAGATTCTGAAGATCACTTAGCAGAAAAAGATTCCAGACACTGAGGTCTTTTCTCTAACTAAACTGCCAAGCATTCAAACTCTGCTTCAGAGAGCACAACTCCAATAGTCTGGCCATATTGTTTGAATGCAAAATGTGTGCTTGCCAAAAAGACTATTTTATGGAGAACTCACACAGGGCAACTGTTCACACGGTGGTCAGAAGAAGCAATACAAGGACACTCTTGTGGTCTCTCTTCAGAACTTTGAAATTGATGGTGTGACATAGGAGACACTGGCATGGCATACCCACATCAGAAAAGGTGCTGTGCTTTATGAGCAAAGCAGAATTGAAATAGCTCAAGAGAAACACAAGATTCGCATGCTTAGAGAATCAACTCCAAAGGTTCACATAGACTATTTGTGCCTGACCTGTGGTAGAACATTCTGAGCCCATATTGATCTGATCAGCCACAGTAAGATACACTAAAACTTGACTCTAGCATAGTGAGGCCATATTGGTCCTCTTCAAAAGTGAAAGACAACAACAACGTAGTTGATTTGAATATTCATGTAACTCAGATTGGCTTAGTCATTCATATTTACTTTTCAAACAATATTGCTGTTACTGTATACAATGTTTTCTTTGTTCTGCTTATTTCACTCTTCCTTATTCCATCCAAGTCTTTCCAAGTTTCCCTAAAATCAACATACTCATTATTTCTTACAGCATAGTAATATTCCATCAAAATTAAATACCACAACTTATTTAGTCATTCCACAATTAATGGGCATCCCATCAATTTCTCTTTCCTTGTCACCACAAAGAGAACTGCTATAAATATTTTAGAACAAATATGTTCTTGCATTTTTCCCTGATCTCCTTGGAAAACAAACCTCATTGCAGTATTGCTGGTCAAAGGTTATACACAGTTTTATAACTCTTGAGGCATAATTCCAGATTGATCTCCAAAATAGTTGGATCAATTCATAGTTCCACCTATATTAGCTCATCCATCTTTTCACATCCCCTCCAATATTTGTCATTTGAGGTGTGAGATGATAGGTGTGAGATGATATCTCAAAGTTGTTTTAACTTGCATTTCTTTAATCAATAATGATTTAGAGCATTTTATATGACTATATATAATACACATACATACAAACATACATATATATATGTATATAGCTTTGATTTATTTTTCCAAAAACTGCCTGTTCATATCCTTTGACCATTTATCAATTGGGAAATGACTCATATTCTTATCCATTTGACAAAGTTCTCTACGTATTTGAGATACGTGACCTGTATCTAAGAAACTATAAATTCCCCACCCCCACCCCAATTTTCTGCTCTCCTTCTAATCTTGGCTACACTGGTTATATTTATACAAAACACTTAAAATTAATATAATTAATACTATTTCTTTTATATCTCAAAATGCTCTCTATCTCTTGTTTATTCCTAAGTTCTTCTATCCACAAATCTCATAGGTATTATGTTTCATGTTCTTCTAATCTACTTATGATATCTCCCTTTATGTCTAGGTCATGTATCTATTTTGACCTTTTATTGATAGATAGTTCTTAATTATTTCAACTAGTTTTTAGTTGATTCTCTAGGATTCTCTAAGTATACCATCATATCATCTGCAAAGAGTGATAGTTTTGTTTCCTCCTTGCCTATTCTAATTACTTCAATGTCCTTTTCTTGCCTTATTGATATGACTAGCATTTCTAGTATAACATTGAATAATAGTGGTGATGATGGGCATCCTTGCTTCACCCCTGTTCTTACTGGGAAGGCTTCTAGCTTATCTCCATTATAAATAACACTTGCTAATGATTTTAGATAGATATTGCTTACAACTTTAAGAAAAACTCCATTCATTCCTATACTCTAGTACTTTTAGTAGGAATGGTTATATTTTGTCAAAAACTTTTTCTGCATCTAGTGAGCTAATCATATGATTTCTGTTGGTTTTGTTATTGATATGGTTAATTATGCTTATAGTTTTCCTAATATTGAACCAGCCCTGCTTTCCTGGTGTAGATCCCACCTAGTCATAGTGTATGATCCTTGTGATATATTGCTGTAATCACCTTGGTAGTATTTTATTTAATTTTTTTGCATCAATATTCATTAGAAAATTGATTTATAGTTTTTTTCTCTGTTTTTGTTTCTCTGGTTTAAGGATCAACATCATATTTGTATCAAAAGAAATTTAGTAGAACTCTTTTGCCTATTTTCC
>NW_020953949.1:278683-286948 GCF_900497805.2 Vombatus ursinus | reverse complement strand
CATGCATTCTAAATACCCCTTCCCCTAGTCTGCCTTCCCTTCTATCTTTCCTCCCCTTCTCTTTTCCCCTTCCCCTTCAATTTTCCTGTAGGGCAGGATGGATTTCTATACCGCATTTCCTGTATTTCTTATTTCCCAGTTGCATGTGAAAACATTTTTTTAAACATGTATTTTTAAAACTTTGGGTTCCAAATTTTCTCCCTTCCTCCCTCCCCATTGATAAGGCAAGCAACCAAATACAGGTTATATATATGCAGTCATGCAAAACACTTCCATAGTAGACATGCTGTGAGAAACTAACTCTATTTCCCTTAATCCTATCCCACCCACCCATCCATTTATTCTATTCTTTCTTTTGACCCTGTCCCTCCTAAGAAGTATTTGCTTCTGATTACTCCCTTTCCCAATCTGCCCTCCTCTCTATCATTCCCCTACTCTCTTGTCCCCTTCCCCCCCCTATTTTGCTGTAGGGTAATATAGATTTCCACACCCAATTGAGTGTGTATGTTATTCCCTCCTTAAGTCAAATTCTATGAGAATAAGATTCACTCATTCCCTCTCACCTTCCCCCATTTCCCCTCCACTGTAAGAGCCTGTTCTTTTCTGTTTTTTTTTTTGTGGGATAATTTACCCCATTCTACCTCTCCCTTTCTCCTTCTCCTAGTATATTCCTCTCTCACCCATTAATTTTATTCTCCAGATATGACCCCTTCATTTTCAACTCACCCTGTGCCCTCTATCTATCTATATCTATATATATGTACATATACTTTTTTCCCCTCCAACTACCCTAATACTGACAAAGGTCTCATGAGTTACAAATACTACCTTTCCATGAAGGAATGTAAACAGTTCAACCTTAATAAGTCTCTTATGATTTTCTCTTTCCTGTTTACCTCTCCATGTTCCACTCAAGTCTTGTATTTAAAAATGGTCTTTTCTGGTCTTTTCATCAAGAATGCTTGAAAGGCCTCTATTTCACTGAATGACCATTTTTCCCCTTCAGGATTATACTCAGTTTTGCTGGGTAGGTAATTCTTGGTTGTAATCCTATCTCCTTTGCTCTCCAGAATATTATATTCCGTGCCCTGAGGTCCCTTAATGTAGAAGCAGCTAAATCTTGTGTTATCCTGATTGGGTTTCCACAATACTTGAATTGTTTCTTTCTGTCTGCTTGTAATATTTTTTCCTTGACCTGGGAACTCTGGAATTTGGCTACAATATTCCTAGGAGTTTTCCTCTGGGGATCTCTTTCAGGAAGAGATCTGTGGATTCTTTCAATTTCTATTTTGCCCTCTGGTTATAAAATATCAGGGCAGTTTTCCTGGATAATTTCTTGAAAGATGATCATGGCTTTCAGATAGTCCAACAATTTTTAAATTCTCTCTCCTGAATCTATTTTCCAGGTCAGTTGTTTTTCCAATGAGATATTTCACATTGTTTTCTAATTTTTCATTCTTTTGGATTTGTTTTACAGTGTCTTGATTTCTCATAAAGTCACTAGCTTCCAATTGCTCTATTCTAATTTTTAAGGAAATATTTTCTTCAGTAATCTTTTGGACTTCCTTTTTCATTTGGTCAATTTTGCTTTTTAGGACATTCTTTTCCTCATTGGCTTTTTGGACCTCTTTTGCTATTTGGGTTAGGCTATTTTTTAAGGTGTTACTTTCTTCAGTATTTTTTTGGGTCTCCTTTAGCAAGCTGTTGACTTGTTTTTCATGATTTTCTTGCATCGTTCTCATTTCTCTTCCTAGTTTTTTTTCTCTACTTCTCTTACTTGCTTCTCAAAATCCTTTTGGAGCTCTTCCAAGGCCTGGGACTGATTCATATTTTTCTTGGAGGTTTTGGATATAGGAGCTTTGGCTTTGTGGTCTTCTTCTGGTTGTATGTTTTGATCTTCTTTGTCACCAAAGTAAGATAATATAGTCTGACTCTTTTTGTGCTACTTACTCATGATCCTGGCCAATTACTTGATTTTAAACTCTTTGTTAAGGTAAAAGTCTGCTTCCAATGTGAAGAGTGTACTGACCCAAGCTTCGGGGGTTTGTACAGCTGTTTTCAAAGGTACTTTTAGGGACCTGTAAATTTTCAGTTCTTCCAAGATGGTATGAAAAGGGGTGAAGTGTTTCCTCTCCACAGTCACAACAAGCTCCACCACACCAGCATTCCTCCTAGCCCCAGGACCGCCCCTCAGAACTGTGACCCAGATCCAAGCAGTGGTAAAGGAAGAGATTCCTGCCTCAGCACTGGCAAAGAGATCTCTGCAATCTCCCTCTGATCAGCCACTGAATTCCCCCTCAGTCTGTGGGCCAGAAGCTCAGGAAACAGTCACTGCCCCGAGGGTGGCTGAGACCTAACTCCTCTCTCACCGCAGTCACAGACTTTTTCCAATGACCTTCCACATTGTCTTTGGCGTTCCTGGGTTGAGAAGTCTGGAAACCACCACAGCTGCCTGCGATTCAGTCCTCTGAGGACTGCTCTAGGGTCGCTGCAGCCTGCATGCCCATGCTGTACTGTGCTCCTCTCCCAGCCTGGCGCGATATACCTTTCTGATCAACCATCCAGGCTGTCTTTGGCTGGAAATTTGTTTCACTCTATCTTTTTGTGGGTTCTGCTGCTTTAAAATTTCTTTAGAGCCATTTTTTTTGGTATTTGGAGGGCTTTGGGAGAGAGCTCAAGACAGTCACTGCTTTCCCTCCCAGAATTAATTATTCTTTAAATGTTTAGTAGAATTCATGTGTGAATCCATCTGGCCCAAGGGATTTTTTTAAGGGACTTAGTTGTAGCTTGTTCAATTTCTTTTTCTAAGATGAGATTATTTAAGTATTCTATTTCTTCTTTTGTTAATCTAGGAAATTTAGGGGTAGCTAGGTCCACAGTGGATGGAACACCAGCCCTGGAGTTAGAAGGACCCGAGTTCAAATCCAGCCTCAGACATGTAACATTCACTAGCTATGTGGCTCTGGGCAAGTCACTTAACCCCAATTGCCTCACCAAAAAAAATCTGGGAAATTTATGTTTTTGTATATATTCAGCCATTTCACTTAGATTGTCAGATTTATTGGCTTATTATTGGGCAAAATAGCTCCTATTAATTGCTTTAATTTGCTCTTCATTGGTGTTGAAGTCAGTTTTTGTTTTGTTTTGTTTTGTTTTGTTTTTGCTTTTTGGTAAGACAATCCAGGTTAAGTGACTTGCCTAGTAAGTGTCAAGTGTCTGAGGCCAGATATGAACTCAGGTCTTCCTGAATCCAGGGTTGGTGCTCTATTCACTGTGCCATCTAGCTGCCCCTACTCTTTTCATTTTTGATACTGTAATCTAACTTGGTTTTCTGTTGTTTTTTTTTAAGTCAAATTAACCAATGAGTATTTTATTGTTTTTTTATAATACCAGGTCCTAGTTTTATTTACTAGTTCAATGGTTTTATTCCTTTCAATTTTATTAATATCTCTTTTGATTTTAATGATTTTTAATTTGGTGTTTAATTGGGAATTTTTAATGTTCTTTTTTCTAGTTTTTTTAATTGCATGCCCAATTCATTGATATGCTCTTTCTTTAATTTATTGATGTAAATGTTTAGAGATAGAAATTTTCCCCTAAGTACTGCTTTCGTTGCATCCCATAAACATTGGTATGTTGTCTCATTGTTGTCATTATTTTTAATGAGATTATTGATAGTTTCTATGATATGTTTTTTGACCCACTCATTCTCTAGGATTTGATTGTTTAGTTTCCAATTAGTTTTTAATTTATCTTTCCATGGCCTTTTATTGAATGTAATTTTTATTGAATTATGGTCCAAAAAGGATGCATTTAATATTTTTGCTTTTATACATTTGGTTGTGAGGTTTTGGAGCCCTAATACATGGTCAATTCTTGTGTAAATGCCATGTACCAATGAGAAAAAAATGGGTATTCCCTTCTATTCCCATTTAGTGTTCTCCAGAGGTCTATCATATATAGCTTTCCTAAAATTCTATATATCTCCTTAACTACTTTCTTGTTTATTTTATGGTGAGACTTAGCTAGTTCTGAGAGGTCCTCCACTAGTATAGTTTTATTGTCTATTTCCTCCTGTAACTCATTTAGCTTCTCCTTTAAAATTTTGCATGGTATTTGGTGCATTTATGTTTCATATTGATATTACTTCATTGTCTATGATATCTTTAATGAAGATGTAGTTTCCTTTCTTATTTACTTTTATTTTGTCTGAGATCATGCTTGCTATCCTTGCATTTTTTTTTTTACTTCAGCTGAATCATAATAGATTTGCTCTAATCCCTTGACCTTTACTTACCTTTACTCTGTGTGGCTCTCTGCTTCAAATGTGTTTCATGTAAACAATATATTGTTGGATTCTGGTTTTTAATCCCCTCCACTATCTGCGTTCAGGCTCGAAGAATAAGCAAAAAGAAAAAAAAAGAATTCTAATGATAAAAGGCTACTATAGTGAGAACACATGACAAAACAGCCAAAAAAAGAAAATGACTTCAAAATATTTAATAGCAAAGACTCAAAGGAAAACAAGACTAGTCACAAGTACATCTAGAATTCCAGGAAGAGATAGAGCAAGGGTTTAAAAAAGAAGTAAAAAAAAAATACTTTAATAGAGGCAGAGTCACGATGGCTAAGTAAAAGCAGCGACTTGCTTGAGCTCTCCCCCAAACCCCTCCAAATAATTGTAAAAAATGAATCTAAACAAATTCTAGAGCAACAGAACCTACAAAAAGACAGAATGAAACAAATTTCCAGCCCAAGATAATCTGGATGGTCAATGAGAAGGGTCTGTTGCCCCAAGCTGGGAGAGGAGCACAGTTCAGCATGGGCTGCACAGGCAAAGATAGGGGCCTAGCAAACCTGGAGCAGGCCTCAGGGCACTGAGTCAAGGGGAGCTCTAGTGGTTTCCAGGCTACTCAACCCATAAACACTAAGGAAACTTAGGTGAGTGGGAAAGATCTGTCAACCTGGGTGAGAGAGAGAGGAGCACAGTCTAGTCCTGGCCTGTGGCCACAGCGGCAGGGGTTACTTCTGGAGCTCTCAGCCCACAGACAGTAGGGAGATCAAGTGGCTGAGCAGAGGGGAATTGCAGGGATGTCTTTGCTGACACTGAGGTAGGATTCTCTTGCTTTGCCCCTACTTGGACCTGGGTCCCAGTCCTGGGTGACAGTGCTGGGGTGAGGAGGAGCACTGGCATAGCTGAGCTTGTGGCAGCAGTGGAGAGGGAACCCTCCTCTCACTTCCAGGGTAGAAAAGAGCCAGGATAGGAGTAAACATCTCTCCTTAGAACCTTGGAAGAACTGAAAACTTACAGGTCCTTGGAAGTATCTCTGAAAATAGCTGCACAAAACCCCTGAAGCTTGGGACAGTACATCCTCCATGCTGGAAGCAGAGCCTACCTTAACAAAGAGTTAAAAAGTCAAGTGACTGGCTGGGAAGATAAACAAACAGAGGGAAAAAGCTCAGACTATAGACTCTTAATTTGGTGACAAGGATGATCAAGGCATACAACCAGAAGAAGTCTGAGCTCCTACATCCAAAGCCCCCAAGAAAAATATGAATTGGTCTCAGGCCATGGAAGAGCTCCAAAAGGATTTTGAAAACCAAGTAAGAGAAGTAGAGGAAAAATTGGGAAGAGAAATGAGAGTGATGCAAGAAAATCATAAAAATCATGTTAAAAGGAGACCCAAACAATGCTGAAGAAAATAACACCTTAAAAAATAGAATAGATCAAATGGCAAAAGAGGTCCAAAAAAACCAATGCCTTAAAAACAGAATTGACCAAATGGAAAAGGAAATCCAAAAACTCATTGAGGAAAATAATTCCTTAAAAATTGAAATGGAGCAAATGGAAGCTAATGACTCTTTGAGAAATAGACAACAAAATTATACTAGTGGAGGACCTTTCAGAATATATAAATTGTAAAACAAAACCAAAAGAATGAAAAAATAGAAGACAAAGTGAAATATCTCATTGGAAAAACAACTGACCTAGAAAATATATCCAGGAAAGACAGCTTAAAAATTATTGGATTCCCTGAAAGCCATGATCAAAAAAAGAGCCTAGACATCAAATTTCAAGAAATTATCAAAGAAAACTGCCCTGATATTCTAGAATCAAAGGGTAAAATAGAAATTGAAAGAATCCACCGGTCACCTCCTGAAAGAAATTCCAAAATTAAAACTGCCAGGAATATTATAACCAAATTCCAAAGTTCCCAGGTCTAGGAGAAAATATTGCAAGCAGCCAGAAAGGAACAATTCAAATATTGTGGAAACACAATCAGGATAACACAAGATTTAGCAGCTTCTACATTAAGGAATCAGAGGGCTTGGAATATGATATTCTGGAGTTCAAAGGAACTTGGATTTAAACCGAGAATCACCTAGCCAGCAAAATTGGGTGTAATCAATGAGGGGAAAAATAGATATTCAATGACATGGAGGAATTTAATGCATTCTTGAGAAGCTGGAACTAAATAGAAAAATTGACTTTCAAATATAAAACTCAGGAGAAGCTTGAAAAGGTAAACAGGAAGGAAATTGTAAGGGACTTATTAAAGTTGAACTGTTCAAATTCCTACATGGAAAGATGATATTTGTAACTCATGAGACCTTTCTCATCATTAGGGTAGTTGGAGGGAAAATTATATAGACAGAGGGTATAAGGTGAGTTGAGATATGAAGGGATGATATCTAGAAAAAGAAAATTAAAGGGTGAGAGAGGAATGTATTGGGAAGAGAAGAAAGGGAGAGGTAGAATGGGGTAAATTATCTCACATAAAAGATGCAAGAAAAAGCTTTTACAGTGGAGGGGAAGAGGAGGGAGGTGAGAAGGAATGAGTGAACTTTACTCTCATCAGATTTTGCTTAAGGAAGGAATAACATACACACCCAATTGGGTATGGAAATCTATCTTACCCTACAGGAAAGTAGGGGGAAAGGGGATAAAAGAAGAAGGGTGATAGAAGTGAGAGCAGACGGGGGGAGGGAGTAATCAGAAGCAAACACTTTTGAAGAGACATAGGGATAAAAGAAAGAATAGAATAAATGGGAGCCAGGATAGAATGGAAGGAAATATAGATCTCCACAACAAATATGTCTCTCACAACATGACTATCATGGAAGTGTTTTTCATGACTGCACACATGTAACCTATGTCAAATTGCTTGCCTTCTCAGTGAGGGTGTGTGGGAGGGGAGAGAATTTGGAGCTCAAAGTTTTAGAAACGAATGTTAGAAATTGTTTTTACATGCAACTGGGAACTAAGATACAAAGGCAAAGGGGTTTAGAAATCTGTTTCACCCTACAGGAAAATAGAAGGGGAAGGGGATAAAAGAAGGGGGGGGTGTAATAGAAGGGAGAACAGATTGGGTGAAGGAGGAATAAGAATGCAGGCTGCCGTGGGGTGGGGGAAGGAGAGGGGAGGGATGGGGAGAAATTTGGGAACTCAAAATCTTGTGGAAGTGAATGTTGAAAACTAAAATCAAATAAAAATATGTATAAAAAGAAAAAATACTTTAATAGATGAAATAAATAATAGAGACAAAATTGGGAAAAGCAATGAGAGCTGTGAAGGAAAATATTGGAATAGGATTTCACAGCTCAGAAAAAAAAATACAAAACTTTGTCCAAGCAAAAAATTCCCTGAAAATTAAAATAAGCAAAAGAGAAGCTAATGGCTCAATGAGATACTGAAAATATTAAAACATAGTCAAAGTATTAAAAAAGTAAGGTACTTCATAATAAAAGCAAATGACCTAGAAAATATATGGAGAAGAGAAAACTTAAGGATCATTAGACTATCATGACAAAAATAAGAGCCCACACATTATATTTCAAGAAGTCTTAAAAAAAATTCCTAGAGTTCTTACAACCAAAGAGAAAAGCTGGAACAACAAAAATCCACTGGTCATCTCCTGAAAGAAACTCCAAAACAAAAACTCCCAGAAACATTGTGGTCAAAGCCCAGAGCTTCCAGGTAAAAGAAAAAAAATACTTCAAGTAACTCAGGTATTCCCTGAAGTAATTTAAAATTGTATGTAGGAACTTCAGAGATATATATATATATATACATACACACACACACACGCATATACATATATGTATATGCATATTCATATATGTATATGTATATGTATATGAAGCTTAGGAGGCTTTGTGGGTAACGTCATAAGTCCAATTACACAAAACTTGTCATGCTGTTTTAATTGATGTCATGTCAAATAATATGTAAAAGAGGAAGGTGCAGCTAGGTGGTACAGTAGA
>NW_020953949.1:213054-278673 GCF_900497805.2 Vombatus ursinus | reverse complement strand
TGTGTGACCCAGGGCAAGTCACTTAATCTTGTTTGCCTCAGTTTCTCAACTATAAAAATGAGCTGCAGAAGGAAATGGCAAATCACTCCAGTGTCTTTGCCAAGGAAACTCCCAATGGGGTAATGAAGAGTAGGACATGATTAAAATGACTCAACAACAACAACAACAAAGTTGATCCTCAGCTTTCATTTTATGAACTCCAATAGCGAAAAAATAACAGAATTATCAGGGTGACTCAGCTCAGTTCCCCATATTTCTTTGACATATCCGGGAAGGGATAGCCACTTTTTCCCCCTCTGATACATCCACCACCCTGGTGAAGGCCCTCATCACCTCATGACATAGCATTAGCCTACTGGCTACACTCCTTACCTTGATTCTCTCCCCACTTCACTTAATCTTTCACTCAGCTATCAAAGTGATCTTCCTAAAACATAGATCTAATCATATAATTTTCCTCTTCAGTAAGTGATAGTATCTTTCTATTGCCTCCAGAATCAAATTTAAAATTATCCGGCTTTTAAAGCCCTTTACAACCTTATCCCTTGCTTCCTTTCAGGTCTTCTTGCACTTTACTCTCATTCCATATACTCTGAAATCCAATGACAGGGACCTTCTTGATCTTCCTCTCACAAGACACTCCATCATCTGACTCTGAGTAGCTCCACTAGCTATCTGTCTTGCCTGGAGCTTTCTCCTGTCTCATGCCCATGTCCTCATTTCCTATTTCTCTATTTTTCTTCAAGTCTCAGCTACAGTCTCACCTTCTTCAAGAAGCTTTCTCAGTCCTGTCTAGTCCTACTACCTTTCCTCTGTGACTACCCCCAATTTATCCTGCACATAACTGGTTTGTACATTATTGTTTGTATGCCATTCCCCCTATTGGTCTGTAAATTTCATGATAACAAAAATTGTTTTTTGCCTTTCTTTGTATCCTCAGTGATTAGCATAGTTTCTGGTACATAACAGGCATTTAATAAATGCCAGTTAACTGTCTAATTACAGAGAGTTGGCATTCTAAATAGGAATTGTCATCTTCTCCACATGTGGGTCCCTTGCCAAATTTTTACCTATAGTGGACATGCACACTAATATCTGCTATGGCATGAGTCCTGCTCCTGGTCTAGATTAGCCTTTTGGCATTTCTGATCATGAGTGAGACTGACCAATAATTCTCTTGTGGTGAAAATGGAGTGATGAGAGATGTATGGTAGTAGGTTTAGATTGACTTTTGTTGCTGCTGATAGAATGCCTGGACCCAATGAGTGATGACTACCAGATTCATGCCAACTTAGAGGGGGATCTCAAATAGAATCTTAAAAGTAGGTCTCAAATTGTCCCCAAACTCTGTTTCTTTCTCATGTTTTCCTCAGTATTTTTATCAATGATTTTCTTATTTATTCTATTTTAGATGACGTATGTTTTGGAGGAACAGCTAATATACTGATTTACAGAACTGAGGTTCAAAAAAATCTCTACAGGTTAATATAATGGGCTTCCTCACCAATCCTCTTTTTCATGGCTTTACTCTTGGTAGTGTGTTATGCTCTGGCCTTGGCTCAAAAGCCCTGGATTTGAGAATCTCACCCTTTTGAATATCAGAAGAAAAGTTTGGGAGGGATAAAGATGGAGGCTTCATCCAGGATTGGAGACTATAGTTATGGTGGTTGAGCCTGAAGAACCACAAACCCAAAGATCAAAACCTAGGTGATGGAGGCTATAAACTAAAGGGAAGTACCACTGGATGACCCTTGAAAGGGATTCTTCACTGTGGAGGCAAAGAGAGAGGAGTTCTTGTATCTTTCCTCTTTTGACCTAAGTAATGCCTTCTTGAAAAATTGTCCTCCGTTCAATCCAAAGTGAGGAGACATATACTCCTGGATCTTTTATTTTTAAAATGTTTCCATCCATGTTCTTGCTACCTGGTTACTAGAACAGGAAGTTCTGGTTCTGGAAATGTAGTTTAACCCAGTTACATGACTAATAGAAGAACTAGTACACTTAAAGGTTGTTTAAGCCTTGTGAAAGACCTGAAAAGGAGGGGGAGCTGTATTCTTAAAGAAGCTTCTTGTATCTGTCTCTTCCAGGTTCTTTATCCTACTGGCCTGCAATGAGTAAGAAGTGGTCTTTTTTTCATGATGGGATAACTTTGAATGTCTTCTGTAACATATCGTTGTTACAGAAGGCTCGGAGGTTAACAACTTCTCTGTATAAGAAATATGAGCTGTTCTTTTGAGGCACTTCATATATATGTGTTTTCTTTTTCTTTTTTCTTTTTTTTACATTTTTAAAATTAATTAATTTATTTTTAGTTTTCAACAATCACTTCCATAAGCTTTTGAGTTTTAAATTTTCTCCCCCTCCCTCTCTACTTCCTTCCCTGAGAAGGTGCACAATCTGATATGGGCTCTACATATACATTCCTATTAATCATATTTTCACATTATTCATGTTGTAAAGAAAAATTAGAACCAATAGGGGGAACCACAAGAAAGAAGAAACAAAATAAAACAATAGAAAAAAAAGAGCAAATAGTATTCTTTTATTTGCATTCAAACTCCATTCTTTCTCTGAATGTGGATAGCATTTTCCATCATGAGACTTTTGGAGATGTCTTAGATCCTTGCATTACTGAGAAGAACTAAGTCTAATAAAGTTAGTCATCATACAAGGTAGCTGTGACTATGTACAACATTCCCTGGTTCTGCTCACTTCACTCAGCATCAGTCCATACAAGTCTTTCCAAGTTTTTCTGAAGTCTGCTTGCTCATTATTTTTTATAGCACAATAATATTCCATTATATTCATATAACACAACTTGTTCAGCCATTCCCCAATTGATGGGCAGCCCCTCAATTTACAATTCTTTATCATTCGAAGAAAGAGCTGCTATAAAATTTTTTGTTCATATGGGTCCCTTTCCCATTTTTATGATCTTTTTGGGATACATCCCTAGAAGTGCTATTGCTGGGTCAAAGGGATGCATGTTTTTATAGCCCTTTGAGCATAGTTCCAAATCGCTCTCCAAAATGTTTGGATCAGTTCACGACTCCACCAACAATGCATTAGTGTTCCAATTTTCCCACACCTTCTCCAACATTTATCATTTTCCTGTTCTGTCATGTTGGCCAATCTTATACATGTGATGTGGTACCTCAGAGTTGTTTTGATTTGCATTTCTTTAATCAATAATAATTTAGAGCATTTTTCATATGACTACCGAGAGCTTTAATTTCTTCATCTGAAAATCACCTGTTCATATCCTTTGACCATTTATCAACTGGGGAATGACTTGTATTCTTGTTAATTTGACTTAGTTCTCTATATATTTTAGAAATGGGTCCCTTATCAGAGACACTAGTTGTAAAAATTCTTTCCCAGTTTTCTGCTTCCCTCCTCATCTTGGTTGCATTGGTTTTGTTTGTGCAAAACCTTTTTAATTTAATGTAATCAAAATTATCCATTTTGCATTTTGTAGTGTATCTCTTGTTTGGTCATAAATTCTTCTGTTCTTCATAAATCTGACAGGTAAACTGTTCCTTGCTCTCCCAGTTTGCTTATAGTATCAGCCTTTATATCTAAAGCGTGAACCCATTTTGACTTTATTGTGGTATATGGTGTAAGATTTTAGTCTGTGCCTCATTTCTGCCATACCCTTTTCCAGTTTTCCCAGCAGTTTTTGTCAACTAGTAAGTTCTTATCCCAGAAGCTGGGGTCTTTGGGTTTATCAGACAGTAGATAACTATAATCATTGACTACTGTGTCTTACGTACCTAATCTATTCTGTGATTCACCACTCCATTTCTTAGACAGTATCAAGTAGTTTTGATGATTGCTGCTTTATAATACAATCTAAGATCTGGAACAGCTAGGCCATCTTCCCTAGCACTTCTTTTCATTAGTTCTCTTGATATTCTGGGCCTTTTGTTCTTCCAAATGTATCTTGTTTATTATTTTTTCTAGCTCTATAAAATAATTTTTGGTAGTTTGATTGGTATGGCACTGAATAAGTAGATTAACTTAGAATTGTTATTTCTATTATATTGGCTCGGCCTACCCCTGAGCAATTGATGTTTTTCCAGTTATTTAGATCTGACTTTATTTGTGTGAAAAGTGTTTTGTAATTGTGTTCATATAGTTCTTGGGTTTGTTTCAGCAAGTAGGCTCCTAAATATTTTATAATGTCTACAATAACTTTAAATGAAATTTCTCTTTCTATCTCTTGCTGTTGGGCTTTGTTCATAATATATAGAAATGCTGATGATTTCTGTGGGTTTCGTTTATAACCTCAAACTTTCCTAAAGTTGTTCATTATTTCAAGTATTTTTTTACTTGATTCTCTAGGATTCCCTAAGTATATCATCATATCATCTTCGAAGTGTGATAGCTTTGTTTCTTCTTTGCCTAATACCTACAATTTCTTTTTCTTCTTTAATTGCTAAAGAAGCAATTCCTTCCTCACACCATATTGAACAAGAGTGGTGATAATGGACATCTTTGTTTCACCCCTGATCTTATCAGAAATTCTTCTAGCTTATCCCTATTACATATAATGTTTGCTGAAGGTTGTAGGTAGATGGTACTTACCATTTTAGGAAAGACTCCATTTATTTCTATGCTCACTAGTGTTTTTCATAGGAATGGGTGTTGCATTTTGTCAAAAGCTTTTTCTGCATCTATTGAGATAATCATGTATTTTCTGTTAGTTTTATTGTTGATATGATCAATTATGCTGATAGTTTTCCTAATTTTGAACCAACCCTGCATTCCTGGTATAAATCCTACCTGGTCATAGCGTATTATTCTTGTGATAAGTAGCAAAATCTATTTGCTAATATTTTATTTAAATTTTTTTGCATCTATATTCATTAGGGAAATTGGTCTATAATTTTCTTTCTCTGTTTTGACTCTTCCCGGTTTAGGTATCAGCACCATATTCATGTCATAAAAAGAATTTGGTAAGACTCCTTCACCTGTTTTCCAAGATAATCTATATAGTATTGGAATTAATTGTTCTTTAAATGTTTACTAGAATTCTCTTGTAAATCCATCTTGCCCCGGAGATTTTTTCCTAGGGAGTTCATTGATTGCTTGTTCAATTTCTTTTTCTGAGATGCTGTTATTTTCAGGACTTATTTTCTAGGAGTTAATTTTTGTCCTTCCTTTTTTAAGCTATTGACTCTCTCTTGCATACCTCTCATTTCTTTTCCCATTTTTTCTTCTATCTCTCTTATAAGACTTTTAAAATCCTTCTTGAGCTCTTCTAAGAAGGCTTTTTGGGCTTGAGACTAGTTCATGTTTCCTTTTGAGGTTTCAGATGTGGGTACATTGACAGTGTTGCCCTTTTTCTGAATTTCTGCCTTGATCTTCCCTGTCCCCATAATAAGAATCTTTGGTCATTGTACATTTCTTTTTGCTCATGATGTTTGCTTATTTCCTGACTTTTAAAAAAAATTTGAACTCTTCTGCTAAAGAACAGGGGGCACTGACCCAAGCTTCTTGTTCTGGGAGCCCAGGGTCTGGTCACTGGCTTTGTGTGCTGGGACCTCAGGTGCTGGCAGTTGGAAGTGGTTCTGGCAGCTCACTTGGTCTTGGGCTGGAATCAGCAACACTGTAGCTCTAGGGGCAGGGATACTGAATCTGGCCCTTGGAGGATGCCTGCTCACCTGGGTCTTGTATTCCTTTCTTTGGCTCCTGCTCACCCAGGCCTTGCACAGGGATGTTTTGCTGCTGCAGGATTTCTCTCAGCCTGGAGGTTTACCTCTTGCAGTTGTGCTTCCCAGAATTTTGCTGAGGCACCAGGAAACTTGGCTGCCAGAGAACACCATGGCATGTGGTGGTTTTCTAAGCCAGTTTCTACTGGTTCCCCTGTCCATACTGAGGCACTCAGGGGTCCTGATGTTGGTGCTTGCCTGCTCCACCACCCTGGGGTTCAGGATCTCCCCATGGCATGCTGGGGTGGGGCTTTCCACTAGCTTACTGGGATGCCTCCTGTTCTGTACTGCTCCCCATCTCCCAGAGCAAGAGAGGTCTTTCCTGTTAGTCCCCCAAGCTTTCTAGGCTACAAGACTGCTGCACCCCATCTTTCTACTGGTTCAGCTATTCCAGGGATTTTCCTGGGGTGATATTTTCTGGTCTTGCAGAGGTCAATAAGGGAGGGTGAGAGCAACTTACTTCTTACTCCACCATCTTGGCTCCCCATTGTTAGTTTTTCTCAGTCCCTTACTATACTATACTATTGTTAAGTTGTTCAGTGATGTCCAACTCTTTGTGATCCTGTGAACCAACTGTCCACGGGGTTTTCTTGGTGAAGGTACTGGAGTAGTTTGCGATTTTTTCCTCCGATTTTATACAGGAATATGTTAAGTGACTTGGCCAGGGTCACACAGCTAGTAGGTCTCTGAGGTCTGATTTGAACTCTGGTCTTTCTGATGCCAGATCCAGTGCTCTATTCACTGAGTCACTGTGGTGTTTCCCACTATTGTTTAGTGGTCTCTAAATTTTGACTTTTGAACTGTAGGGAGACAAGTAGAAATGGCAAGAATACTGAATTTGGAGTCAGAGGATGGGAGCTTGAATTCTGGATCTGTTATGTATTATGATCTTGGTCAGGATATTTGCTCTCACTGAATTTTCCTTTCTTCTTCTTAAAATTTTATAATAAGAGGCTATCCCCTTCTCTGTCTAAATCCAGAGATATAATGAATACTTCCAGATAAGCTTGGAAAGTGAGGAGAACATTCGGATCCATGGCTAGATAGATACTTTGATTTGCAAATAGATGCATGTCCTTGGAGTCATCTTTAGCTCCTTCTTCTTCTTTTTTTTTTTTTGAGGCAAAGGGGTTAAGTGACTTGCCCAGGGTCACACAGCTAGTGAGTGTTATGTGTCTGAGACCAGATTTGAACTCAAGTCCTCCTGACTCCAAGGCCAGAGCTCTATCCACTTCGCCACCTAGCTGCCCCTTTAGCTCCTTCTTCACCTCACATTTGATAAGCAAAGGCTTATTGATTCTGCCACCACATTTTTCTTAACCCCTCCTTCTCTCTACTCATTACCTCTATCCTGGACTATTGAAGAAACCTCATAATTTGTTCCCCATCCCTGATCTATGCAGTTACCAAGCTGATATTATCAAAGCCTAGGCCTGATCATGCCACTCTTCTGCTCAATAAACTCCAGTTTCTCCCTATTACTGGTAGGATCAAACACGCTTTTATGTTTGACTTTTAAACCCCTTCACAATCTGACTTCAGACTTATATATTAATTCCCCTCATGGTATCTCATGCCTGCAACACACTCCCTCTTCAGTTCCACATCTTAGGCTCCCTAGTTTGCTTTGAAATTTTGCTCCAACACTGTTTTTTATGTGAAACTTTTCCTGATCTTTGCCAGCTTCTAGTACTTCCTCCCATATAAATTATCTTGTATTTATTTTGTATATACTTTTATCTTCCTGAAAACATGTGAACTCTTTCCAGAGTTTTTTTATAGTCTTGTATTCTAGCATCTAACCCAGTGTCTAGTACATAGTAGACCCTTAATAAATGACTGTGTGTTGATTAGTCAACGAAAAATGTCTTGGCCGATAGCTGAATGGATATAAATGAGTAATTAAAGAGCACTGTTAATATACCAACCTCATGATGTTGGACTGACACCTTACATGAGAGAAATTGGCAACTGACAATTCTACTTATCCTCCTCTGTGGTACTCTCTTAGCCTTGTCTTGTGTGGATCTCCTTTCTTTTCCCCACTTTAGATTTTTTACTCTCAGACTGAGTTCATAGATTGCCATTTAGCCTTCTAGATTGTTTGCCTTTGGAAACATCTAGTTTTGACCTTATCTGGTTTTCTAATGTTCCACTGATATCTTTCCTTGGACCACATCATTTGCCATCAGTCTAGTGTGGATTATTTCTCTGGGCTGGGTTTTACTACTCTTTATCAACCAGTCTTTTTCATTCTCTTTTTAGGAATCAGGGACCCAATAGGGAAAAAAAATCTCTTGATCCCCAGAGACAGCATTGAAAAGAACTCAATATCATCCAGAAGATAAAATAGGGAAGATGGTCTTTATTTCATCACATTTGGTGCATGGTCTCATGCAAAAACCATTATAATATTTTGGGGAAAGGGTACTGGGAGCTAGGAAGGTATTATTGGTGAACTACTTAATCTATGTAAGTTCCATATAAAGGCTAAATTTTAAATTTTAAAGGCTAAATTTTAATTGGTGCAGGAAATATATTTGAATTAGGGCAGAGGTAGGTAACAATACTAAGAGAGCATTTTTTCTTTACCAGTTGTATACTTTTTTTTGTTGTTGGAAAAATTCAGTCTATGTTAGAAGAAATTCCCATAAAAATTGATGGGTGATAGTTCATCTTCAGGAGTTTTGTTCTACCTATATTTGAAACTCTTTGCTTCAAAAAGTAAAAAAGAAGGAAAAAACTTCAGACACCTGAATACAATATCAACTCAACTTTCACTTTTCCAGTGTCAGAATCATGAGGAGAAAGGGGCTAATGACCAGGTTTAAGTATCTAATTATCACCTCTTGAATGGAAGTCTTTTCAGCACATTTCTCATAGCTGCATTCACCTCCTTGTTCCGCAGGCTATGGATGATGGAGTTCAGCATGGGGGTCACCACTGAATAGAACAACGTAATAAATTTGTCTGTAATTGAATTTTTGGACTTAGGCTTCATATACATGAAGAAGACAGTCCCATAAAACACAGTCACCACAGTCAAGTGTGCTGAGCAAGTAGAAAAAGCTTTTTTCCTCCCTTCTGCAGAGTTGATTCTCAGTATGGCAGAGAGAATAAAAATATAGGAGATAATAATTAACAATAATGGGGAGAATGCAAGTGTTATGCTGTCTATCAACATAACAATTTCATTCAAAGAGATGTCAACACAGGCCAGCTTTAGTATGGCTAAGATTTCACAAAAAAAATGATTAATTGTATTTTTCCCACAAAAGGGCAACCTTGTTGCAAGAGCTGTTTCCATAGCAGAGTTGAGAAAACCTACAAGCCAGGATGTAACCACCAACTGCACACAGTGTCTCTTGTTCATGATTGTAGGGTATCTGAGGGGATTACAGATGGCCATGTACCGATCATAGGCCATTGTGGCTAGGAGCACAGACTCTGTGGACCCCACAGCAAGGAAGATATACATTTGGATCACACACCCAGAGAAGGAGATGGTTTTTCTCCCTGATGAGAAGTTAGTCAACATTTTGGGGACAAAAGAGGATGTAAAACAGATATCTAAGAAGGAGAGATTACTGAGGAAAAAATACATTGGGATGTGAATGTGACAATCCAGGATAGTCAGAATAATTATAATAGTATTCCCCAATATGATTACCATGTACATCGCCAGACATAAAAGAAAGATGAACATTTCAGTCTTCGGGTATTCTGAAAACCCCAGTAGAACAAACTCCTTCCTAGATGTCCAGTTGAGTCCTTCCATTACATTTTCTTTCACCTATAGCAGTTCAGACAGAGAATAGTTGCTTAGTGATTGGTCCCTGGGGGAGTGGGAAGCTTAGGAAGGGGGGACTTAACCAATTAGTGCAAGCTGATATCAAGGAAGAAGCCAGAGACTAGAACCTGGAAGTTGTAGCTCTAGCCTGTATTGAAAAGGAAGTTCAATTCCATTCAAAAAGGATTCACTGAGCCCCTCCTATCTATCAGTCAATAAACATTGACACCCATTTAAAAACTCAATTAGACATGTAACCCATATCATAGGATTATCGATTCAGATCTAGATCTAAAGATCATCTAGTCCAATCCCCTCATCTTATAGATGAGGAAACTGAGGTCTAGTTTGATAACCATCATTTTTAGCATATTGAATCTTCAATAGGGAGAGCAAGAGGTTAATGACCCAAGGAAAAGCTTCAAAATTTCATCATTGGCCTGCTGAACATCCCCACCCAAATGTCCTATAATCTTCTCAAACTCAAAACGTCAGTTCGGCACCGTGAAAAGAACACTAACTTTAGAGTCAGAGAATCTCAGTTCAAAATGTCTGAGGCTTAATGTGACCTTGGGCAAGTCATGTGTCCTCCCTAGGTCTCAGTTTACTCACCTATTGCTAACTGTTGGAGTTAGTAATCTAACTCCAATTAGATTACTCCATCTGATTGGAGTAGCAACATCTCCAATAGTTCTTACTATTGGAGTAACAACACCAATTGAGGGTGTTACTCATCTAACACTCTCTATAAAATGAGGATGCTAGATTACTTTGAGTTTACAGTCTCTACAAGCTCTAATTCAATAACACTATGACCTTTAATCCCATGATCTTGTTCTTCAAACTCATTCCTATTGCAACCTTCACACCAAGACCCAAAGGTGGATGAGGCACAATTCTAACCCTGAAGGAGTACACAACATAGACCTATCAGATGAAAGAGGGCACCAGCCAAGATCTCTGAATAATTATCTCAAATCTCCTCTTTCTGTGAGAAAAAAGATGCTTAAAATTGCTCCTGAGAAGAAACAGTTTTATGACTACTGACATTGTTGATAAAAATAAATAATAAGGACAGGTTAAACTAAGCTGTGTCAGCAGTAGCCAGGTGTTTCTGGTTATTCAGATGCAAACTCTGAGTAGTCTAATGGCCTCATTCTATAGATGAATAAACCAAGACCTAGGCAGGATAAATGACTTGCCCAATGTCACATTAAGCCTGAGACTTTCTGAACCAAGGTTCTCTGCTTCCAAAGCCAATGTTCTTTTCACTGTACCACACTGACATTTTGAACTTGAGAAGATTATAGGACATTTGAGTGGGGATGTTCAGTAGGCCGTTGATGAAATTTTGAAGCTTTTCCTTGCATCGTTAACCTCTTGTTCTCCCTATTGAAGATTCAATATATGAAAAATGATTGTTACCAAATCATTAAATTCACCTCAGTAGTCTAGTCATCATTAAGCCTGAGTCCATTGACCATAAAACTTTGCTGCTTGGTAAGCAATCTCCTGTGTTTGCACATCAAGTGCTTCCTTCTCCAGAGACTACATTGGAATTTCAGAAACTCATAATAATCTGTGCTTGTAATGACCTGCCAGATACTTTCTAAATACTTCTTTTCACTTGGCCAAGTATAAGAACACTCTTGATGTGATCAAAGAATATCAAAATTTCTATTTACCTTCAAGCATGTGTGATTTTCTTCTTTATCTGCTATTGACTTGATTTCTAAAGCATCTTAGAATCCCAACAGGCTTTGGGTTCCTCTCCTGGAACAGTTTTTCATGAAGTGATCAAACACAAGATTCTCAGAAATACCAGCACCAATAACATATTCTTTTTGCAGGAAGACTTTCACCGGGGAGATTTTTTCTCTCTCTTATCCAGAGCGATAGGAGAAGTAACACAGTCAGACCTGGCTTATGCTTCTGATACATGAAAGAAGTCCTGCATGAGACTACTAAGGTGATCTCACAGAACATTCAGCTGTGTAACTCTAGCTCTTCCATAGTCCCTAAAACTGGGATCAAGCTCTGGAGGACAAGGGCTGCTCCGGGAAAACAATTTCATGCTTTCTTTTCAGGGACCTACTCCATCCCTTAGGCAATTTCAACTTGAGACTCAGGAACTTCAGTATACCTTGAGGAATATTATAGCCCAAACTTTTGCATATTACACAGATGTAATTATCTCAACTTGGTTTTTGTTTTCTTGTTTTGTTTTGAAGCAACAATCATTCCCAGTTCTGGCTTTTTTAGAAATATTTTGTTGGGCTATCAGGCTCTTGTCTTAAAGAACACTTCTCAAAGATGTCAGAAACCTGAAATATCAAGAATTCTTTTTGTATTACAAATATTGCCTACATATTACACCAAAAATTGCTCAGAGGAATATGATTATTTACACATGGATAAAAATAGAAGAAACTATAACTCTGTGGAACTGAAGCTGAAAATCTGGGGATGCTGAATTTTTGCCCATAGATTAAGTGGAGGGCAGTAAACAGCAAAAAAATTTCCTGTATTGCCACTGGTCAGGACTTTGTTCAACAACTGAAAGTCTAAAAAATTGCTTGAGTCACAGAGAAATTAAATAAATTGCCTAGGGTCACAAAACTAGTATATGTCAAAAATGAGATTTGGATCCAGGTCTTTCTGTCTTTGAGGTCAGCACTCTATCTATTGCAACTCTACTTCTCATAAACAATCATGATGATTCCCATATTAATATCTCCAGTCCTGACTACTGATGAGAATTTTAGTCAGTGGAGTTTGCACTGACTCCAGAGTCCCAGGACCCAAGTTTGAATCCCATCTCTGTCACTTGCTACATGTATAATCTTGGACAGGTCATGACCTCTCTGGGCCTGAGATTGGTATCTATAAAATAAGAGGAATTGGGGGCAGCTAGGTTTCACAGTGGGTAAAGCTCCAGCCTTGCACTCAGGAAGACCCGAGTTCAAATATGACCTCAGACACTTGACACTTTCTAGCTGTGTGACCTTGGATAAGTTCCTTAACCCCTATGCCTCACAAAAAAAAAGCAAAATAAAGTAAGAGGAATGGACTAGATGGCTTTCTTTCAACTGTAAATCTGTCATCTTATGATTTGTTTAACTATAAAAACATTTGCCTCTGTCTTAATAAAATTAATAAAATAAAAATTAAAGGTAGATAAGAGGAAAAGAAACATGTTATTATATAATTCATACTGGTGAGTCATAAAACACTGAGAAAAATGATAAATCCAACACAATTCAAACATATAAAACATCATATATCCTCACATCTCTGGACTCAAATTGCCTACTCATTTGTATTTATTCACTTTTGCAAAGAATTGGTGGCTTTAATAGGAGTCCTTTTTAGTCCCTTCTACTGATTCACCTGGCAGAGAATTTGGAGCTAGTGGACCTGGGTTAAATTCATACTACTGTGTGAGCTTGCACAAGTCATTTAATCTCTCTAGATCTCAGTTTCCTTTTCTGTCAGGGTGACCAATTTGAAGTGTATTGAAATAGTCCACGCAATAAGTGATGAGGGCCGGGGCAAGAATTTTTGTTGTGTGAGTGGAAAGAAGGAGATGTCTATAAGAGATGTTGTAAAGATAGGAAATCATTTTGGAAGCTCTTTGGAGGATGGATTGGAGTGGGGAGAGATTTGAAGCATGGAGATCAATTAGATGATTATTGCAAACCCAACTTTGGATTATAACAATCATCTGCTCTCTCCATTCTTAATATTGAATGAAACCAGAGGTTGTCATGAAACTGAGCTGATTTTTATGTTATCTAGTTACAACTTTTTATGTTATCTAATTACAACTGGACCTTCATGGTAGCAAGGCAACCCTACTCCCCTCTAACAGATTCCTTATCTCACTCACCATTGCTATTTCAAACATTCTTATTTCTCCTCAAGTGTCAACTGAGAATCTCACATCATGCTTCACCAAAAACTTTAAGGCTGACCAGCATGAAGTCCTTATTCTCCCCCTTTACTCATATCACATTTATCCTACATCATCCCTCACTCCACCTTCACTCTATTTTCTGATGAAGAGTTAGACCTCTTTGCTAAGACCACTTCGTCTACAGGTACTCTGGATCCAGTCTCCCCTAGTACTTTCCAGCAAATTGGCCACACTGTCATCCCACTTTTTTCTCTATTCTTCAATATTTCCTTATCTACTGGCTCCCTATTTACTTCCTGCATACCTATCTCTCTCCTATCCTTAAAATGTTCTCATTTTATCCTACCATCCCCCATAGCCTTTGTCTTATATTTCTCCTTCCTTTAAACTCTTTGAAAAATACTCAGTACCTCAATTTCCTTTTTTTTCTCATCTTTTTTCAATCCCTCTGTAACCTGGCTTTAAAATTCAACTGTAACTGTTCTTTTCAAAGTTAGCAGTAATTTCTTTGCTGCCGAATCTAATTGCTTTTCCCAATCTTCATCCTTCCTGAGCAGTCTATAACATTTGACTCTGTTGATCATCTCCTATTGTACCCTCTTCTCTCTGGGTTTTTGTGACCCTGCTCTATCTTGGCCCTCCTCCTACCTGCTAAATTACTCCTTCTCAGTCTATTTTACTACATCTTCATCTATATCATACTTCCAACTGTGTGTATCCTCCAAGGTTCTTTTCTGGGTCCTTTTTCCTTTTTTCCCTGTACTATCCCATTTACTTGTTCAGCTTTCTGGGTTCAGTTATCATCTATATGCAGATAATTTTTCTGATCTATATATCTAGCCCTAATCTCTTTTCTGAGTTCCAATATTGTGTCTTCAACATAAGGCCTATTTGAATTTTTGAACTTGATGTCTCATAGTTATCTTAGAATCAACATGTGTAAAAGAAAACTGTTATATTTCCCCCCAAATCTTACCCTAGTCTGAACTTTCTTATTATTGTTGAGGACAGCACCATCCTTCCAATAACTCAGTTTTGAAATTTCAGTGTTATCATTGATTCCTCACCCTTCTACCCTACATATCCAATTAATTTTCAATGTTTTCATTTCTACTATTGAAAGTTATGTTGACTCAATATCCCATTGTTCCCAGTCCTGCTTATCAATCTGTGTTGGGGGAGGCATTACCCAGTCCCCTGATATTTGTCACATAGCCAAGTCATCCCCTATCTGTGACCTTAATACCCCTACCTGTAAATTCTCATGTTCTTGTTACCTTGGGGAGGAACTTAGATACAAGTGCCCAACTTCTTTTGCTGAGGTGGACCTATATGAATTGTTTTAAAGTTACCTATAAAACCTAGCCCCATTTTGAAGCCTTTGCTGATCTTCAGTGATCAGCTCATCAATGTGTTGCCACCTTGATATATTTAGAATAAACTCTGTCTAAATTTCTTTATCCTGAGTTTTGCCTCATTAATCAAGGTAAAAGCCCAAATGAAGAATTTTCCTTTCAACATTATCTTCACATCTCTCCCCTCTTTCTCTGTCTCTCTCTTTCTCTGTGTCTCTTTCCATCCAAATTTTTGTTTATATACCTTTCTCTCCACTCATACAACCACACTCCTAGTCCAAGTGAGAATTGATAAGGAAAGACAGTGAGACATGCATTAAACTCTTAAAAAAGGAGAGGGACTTACTTGACGTTCAACAGATCAGGCCCACCAAGATCTGAATTGAGTGATAAATACGAACATATAAACCTCAGAGGAGAAGAGGTTACAGGATGATGGTATTAGAAGGATAGTCTGAAAGTCACAATGGTGAGTTGGGGGTATGAGAGAAACTGTCCTTATCCAAGAGGGATTAGGAAAGAGAAGAGTAAAAACTCCTGTGTATGTCTGCTACACTAATATTTTATTCTAATTAAAGGAAGTGGTTCCACATTTCTGTAACTTGGAGTGGTTTTCAAAGTAACAATTAACCAGTAGAACGAGATAGGGAAATGTGACATTTTTCTTGCTGTCTAGTTCTTCAAAGTTTGGCTTCCTTATTCATTGAAATATTGTGGAGTTCCCAAATGTAACAGATGCATATACATGTAAATGCAAAAGAGATGCAATGTGGCCAGGGGGCTGGGCTTAGAGGCAAGAAAACCTGGGTTGGAGTTCTGCCTGTGACAAATGACAAAATTGTTAATGTAATTGTTAATGTAATGACAGAAGATTGTTAATATCAATTGTAATATGGACTTCCTAATCCTCTTAGTCATCATGACCATGTCAAAATTCCAGTAATTTTCTGACATTCCTACCATTAAGATAATGAGATTAAGCTAAGCTGAACCATACCCTCGGTCCCCCAGCCCAGGGATGTTGCCTTGGGGGAGCCTGGTTCAAGCTGGATCTCAGCTTCTACTGTCCTTGCCTCCTTCCTTTTGGATTCATGGCATGAGGAACAAAACAAGCAAAATGAAGTGATTTTCCTCGCCCAGATTGCCAAGGGCCATTGAGGTGTCATGACCAGGCCTTGCTACCTCATACTGTCTCCTCCCCCTCTCCTCCTAAAACTATAAAAACGTTTTCATGGATCTCTTTGGTTGAGAAATCCACTGGACATCCTACAGGTGTCAGGTTTGCCACCATGATGTCTCAGTTAAAGACGCTTTATACTTCAGCTCATGGTTTTTGTTTATTTTAGGACTTGATACATATAATAGCTATGTGACTATTAACATAACAAGTCTATTAACATCTCAGCATCCTCATGAAATTTTCTAAAGTTACCTTCCATCTACTATGTGTGTATCCTATATGTGACTATATGTGTGTGTATGCACACACACATACATGTACATATATATGTGTAGGTATAGGTACATATATGTATAGCTATAGATAGATGTGTGTGTGTGCATAAACATATATATACACACACACACACAAACACTTACAACATGCACACGCATACACACACATTCTATCCCATTAGACTGTAAACTTCTTTTTTGTTTTTCTTGTTTATTGAAGGTTTTGTTGGGGAGAGAGGAGTTAGCTCTAGTGTTGCCAAAGAAAAGAAGAAAAGAAAGAAAAGTGGGTAATTGGATAATTTTTTAAGTGCACGGAAGAGAGGAGAAAGATGCTCAAAAGGAAACACAAATAAACAGGACAGCTTTGAAAGAATCATGTGTACTTTAATAAGATCAAGCAATAAATAGAGATTTCAAGTTTCACAAATTAATCTTTTTTCTCTCCTACTACATATAAAGAAAGGTTTTTTGGGTGTTCATTAAATTCAGAATTAATTTTTTTAAAGAGAGTTAACTCCTTGAAAGCGGGGGATGCTTTTTTTTTTGCCTTTTATTGTATTTCTGAGGCTTAGCATAGTGCTTGGAGCAGAGTGTGTACTTAAGAAATGCTTGTTGATAATTTATGGATGAGTTATTATTCTAGTGGATGGAGTTCTTACCCTAAAACTCTCCATTAACTGACAAAACCATAAGTTTAGACCAAACAAATACAAAACAAAAAAAAATCAGAGTTCAATGGAAATAGGTTTAAAAATTATACCCTAGTTTTGTTGCTTAAAATTGTTTTATTCATATTGATATATTTTATTTTACATTTCCTTCAGCTCAAAATATATGTTATCTGTGCTGCTACCATTTCCTAAAATACTCCAGGTCTTACCATCTGGCATGCCTTTGTGCCCTACTGCCATCTTAACTTTCTGTATAGCTCATATGAACTTTGGGGTTTTGGCCTTATTCATTTAGGAATCCCCAGCCTTTCCATTCTCAAGCTGAACTTTCTTTGATGTGTCCTCTCTTCCAATTAGACTGTGAACTTTTTGAAAAAGGAGAATATCTTGATTTTCCTCTGTATCCCTAGTGCTTAGCACAATTCTTGGTAAATAATAATCTTTTTTTTTGTTTATTTAGGCAATTAGGGTTAAGTGGCTTGCCCAGACTCACACAGCTAGTAAGTGTTATGTGTCAGAGCCTGGATTTCAACTCAGGTTCTCCTGACTCCAGGGCTGACACTTTACCCACTGTGCCACCAAGTTGCCCCAATAATAATCTTCTTAATAATTAAAAAAATCAATTATTCATCCTGTTTGTTTTACCACATAATATTGCTTTGAATATTTTATTATACATGGTACCCTTCCTTCTATCTTTGTTTTTGGGATATATGTCCCATACTGGTGTCTCTAGGTGTCTCTAGGTGTCTAAGGGAATGGAAGTATAGTCTCTTTTTTAAGCATAGGTCTAAACTACTCTCCAGAATTGTTAGACCAACTCACTGGCCTACCAACAGTGTATTATTTTGGCTGGCTTCCTTCTTCCAACATTGACTATTTCTGTTTTTGACATCTTTGCCAACTTTGGGGATGTGAGATAAATCCTCAGAGTGCCTTTGATTTGCATGGAAATAGGGGTTCAAATTATCTACAGCATTGCTCTGCCCCATTACTGCAAATAATCAAGATCTGGGACTTCAAGTTATTTTACTTTATGATCAATAAATTGTGAGAGGGGGAATTGAGCAGTTTCGACAAAGCTGTTAGAATAGATGCAGAGGAAATTCTTTATCGTTATCATGAGGTGGATTAAGGACCTGAAACAAACACTTATCCCTGATAATCTTTCCACTTGAAACCAGAAAATGGTTTCTATGTAATTAGGTCTTTAGGGCATTATTCCTGAAGTACTAAAATGTTACAAGTTCTACAAGCCACAATTTAAATTACTTCAGGGACAAAATAAATCCCAAAGAGCAAATAGGGATTAAAGGTGCCTTCTAGAGCCCATGGCTTGTCCTTTTGAAATGGACCTCCACTATGGGGTCAATGATTCTATTTGGGCTTCCTGCCAAATGAAGTTGTCCTTAACCTTAAATTATGCAACTGTCTTTCTTCATTCTTTCTCCATTTGTGCACAAAAATGGTTTAAGTATACTACCTTGATAATTTTTCAGGAATAAATATGTCCTGAACATGCAAGGTCTTTTACTTGTTATAACTGCAACTTCATGAGAGAAGTAAATAATCATGACATCCTGGAGCAATGCAGCTCCCCTTTAGGACTGACTTCTTTGGGAACCCATCAGCTGAAGAATCTTCAAAAGGAAATTGAAAAAAGTTGAAGATGAAAATAAAAGGAAAGCAATCTTTCAAGAAAAGGTAAATTGAGTTGAAGACCGTACACATGCTAATCAGTCAGTCTTGAGAAACAGAGCAATACTCTGTCTAATGCTACTGAGTTGAGTTAAATAAATGGTTTCAGAGAGGAGGATTTAGGCTCCATGTAAGGGAATTCTTTCTAACAATGAGTACTGTCCAAAAATGGAAAGGGTTTCTTTAGTAAATAGAGAGTTCCCATCCCTGGAGGTCTTTAACCAGAGATTGAGTTGGTTTGATGGGGGTTATTGAAGATACAGATCCTATCCTACTTAAATTCTATGGTTCTATATGTCATGCCTTGTACACACTGTGAAGTCTTATTGTTGAGAGGTTGCCATGCAAGTATGTATTTGTATTCTAATCAAAGAATGTAACTATCACCTGAACTAACAATTTAGTGCTTAGAGAGTGTTCAAATCTGCTCTCAGTAGTTTTATGTGTCTAGTAGTAGTAATAGTAGTAGTAGTAGTAGTAGTAGTAGTAGTAGTAGTACTAGTAGTACTAGTAGTAGTAGTAATAGTTTGTTATGGTGGACATTGAAGGAAAATAATCCAGTATATTCTATCTCCATTGGTATTAGGATAAATGTCAATATTGCACTCCTCTCTCATCTCCTCTCTCTCTCTCTCTGTCTTTCTCTTTCTCTGATTGTATGTAGTAATAGTAGTAGTATGGTAGGGTAGACATTGAAGAGGAAATAATTCAACATATATTATCTCCATTGGAATTAGGATAGGTATCACTTTTCCTCTCCTCCTCCTCCTCCTCCTCCTCTTCCTTCTTCTTCTTCTTCTTCTTCTTCTTCTCTCTCTTTCTCTCTCTCTCTTTCACTATCACACAGAAGAAAAAAACTTGTGTCATTGTGTTACTGCCTGTGCCTTAGAGGACAAGTATGAAAGTCCTGGTGCACAATATCATTTAACTTCTAGCTTTTGTTTTGCTTTTCCATAAATCATCCCATCATTTAAAATAAATTGACGTTTGGATGAGCTTTGTGGTCCTGTTCCTACTTAAATTCATGGGAGATGCATGAATCTCTGGAAAAACCACATTACCCTAAAATGTATGCTTTCTATGCCTGTTACAGTGCAGAACCAATATGTCTCCTATATTGCCTCTTGCTCTAACATGGTTATAAACTAGTGGAGTATCATGAGTGGAAGACTCAAAAACATGTAAAGGCCATCAAGGTAGTGGAACATGGGGAATGATGCACACAAATTGAGCAAGGAATATTGACTAGCTGGAGAGAAGGAAGGAAGGGAAAGTGTGCCACAGATGATCTAGAAAAAAAATGGCTTCTCATTTTAGCTTATGTTAGCAAGAGTTCTCTTCTTGCAACACTGTAGTGGGGAGGGTGAAGAAGCAGGCAGAGCAGGAACATACCAGATGACTTAGAGCTCCTTTCTCTTTCAGGTGTTTCTTAGCCCCTAAAGCAAATTTCTTTCTTGAACCACCTCCCCCAGAGAGGAGGTAAATGTCCTTGATGTGCTCTCCAAAGCCCTGTCCTACATTAATTCTCTCAGCTAATTCCATTTGTAAACTCTAATGGGCAGATTCCACCTACACAGAGGTCTAGAGGTCCAAAGAACAACCACCCCAAGATGTCACTGAGCTCCCCAACAGTGTGCAATGTAAAGAATGCCTTTCCAGAGAAATGAAAAGATAGCAGATGTCAGTTAAAACAGGTGTCATTCAATTCATCACCAGTCTCCAATGTCCAGCTTCAAAACACTTGTTTTAGGAAGCTCATGAAGTAGAATTCAATAATAATGACACAAGCATGTTACAGGACTCAGGTTCAAGACTGAGCAAATGCAAACAAAAAGAGAAATATCAATATGATATTGAAAAGATACAACCGAGTATTACTTTAAAATGCCACCTAGAGTAAAAAATACCACAGGCACCAGAGTACAAAGGGGAAAAAGATTCTATTTATTTCTGAATAACTTCAAAAGATAGAGTTCCTCCGATTAAAAATAATAAAATCAACATGGTATTTTGATCTTATAAGGTTTAGCATCAAATCATACAAAATGCTATGTTGTTCTGGTGAAAATTAGTTTTATTGACTCTGTTATGACAAGAGAGATACTTAGGGTCATCCAAATAGTTAGTGGCCAGGGAAAAATTGGATCCTATCTCTCAGAACTTGAATCCTGTCATTGTTGCATTAAAAACAGGCAAAAAACCTTTTTTTCTGCTTTCAACACTCCTATTTAGCACAATATAATGTGAGTTATCATAAGAGTTTCTTTTAGATTTGATTTATATATCAATGATTACGATATTTTTTTTCTCATTTGAATCTCACAAGAATACTATGAATGAAATACCACTCATATTCTTCCTATTCACAGATGAATTGAGGCTCAGAATTTAAGCAACTTGCCAGTAGGATTATACATACATAATAGGGAAAACAGAAAAAATAAAGCATTAGAATTAATATAGGAAATTAGGGATAGGAATAAGGATTGTACCTGTGATTTAATAATGTATAATTATTTGTGAAAAATTCTCAAAAAATTAAGATACTAAATGAGCTGAGTAAGGTTGTAAGAAACAAGCTACACTTTAAAGAAAGGATCCCTGATAAGAATAGAAATCCCAGTAAACAGAACTGCATTCTCAGTGATATGGACATTCCCTCCAATTCAGAGGTCACATCCCCCTGACCATATCTTCCCATAAATTCACCACAAGGGATTCATTTCACTTGCTTGATGATTTTGGTATTTTTGGCAGTGCCTAGATACCAGTGGAATATGTGAACAGTACACTGGCCCGTATCTTGCTTTCTGGAAATAATAAATATATTAACTATCTGTTATAATAATACTTATAACATAATTAATAACAGATAAAGTAATTATCTGTTATAATAATAAATATATTAACCATTGTCACCAAATTAATTTATTAATATATTTTATAGCTGTCAAAATGCCGATGTTTTCTTTGCAAAACCAGATTAAAATGATGGAATTTATGTAGAAAAAATAAATTGCCAACAATATAAAGGGTTAAGCAACTCACCCAGTATCCCATAGTTATGTGTCAGAGACAAGTTCATTATATCCTAAATTGATTGGGAAAGCTCATAAAGACAAAAAAAAAAATAAATTAAGTCTTTACCCCATGCTACGTAATATAAGAAATTTCACTTGAATCATTTAATTAAACATTAGTCTATATAAGAATGCTTGAAGATCATGTAGGTCACTAAAAAGTATTCTAGTTCATGGAAGGAGACACTCCTCTGTGTCTGGCAAGCAATTCTGAGCATGTTGTCATACTGCCAACCTCTGCAAACTCATTAAAAACTTGAGATACTATAACAATGAAATTAGTGAGTGTAGATATCTGATAGACAGAGTTCTGACCCATGCTACCCTTGAGTGCTCTTCAGATAGTAAATGATAATACATAGGACAGTATGGAATGATTCAAAGTCAAAGGGGTGGGGGAGCAGTGTGGGGAGAGAGGATGGCACTTGGGAGAAGTGTCTCTGTTACACAAAATAATAACAAAGTTAATTTGATTAAACATTTAGTAAAGTCCTACTGGGGAAGCTACATGCTACAGTGGAAGGAGTCAGGAAGACTTCTCTCTGTAAGTTCATATCTGACCTCAGACACTTATCAGATGTGTGTCCCTGGGCAAGTAACTAAATCCTTTTTGCCTCAATTCATTATCTTTAAAATGAGCTGGAGAAGGAAATGGCAAACCATTCCTGGATCTTTGCCAAGAAAACCCCAAATGGGGACATGAATATTCAGACATGACAAAAAAACAAAAACAAAAATAACTCAATAACAAAAGGTCCTACCACATGTAGAGCACTATGCTGGGCATTGGGATAGATACACAGACTAAGTCATGGTCCCTAATCTCAAGAAGTTATAGTCTAGTAAAGGGATATTAAACATAACTAACTGAACCTAATGAAAAACGATACCTGATACATTCCAATGAATCATGTGAAATCAGAGTGAAAATGAGTGGAGGCCAATCACAAATAGTTGTATGACAGCACCTGAAGGGAAAAACCAGAAAAGTCATATAAAGCAGGAGACCAATGGTGAATTCCAATGCTAGGAATGAGACTGGTTTTTTAATTATCTTTCCCAATTTGTGCTGTGTCAGGCCATCTGAGTCTCACACAGTTGGTTTTGTTTTGTTTTTCTGCCAAAGGAAGTAGAGTTGAAACACAAGCAGTTTACTCTTTTGATAGCCAACTGACTTGGGTTGGATGACAACCTTCCTGCCCATTCCCAATTCTCATAAGATTGGGCACAGAACTTGAAAAACAAAATGGGTAATTTAAGCGCTAAACATCAAGTTCAACTCAAGAAGGCTTGACAGAGATTATTGCAAATGGAGATTGAACAAGAAGTACAGGGAAGGACCTAAAGACAAATAAAATTTTATGGTCTTCTCTCTTCTCTTTTCCCTATTTTCTTCTTTAGAGAAAGCAATTCTTTCATCCTTTCTGGTAGACAGGTAAGTAAATTTTTCTCTGCTCCACAGGGAGACTGGGGTTATGCCAAAGCATAACCAAGAGGAACTAGGACCCTATTGAACCCCATATAGGACCCTCTATTAGTTTGTAACCTAATTCCATTTGCAGAAATGTTTGTATGATATTTTATGGATATTATAAAAAATATAGTCTTGATTAGCATGAGTTATTCCCATATGCTTGTAGGTTTATACTATACTAGATATTTGCAAAAAATTATATGTTTATAAATGTCCACTAAATATCTCCTAGCCTCACTTTCTGTCTTCAGCAAATACATGTGTTTAGAGAATGGGTGCTGAATCTACCCTAGGATGAGTTCAGCCATCGCTTTAAAAATCTCAATAATTCCTAGGTCTAGAAAGCCAATGATGGCTTGAAATCTATTTTCAGAGCAGTGTGTGTGTGTGTGTGTGTGTGTGTGTGTGTGTGTGTGTGTGAGAGTGTAATGCTGCTAGGTTGAAAGTGAGGGTGATTTTGATACACTAGAAATGGCTACTGTGCTAAATTTGACTTGAATACTGGAAATTTTACATTTATGGCCATATGTTAAATATAAGATTCTCAAAAATAAATATCTTATTTAAATTTGCTGTAGTATGATAAAGTTGGTGCCTTGTCTTCTCTGAAATCTTGTAGGTGGAAGATAAAAACAAATGGAAAGACAAAATAAGACCTCTGTGACTATGTTCTTTCTTCATGGCCTTGCTGGCTATCCCATCTTTTATTTTGTCTTCTTTCTATTATGCCTTATCATGTACATTGTAATCCTGTTGGGCAACAGTTAACTCATTACAATCAGCATTCTGGACTCTCACTTCCACACTCCCATGTATTTCTTCCTTAGTAATCCCTTTTTTCTGGACATCTGCTACACATCTGCTTCAGTTCCTTTGTTACTTGTGAACTTCCTTTCAGAGGAAAAATCTATTTCCTTTGTTGGATGTGGACTACAAATGTTCTTTTCCTTTGCCATGGGGGCTGCAGAGTGTGTGCTCCTGGCTGTAATGGTATATGATCGGTATGTGGCCGTTTGCAAGCCTCTGAGATATCCCATCATCATGAACAAGGGGCTTTCTGTGAAGTTGGTGACCAGTTGCTGGATGGCAGGTGGGTTGACTTCTGGGATACAAACCACCCTAACTATGCGGTTGTCATTTTGTGGAAATGTCATTGATTATCTCACATGTGAGATACTGGCTGTGTTGAAATTGGCCTGTGAGGACATTTCCCTCAATGTGATCGCAATAGTGATATCAAATATCTTTGTAATAGTGATTCCAGTGGTATTCATATTCATTTCCTACTTTTTCATCCTCTTTACCATCCTGAGAATCAATTCTGTTCAGGGAAGGAAAAAAGCCTTTTCTACTTGCTCCTCCCATCTGACTGTAGTGATCATGTTTTATGGGACCATCCTCTTCATGTACATGAAACCCAAGTCCAAAGACTCCCATGCAACAGGTGAACTGATTGCTTTCTTCTATGCTGTGGTCATTCCCATGCTGAATCCCATTATCTACAGTCTGAGGAACAAAGATGTGAAAGCAGCTGTGATCAAACTCAGCAAAACTATCTTCTCACAGGGAACATGAGAAACTGTCTGTAATACACAAGTCATATCAGGTGAAAAACGACAAATCATCCACATTTAGAATCAACTTTTCAAAGTCTGATTGTTTCTGTTCCCTACTGACACTCATCACCACAGCACCTATGGTAAGGAACAGTCACAGAGGGGACTAAAATGAAAGATACACACTATACAACATTTTTCCTATTTGAAAAGATAAAGGATTTGAGATTCCAAGAAGTGGAACCCTGAAGATGGAACCAAGAACAAAAAAGGTAGAAGTTGAAAACAACATTAGGCAAAATTTCCTGCCAATCAGAGCTGCTCTCAAATGGAATGGTTTGCCTTGAGAAGTAACGGGCTGCCCCTCACTGAATAGCTCTAAGCAGACTTGAGTAAGCACTTGTTGGTTGTGTTAGAGGTGTTAGGGTGGAAGTTGCTTTGGGAGAGGGGGTGAACTAAATGGCTTCTGAGATAATAATAATGATGATAGCTAGCATTTCTGTATTTTTAAAAAAAGTTTGATAAGTGCTTCATACAACTTTTCATAATCGACCCTCACATCTGGCCTATGAGGAAGGCATGAAGTGTGCCCATTTGTGAAGATAAAGTTGAGAGGTTAAATGACTAAAATGACTTTCTTAGGGTCATAGAATGGGTAAATGTTTAACTTTAGATTCAAACTTAGTTCTTCCTGACTGTAAGTCCAACTTTCCATCCACTGTAGGATAGAGTTGCATAGATTCATTGCCATTTTCACATTCTGTGACGTTGTGAATCTCTTTAACTAGAGAAATTGTTTTATAACTTGACCACACTTCATTTATCCAAGTTTCTTCCATATAACCACAGACAAGGACACTATACCTATTAGTTTAGTCTCATTTCTCTCTCTGTCTTTGTCTCTCTGTCTTTTTGTCTCTCTCTCTGTCTCTCCCTCTCTATCTCTGTCTCTCTCTGTGTCTCTGTTTCCCTCTCTCTCTTTTTTCTCTCTCTCTATGTTTCTCTCTCTCTGTCTCTCTCTTTCTCTCTTTTTATTTTTTAATTTATTAATACATTTATTTATTTTTAGTTTTCAACATTTACTTCCACAAGATTTTGAGTTCCAAATTTTCACCCCATCTCACCCCTCCCCCCTCCCCAAGATAGCATGCATCCTGAATACCCCTTCCCTAAGTCGGCCTTCCCTTCTATCTCTCTCCCCCTTCTCTTATACCCTTCCCCTTCTATTTTCCTATAGGGCAGGATAGTTTTCTGTACCCCATTTCCTGTATTTCTTATTTCCCAGTTGCATGTGAAAACATTTTTTTGAACATGTGTTTTTAAAACTTTGGGTTCCAAATTTTCTCCCTTCCTCCCTTCCCACCCATCCTCATTGAAAAGGCAAGCGACTCAATATAGGTTATACATGTGCAGTTATGCAAAACACTTTCATAGTAGACATGATGTGAAAAACTAACTCTATTTCACTTAATCCTATCCTGTCCTCCCCCATTTATTCTATTCTTTCTTTTGACCCTGTCCTCCTCTGAAGTATTTGCTTCTGATTACCCCCTTTCCCAATCTGCCCTCCTCTCTATCATCCTCCTACTCTCTTGTCCCCTTTCCCCCTATTTTCCTGTAGGGTAAGACAGATTTCCATACCCAATTGAGTGTATATGTTATTCCCTCCTTAAGTCAAATCCTATGAGAATAAGATTCACTCATTCCCTCTCACCTTCCCCCATTTCCCCTCCACTGTAAGAGCCTTTTCTTTTCTGTTTTTTTTTTTGTGAGATAATTTACTCTGTTCTACCTCCCCCTTTCTCCTTTTCCTAGTACAATCCTCTCTCACCCTTTAATTTTATTCTCCAGATATGGCCCTTTCATCTTCAACTCACCCTGTGCCCTCTATCTATCTATCTATCTATCTATCTATCTATCTATCTATCTATCTATATACATACATATAATTTTTCCCTCTAATTACCCTAATACTGACAAAGGTCTCATGAGTTACAAATATCATCTTTCCATGCAGGCATGTAAACAGTTCAACCTTAATAAGTCTCTTATGATTTCTCTTTCCTGTTTACCTCTTCATGTCCCACTTGAGGCTTGTATTTGAAAATTAAATTTTCTATTCAGCTCTGGTCTTTTCATCAAGAATGCTTGAAAGTCCTCTATTTCACTGAATGACCATTTTTCCCCTGATGGATTATACTCAGTTTTGCTGGATAGGTGATTCTTGGTTGTAACCCTATCTCCTTTGCTCTCTGGAATATTATATTCCATGCCCTGTGGTACCTTAATGTAGAAGCAGCTAAATCTTGTGTTATCCTGATTGGGTTTCCACAATATTTGAATTGTTTCTTTCTGGTTGCTTGCAATATTTTTTCCTTGACCTGGGAACTCTGGAATTTGGCTACAATATTCCTAGGAGTTTTCCTTTGGGGAATCTCTTTCAGGAGGAGATCTGTGGATTCTTTCAATTTCTATTTTGCCCTCTGGTTCTAAAATATCAGGGCAGTTTTCTTTGATAATTTCTTGAAAGATGATGTCTAGGCTCTTTTTTTGATCAGTGCTTTCAGATAGTCCAATAATTTTTAAATTCTCTCTCCTGGATCTATTTTCCAGGTCAGTTGTTTTTCCAATGAGATATTTCACATTGTTTTCTAATTTTTCATTCTTTTGGATTTGTTTTACAGTATCTTGATTTCTCATAAAGTCACTAGCTTCCAATTGCTCTATTCTAATTTTTAAGGAAGGATTTTCTTCAGTAATCTTTTGGACTTCCTTTTCCATTTGGCCAATTTTGCTTTTTAGAGCATTCTTCTCCTCATTGGCTTTTTGGACCTCTTTTGCCATTTGGGTTAGGCTATTTTTTAAGGTGTTATTTTCTTCAGTATCTTTTTGGGTCTCCTTTAGCAAGCTGTTGACTTGTTTTTCATGATTTTCTTGCATCGTTCTCATTTCTCTTCCTAGTTTTTTTTCTCTACTTCTCTTACTTGCTTCTCAAAATCCTTTTGGAGCTCTTCCAAGGCCTGGGACTGATTCATATTTTTCTTGGAGGCTTTGGATGTAGGAGTTTTGACTTTGTTGTCTTCTTCTGGTTGTATGTTTTGATCTTCTTTATCACCAAAGCAAAATAACATAGTCTGACTCTTTTTGCACTGCTTACTCATGATCCCAGCCAATTACTTGAGTTTTAAACTCTTTGTTAAGATAAGAGTCTGCTTCCAATGTGGAGAATGTAGTGTTCCAAGCTTGGGGGTTTCAGCAGCTGTTTTCAGAGATAGTTCTAGGGACCTGTAAATTTTCAGTTCTTCCAAGGTGGTATGATAAGGGGTGGGGTGTTTCCTCTCCACTGCCACAACAAGCTCCACCACACGAGCACTCCTCTTTGCCCCAGGACCCCTCCTCAGAACTGTGACCCAGATCCAAGCCCGGGCAGAGCAAGAGATTCCTGCCTCAGCACTGGTAAAAAGATCCCTGCAATCCCCCTCTGATCAGTCACTCGATTTCCCCTCAGTCTATGGGCTGGAAGCTCAGGAGGCAGCCACGGCCTACACTCGGGACTTGCGACTGAGACCTAGCTCCTTCTCTCACTGCAGTCACAGGCTTTTCCCACTGACCTTCTAAGTTGTTTATAGCGTTCATGGGTTGAGAAGTCTGGAAACCACTATAGCTGCCCATGATTCAGTCCTCTGAGGTCTGCTCCAGGGTCACTGCGGCCTGTGCACACATGCCACACTGCACTCCTCTCCCCACCCAGCGCGATATACCTTCCTGATCAACCATCCAGGCTGTCTTGGGCTGGAAATTTGTTTCACTCTGTCTTTTTGTGGCTTCTGCTGCTTTAGAATTTGTTTAGAGCCATCTTTTTATAGGTATTTGGAGGAGTTTGGGGGAGAGCTCAAGCAAGTCACTGCTTTCCCTCTGCCATCTTGGCTCCACCCTCTCTCTCTTTCTCTTACGAAAGAGAGAATGTTGCTTTCCAATTCTGGGAATTTGTTCCTAAGGTACCTTACCAAGGCCATGTTCCTTTTTGTCTTTTTTCAGAAATATGAATTCTAATCAGCTTTCAAGGCCTAACCCATGTCTCATTTTTTCCACCAACATTGCCTCACCATTGCAGTTTACAGAGATACTACTTGATTATGTGATTTCTTGTAAAATCTTGATCAATTTTGTACATGCTCATTTTGTTTCTCTGATTAGATTTTAGATTCCTTGGGACCAGGACTTATTTCATATCATTTATTTAGCTTGTGTTCACTTTAGGGTTTAAGAATACAAATTGAACTCAATAAATATTTGTTGATTGATAAGAAGCATTTAAAATTTGTTTCCCTGAATGGCTCAATCCACTGGGAAGACTACCTTATGTGTTGACTAGGTATATCTCATGTTGAAAATCACCATTATTATTAATAATATTAGTTTTTATAATGAGAACTTATAATTATTTGTATGAAGTTTGATATTTGGTAAAATACTTGCAAATCTCCATGACCTGAGTTCAAATTCCAGCTCACTTATTTACTGCCTTTGTGACATTGCCCAAGGGTCTTAGTCTTTATTTGATCTTTATGACAATTTTGGGAAATAGATGTTATTATTGTCTCCATTTTCAAGGGAGGAAATTGACATTTATAGAAGTGAAATGACTTGCCTAGGCATCTTGCTAGTAAGCATCTGAGGCAGGATTTTAACCCAGGTCTTCTTGACTCCAGGATGAGCACTCAATCCACTGTACCATCTAGCTGCCCATCATTCTTTATCTGTCCTATCTTTCACAGGCAAATTTGTAAGGAAAAAAATTGCCTTTATTCATTGCTTCCACTTTCTCACTCTCTTACTATCTGAATTTTGATCTCCTAATCCATTATTCTCCAAAGGTACTAATGATGTCTTTTTATTTATTTTTAAAAATCTCTTTATACATGTTCATTTTGTTTTCCCTAAATAGAATGTAAGCTCTCTGAGAGCAGGGAATACTTTATTTCTGTCTTTGCATTTACCTAGAACAATGCTTGACACATAGTACGCCCTTAATAAATGCTTGATTGGTTGGTTGATGGATTGGTGGATGGCTAGATTACCCCAGTGCTTTCACTTGTTCCCAAGCTAATTAATAAGCTAGCTTTTGTTTAGAGGTGAAATTCGTGAAAATTCTGTTGGTGTGAGTCAGTATTACCAGGACCTAATGAATATACTAGCCAATGAGGTTCTAAATTTTGTACTAATTGGACCTCAGAAAGAGTTAAAATGCTAGACAACACTATGAGAACTTCAGCAACCAGATCTACCCTCATACGGAAATCTACTGTAGTTTTTAAGCACCTCAAAAGTTAAAATCTACTCAAAATTATAATATGAGGGAGACCATGGTGGAGTCATTGGAATAAAGCTTTATAGAAGAGGTGATATCTGAACTGGGCCTTAAAACATGTTTGAAAGACTAAATAACTTCTAATGAACACAATGGTCAGCTGTGGCATTTCAAAAGTTTGAGAGACACAGTTTCTGGGTAATTCAATCATTTTATTAATAAGGTCAGCATATTTATTAATAAAAGAATGGTCATTGGGTCATCTCTCTTCAGAGAAAAGAACCCTGATGATGGTAAGCTCACAGTTTATATGCTCTTAGAAGAGTAGATGTTCCTCAGCGTGGCAATCAACTCTGATTGGTTAACAATTAATGAGAAAATGAATATTACAATGAGAGGCTGGGCTACATTACAATGAGGGTCTTGGGGTACATGACTTGGATCACCCAAATCTCAGTCAAAGAGACTTATCAATTTCTCATATCACCTGTCTGATAAAAGGGAGAATCAACATTTCCCCAGATCTGTCTGAGTAAACACAAAAAACAGGAATGTACCCATTAGCCTTAACTTAGAATCTTTTATGGTCTTTGACTAGGTCTTGGCCTGTGTAAATCTTTAGGAGAGATTTCCCACACTGGTTGATTTCTGGATGAGGAAGTAGAAAAGGGAAAAAACATTGGTTCTTATCCAATAGTTATTTCTCACATGGCCATGATTCCAGAGAACTGATGAGGAAGAATGACACACACTTTCTCGTGAATGATGGATTAAATATGTAAAAGGAAACCAACTTATGTGTCTCATTTATGACCAATTTTGCTTTACTATATATTTTTGTTAAATGGATTTTTTTCCAATGTGGGAGGAGGTGGAGGGAGAGAGAATAAATATATGTTTAAATGAAAACAAAATCAATTAAAAATTGCACCTGGCATAAGAATTCGTATTTATTTCACTGCCAAGGATAAAAGTGTATATACATACAAGAGCCGACAAATTTACCATACAAATTATTTGTACTTTTAAATTTTGTGTGTATACAGACCAGTCAGGTAAAATGTAATATCAAAACAGTCTTAACAACATCCTAAAAAAATAAAATGTTTTGTCTTAGTAATTAAGAATATAATAACAAATTGTTTGATTTTTCTTAGTTTCTGACCTCTAGCTTATACAGTCTGTCAATGTTAGAAGCAATTTAGAGCAAGATTTGGTAATACAGCATTTCTACAGGTCTCTCCAAAGCTAAGTCTAGGACTACTCTGTCTAAGGTTGTAGGGAGCTGGAGAGAACCCCCTCTCCAAGCTCTCCTTCCCAGAGAAACCCAGAAGGATTTTCTGACTTGTTAGTGTCCAAAGAGATGGAAAATTTTCTATAGGTGTAATAATAGCAGGTATAGTCTATTTAAAGTTAGGGAACTTATGAATTATTGTTCACAAGAGTACTGGCGAGCCTCCTGAGAATATTAAGTATAGATGTTGTGCTAAAGGAATAGATACTTGCTTAATGTCCATAAGAACAGGACAGAAACAATGACCAGAAATGCAAAGTTGAGAAAGCCTTCAAATTTTCTTAGAATGTTGCCTAGTTGTTTGATTTATAGTTCTACTATGACAAACTACCAAGTAGACTATATGGGACTATGGAATATTATTACCAAAGCACCAGAACCTTTGAACTTTGGTGCTTTTCTTTTTTAAATTGCATTTGAGACTGAACAAGTCTCTAAAATTTCAATTGTATTTGCATTGCCTTCTAGATTCAAGGGATGAGAAGACATGGTTGTTAATCACATCAGATATGTTCAAAAATTAAAATTTTAGTCCAGATGCAATGAATCACGTAATTGTTAACAATGATCTTCTTTTTATCATTATTCTTTTGGCATCCCAATTCAGCTTATGCTGAGGGGTAGTTATGACTCATATCAAATATATGAGAGATGACTATTTCTGCATTAAAATATCTGCCTTTCATATTCCAGGCAGCAAAGAACTAATGTATCTTGAATATGGTATATTGCTTTAATATGATTAGGAGCTTGTGTAGGAGTTCTTAACCTTTTTTTGTGACATTGACCCCTTTGACAATCTTATGAATCCTTTCTCAGAAAGATGTTTTAAAAGAACTGAAAGAAACATTAAATTTCATTTAGGGGTAATGTATGTGGTCATTCTTCTGGGCTATAGCATTCTCATTGTAATCAGCATCCAGGACATCCACCTCCACAGCCCCTTGTACTTTTTCCTTAGTAATGTCTTTTTCTTGGACATTTGCTACATATTCACCTCTCTGCCTTGAGCTCTGATCAGCATCTTATCTCAGAGCAAAAACCATTTCCTTTTCTAGATATGCAGTGCAGAAATTTCTTGGCTCAGTTATGTAGACTTCATAGTGCATGCTTCTTGGCAGGATGGATGACTGCTATGTGATCGTCTTCAATCTGTAAGATATCTCATCATCTTGAGGAAGATTGTAAATGTGCCAAATGGCAGCTGGGTCCTTGTTAGGAGATGTCCATTCACTGATGTAAACAGTTTTTGTGGTCTAGTTATCTTTCTGCAAAAATTATGTCATCAGTCATTTCACATGTGAAAGCCTTGCTGTCATGAAACTAGCCTGTGCTGACATCTTTGGCAACAAATTATAATGCTGGTGGCCAATACATTATTCGTACTGACTCCACTGTTGTAAATCTTTGCCTCTTGCACATTTATGGTAGCCAGTATCCCAAAGATCACCAAAGAGAGAAATAAAGCCTTTTCTACCTGTTCAGCCTAGCTGATGATGGTAGTGTTATTATATAGTACTATTCTGCTCATGTAAATGAAGCCCAAGCCCAAGGAATCACTTAACTCATATAAACTATAAGCCACAGACAAAATCTTTCCCATGTTCTACATGGTCATGACACCTATGAGGAATCTTTTCATCTATAGTCTCAGGAACAAGGATATAAACCAGGCAGTGAAACATCTGTTAAGAAGAAGTTCTTTAGCAAACAAATGTAAAAGGCCTCATGTTTTGATCCATTTTAGGACAGGAACCTAAAGAAGAAACATAGACAATAAATATGGTTCTTCCCTTCTACATTAAAATAACAACCCATCCATGCTTACTCACCCTGTGCTGCTCTGTTCATGTGCTACTATTTTCCATAGGGAATCCTCTCCCTATTTTGTGACTCTTCCTTTAGATTTTTTGGCTTTACATGGATACCATTGGAGTAGGTGAATTGTCCATCAGTAGTCTGTCAGACTCACTTAATGATCAGTTCACCTCCTTCTGCAATTATACATCCCTCTGATGACATGTTTTCTGCCATTTTTCTGGTTTGGTTCCTCATTGGTGAAATATTAAAGGCTGCTCACAATCACCATTCACCTCTCCCTGGTCCTTTGACTATCTCTAAATTTTTATTCTTCAGAGATTAGTGTAGAGAAAAATTAAGAAAATACAATTGGTAGAGGGAGTAGGAATTTCTGATTCTGATGCAACTGAGGGCAAAAAGAAAAAGAAAAGGATAAAGAAAAATGAAAAGAAAAGGAAAAGAGAAGAAAAGAAGTAGAGCAAAGAAAAGAAAAGCTCCTTATCTTGGGTGGGGTATGATCTTACTGAGAAGAATGGATAATATAGCTTCAACCAATGAGCAACTGGAGGAGGGGGGATGAGGAAAGGACTTGAAGAGCTATCCTCTATGCCATGCTTCCTCTCATGAAATTGATTTTTAATAATAATAATAATGATGGCTAGCATTTATAGAATGCCTACCATATGCCAGACACTATGGTAAGCACTTTAAAAATACAATTTCATTTGATTTTCACAAAAGCTCTGGAAGGTAGGTACTATTATTAATCCCATTTTACATTTGAGGAAATGAAGACAGGTTAATGATAATGACATGCCCAAGGTCGCACTGCCAGTGAGTGTCTAAGGAAAGATTTGAACCTAAGTCCAATGTTCTATTCACTGAATGACCTGGCTGCCTGCTTTTTTGTCCCCTAAATGCAGGAATTTAAATTTATCTCTATTGAATTTTTTTTAGATACAATCCAATGCTCTAGTCTTTCAGGATTTGGATCTTGACTCTGTCATCTACTGTGTTAACTATCCATTCCAGCTTTGTGTCATCTGCAGATGTCATGAACATACCCTCTATCCCATAGCATACCATCTAGCTGTCATAGATTGAAATGTTAAACACTATAGAACCAAGTAATTCTATAAAGAAGAAGCACAAACTCAATAATCCTATGAAAAGTGCTCTAGATTTTTGGCAATCAGAAAAATGCAAATTGCATAGCTCATTGAATCCACCTGACCTCTATCCAATTTGGAGATACAATAAAAGATAACAAATTCAATACTGGATGTACTCTGGGCAGCTCTGGTGATGTAATCATAATGATTACATTTATGAATTGGTCCTATCATTTTTATAGTAAGAATTATAAAAATATGAATTAATAGTCACCCACTGTCTACTAATGCAACTATATCCCAAGAATATTATTGAAGAGAAAAAATGTATAAATATTTCTATGAATATGTATTATGTGTATGTAAGTATATAACAACATATACAATGATGTACACATTATATGTACATATGATGTACACATATTTATATGATATATAAAGTGTATATATTATATTTTGTTATACATATATTATCTGTGTGTATATATATATGTATATATACACATATATATATATTCAGCTATATTTTTATAACAACAAAACACCAGAGACAAAGTTGGTGTCTATTAATTGGAGAATTACTAAGTAAATCATCATATATGGATGTAATGAAATATTATTGCATCATAAGAAATAATACATATAAAGAAAATTAAGTAATATTGGAGGCATTCTATAAAGTGATGCAGAGTGAATAAAGTGGAACCAAAGAACAAAATGCTTGATAACACTTTTTTTGTTAAAGGCAATGTTAACTGCCAAAAGTTCATGTTACATACAAAGTAGATAAATATTAAAAGGGTCAGGAAAAAAAGAATGATGACCATTATACTCCTCTATTGTAATAAAGTTAATATATACAGTTTCTTTGGGAGGGTAGCGTAATGACCACTGAGTAATGGAAGCTTGAGACACACATTTGTCTCAGGTTACATGTTCTTTCACTATTCTCTTATTCATATATTTGAATATTTATAGTTATCTTTTGAATTTAAAATAAAGTGTATTAAAATAAGAAACAAAATTATTTAACTATTTCACATGGCTTTTAAAATTATTATGATTTTGAGTTTTTTCTATTGATGACTTAAGTTTTTAATAAAAAATAAGAGAGAAAATTTAATAGAATCAAGGAATATTAAAAGTGGAAGTGTCCATTAGAGATCATTTAGTATAATTTTACATTTAGTATAATTATAAATCATTTAGTATATGTCTTACAGATAAAGAAACTAAATCACAAAGAGAAATGACTTACCCAAGGTAACACAACTGCTAATGTTTCATGCTTTCAAAGTTCAGTAGATATGTCTCTGCATAATGAAGAAGAATCCCTTAATTTGTACTTTTAATTTTAAAAATATCATGGCTGAGTTAAGAGCCACTTGTAGTTGTATAAAATTATAGATTCCTTATGGAAGATCATAAGATCATTGAGAAACTAAATGTTCAATAATAAAAATGAGATGGTGTGGAAGTGTTGTGATTATTATTAGAACACAGAGTTTCTCCTACATGTCTTCTCATTCTAAATTGTTGTCCGTTTTCCCCATTAGTCCTCCATGGTGAATCTACAGTTTAACAAAGCTACAAAATGACTACTAGCTCATACATCATTAAAAAAAAAGAAATAAAAGATATCATCATTATCTACTTTGAAATCAAGAGCCAACATTACTTGCTGTGTGGCTTTTTGCAAATCCCACCCCTATTTGGTTTTCATTTTTCTCCCAGTGATGTAATTATAGTGCCCCCCCGCCCACAAATTGTTATTTAGAATTTTTCAGATAATACTTTGTTCAACCATTAATAGGAGCATAAGATTTTTTATTTCTTTCTGTTAATGTGATAAATTCTTCCTCTGAGTTCTCTTCTAATGCCTCAGGATGGAATGCAATTAACACTAGGCTCTCAAAGGCAATGTTGACAGTCCAGCCTCTGGCAGGTTCTCCCACATTGGAAAGTCTTGGAGCACACTTGGTGACAGGCTTGTTTGAGGGCCAACACAGGTACTATAAATCCAGAGACTCAACACCAGCAAGCTGATCATGTTTTTCTTGACAGAAACTCAAGAAATTCCCTACTAAATCATGGTGAACCTAAGTTATACAGTAATAGAGGAAATACTCACACCAATTATATATATATATACATACATATATATATATGTATGTATGTATGTATGTACATATGTCCTTTATCCTAAAAATTGAAATCCTCCTTAGCACTTTCTATGGGAAGCCAATTGTTTTCTTGCCAATGATAAACTCAATACCAAGTCTTTCAGAGTCTCTGAGAAAAGACATTTCTGCTCAGTAGCTTTTTCACAGCTCCTTTCACTTCTTTATTTCTCAAGCTATAGATAATGGGGTTTAGCATGGGAGTAACCACCCCATAAAACAAAGTTATGAACTTATCAGTTTCCTGTGAATCCACTGATGATGGCTTCAAGTACATAGAAAGGGCAGTCCCATAGTACAAGATCACCACTGTAAGGTGAGCTGAGCAGGTGGAAAAAGCTTTACTCCTTCCGTCTGCTGAGTTGATTCTTAGAATAGTAAAAAGAATAAAACAGTATGAGATGCAAATTAAAAGCATTGGGATTGGAAGGAGAAGCACACTGACCACCAGCATGATCATGTCCATGGCCAATGAACTAGCACAGGCTAACTTCAACAGTGCTAAGATTTCACATGTAAAGTGATTGATGGAGCTCCCACAGAGAGGCAACTGCAGGGCAGAACTTGTTTCAAGCAAGGCAGTAAGGCAACCTGTTATCCAGGACCCAGTTGCCACCTTCAGACAGACACTTTTGTTCATGATGATAGGGTACCTAAGGGGCTGACAGATGGCCACATACCGGTCATATGCCATCATGGCAAGGAGCAAACACTCTGTGGATCCCATGGCAAGGGAGAGATACATTTGCAGGGCACACCCTGTGAAAGGAACAGTATTTCTTTTTGCTATGAATTTCACCACCATAGGAGTGACAGAGGAAGTTGTGTAACAGATGTCCATGAAAGAAAGATTGCTGAGAAAAAAGTACATGGGAGTGTGAAGGTGCAGATCCAGTATGCTGATTGTAATGAGAATGCTGTTACCCAGTAGGGTTACCAAGTACATCAAGAGGCACGAGATAAAAAGGATGATTTCAAGTTTGGGGTATTGGGAAAACCCCTCCAGGGTGAATTCCGTCACTGTACTCCAGTTCATTTCAGTCTCTTATGCTCTGCCTTCCATCTGAAACAATGGAGAGAAAACATTATATAGGCAACATCATTATTACACATAAAATGTGCCACTTTATCTTCTCTTTTGTGACATTTAACCCTTTTAGAAAATTCTCTTAAAACATACACTCTTCCATAGAAGTAAGGAGTCACTTTTAGAAAGAATAGCCAGCATCTAGAAAATTAGTTCAATGAATAAAATCATTACAAAGTATCAAAAACAGTAGTCTAATCATGGGATAATGAGCAATGCAAAAGAAAGGAAGGGTCAGATTCAAAAATACTAGATTCATATTTAGGGAAGAATTAAACTTGATAACATCCTTAGGAAAAGTTCCTTTCATCTCTGAGATTCTTTGATTCCTCATGGGAAGACAGGATACATAGATGAAATGATTAACATCAACACAAGATAACCTATCGTAAGTTCCAATTAGGATAGAATTGAGAGAAGAGACATTTGTGGTAGGGAAAATATTTACGACAATAGGGTTAGTGTGCATCAAATGCTGAGCAATGAGAATGGAAAGAAGGGTCAGTTTCCAAACAAATTGGATTTAAACTTAGATGGGTGTTGGCCTTCTCTGCCTTGCTACAAGTGGTTCCATATATCTGGAATACACTCCCTCCTCATCTTCACCTTTGAAAATCCCTTGCTTCCTACAAAGCCCCCAAAAAGTGTCCCTTGTATTACCTTTCCAAACCCACTAAGTTGCTAAGTGTTTCTTTCCTCTCAAAATTACTTTTTCTCATTTTGTATGTCCTTTGCATTATCATTTTGTATGTCCTTTGCATTTATTTGTTTGTGAAGAGTTATATTCCCTTAGCAGAACACAAATTCCCTGGTGTCAATGACCATTTTTCTTTTGTTTTCCCAGAGCCTAGAATGGTACCTTATGCCAAATATTTCATTGATTTTAAAATGGCATGGTAAAAAGGACATTAGTGTGCTTCCAGTTTCACCTGATAGCCCATGAGATTGTTGAATATTATGTTCCTGGACTTTTAAATGTTATAACTAATTTTGATAGTTTAATAATAATAAAATAAATTTTTACTTTCCTAGCATGTGTCATATTTATAAGCATAATATTGGCTAAGTGACATTCCCCTGTTACATGTGAGCACTAACCTTAAAATAGTTCATATCCGGAACTTGCAAAGAACTTACTATAAATGACTATTCTTATTTAAGGGACAGTATGAATGCCTGAGCACTATACCATGAGCAAAAAGAAAAAAAAAATTGGCAAGCACTGTGTTATTCAAATAATAAATATTTAGGGAAGTTGTACAATGGAAAGAGTGTTGAATTTAGAATGAGGACCTGGATTGAAATTCCAGCACCTATCCTTACTACCTAAGGATATTATTATCTAAGGATCTGACCTCAACCAAGTCACTTAACCTCTATGCACCTCAGTTTCTTCATCTGTAAAATTATAATGTTGGACTCAAATATCCCTTCTAGCTCTAAATGTGGGATCCTATAGTATATTGACATGTTGACCTCTGAAGCAAGTATCTTAAAATCTGATTTGTCTTGAATTTAGATTGAGAGGTAGACAAGACATAATTAATAGCCTAAACATTATGGAGTAGCTTAGACTAAATTCCAATTTGTCTGTGGTGTGGAGGGGAGAGATTGGAAACAGGGAAAACATTGAGGAACCACGGCCATAGGCAAAGAGTAAGAAAATGGGTAATGGCCATCCATGGTCAAGAAGGGATAGATTTCTAAGATTATTCTCTGGAAATAAATAAATGGCAAGACTTACTTTCGTGTTGCAGAGAGAGAGAGAAAAGAAGCAAACTTGATTCTGATATTTTGAGTTTGGTAATTGAGACAAGTCTCGAAGTAATTGATCCTGAACCAGTCATCTTCAGGCATTGAAGGTCATTGTCCTATTTGTCTATTACTGGCTATCTAGTTCTAATGAGTCATGTAATGAAATAAGTGAGACCTTAGCAGAGTGATCATAGGAGATTTAGAACTAGAAGAAACCTTAGAATCCATCAAATCCAACCACTTCATTTTATAAATGAGGAAAGTGAGCTAAATAGAGGTTAAATGACTTTCTTAGAATCACATATCTAGTAAGTTTCTGAGGCAGAATTTGAATTCAGGTTTTCCTGATCCCAAACTCAATGCTCTCTCCCAAGAGTCTTTCCCCTGGCCAGAAGAAAAAAAAAGGCTCACTTACCTTGTCCTTCAGGGTTCTAATTATGAGCACTTTATAACCTCAACAACTTTCTTTCCCTTTCATCCTTTTAATTTGAGGTTTTCTTTTCTTCACATTTTCTCTGTGTAGCTCTGAAAATAAACTTTACTTGCTAAAGAATGGGGTCTACCTTGGCCACTGAGAAATTAGTCTGTGCTTATTTTCACTTAGTATTTCATCAATCTCTTGTTGTTTTTAGGAACCTTTAAGGCTCCCTGAGCAATTTAAAGCTTTGACTCTCAAACATAAGGAGAGTCAGACACTTCCTAATGTTTTGGGAATAAGGTCCCAGAGACCCAATTACAACCAACTTCTTAGAATGTTTTTGGAATGTTCTTCATTTATGCTTTGGTCTGAAATATGCCTAGCATAATCAGGCAGGACAGAGGTTGTCCAAGGTCATGCAGATAGCAAATATCAGGTAGGATTTGAAACCAGCTCCTTTGACTTCAGAGCCAGGACTCTTTACACCCTATCACGTTGCTTCCCTTTACTTTCCTCATTATATGACATGACAGTTTATGATTAGGTGACCTCTGTGTGTGTGTGTGTGTGTGTGTATATGTGTGTGTGTGTGTGTGTGTGTGTGTATATATGTATAAATTCCTTTTTCAGTGGAGTAGCAATAATAGAATAAAAAAAAAGGTTTTTATTATTTTTTCCAGAATCTATTTTACTTCTTTTTTTTCCCCCTTCAGACTATAGGTGAAAAGATTGAGCATGAAATTCAGATTGAGTAATAAAGTAAGGACATAAATATGTCTATTTCCTGTGAACTTACTGAAGAAGACTTTATTTCAGTTATGCGGTACATTGAATGGAGCTCTGCATCTGGATCCAGGAAGACCTGAGTTTAAACTGGGCCTCAGACAATCACTAGCTCTGTGACCCTGGGCAATAACTTAACCTGTCTTTTCCTCAACTGTGAAAAAGGGAATAATAATAGCATATACTTCCCAAGTATTTCCAGAGTTGTTGTGCGTACCAAATGAGATGTTCATAAAGCACTTAGTACAGCATCTGGCACATAGTAAGTGCTTAATAAATGTTTTAAAAAGTATATAGGTTGAAGTCACCACTATCAAAGATAGGGAATTATTGCAATTTAGGAACTAGGAGTGTGGAGGGATGAGTGTGATATGGCCAGATCTGTGTTGGAATATTACTTTGGTAGCTGTAGAAAATTGTAAAGAATGGGAAATGCTGGATAGGTCCTTTGAGACCACATTCTGTTACTCTTCCTTGCTCTTGTCATCTTGTTCATTGTAAAGTCCAATTAACTGTACTGTGCGAAATAAAATTTTTTTTAAAAATAAATTACACTGTCAATTTTCTCTCCCTGATGATCTAAATACTACTAGGCCCACTTAGAATTTCAAGACATCGTGAAGCCTTCTTGGGAGCCATTGAGGTGCTGTTGAAAAAATCTTTGATTTAGAATTAGGATATCTGAATTTCAGCCCTGCCTCCTCATTTTTACTAGTTGTGTGTCTATGGGTCAGCCTTAAAATTTTTGAGCCTCAGTTGCCTCAGGAACTTAAGGAAATTAACATTTAGTTGGAGAGGTGGGATATTGACCAAAAACATATATTCCTAATGACTAGAACAAATATTAAGGACTGCAGGAACTCAGAGGAAGGAGAGATCTCTGTAGACTAGAAACAACTGCAGAATTTTTCTAGAGTGTTGGAGACTAGAACAGAATATTGGAGCTGTAACTTGAAGTGAGCCTTGAAAAATGTAACAATAACAAAACATGTCACAACTGCCACGAACAACAAAAATAATAATAAAATGATGATGATGATTATAACCAAGTAAGTTTCCAACCCATCCTTCAATCTATGACCAAGGCCTGGGACAATGGCAAATTTGGGGAATGACAGCCAAGGTGAAGTATAACAGGGACTTTATGGGCCCTGAAACACATATGCTAGTTATAGAGACCTGGTTAGTACTCTGAAAGTTGGTGGATTACACTCCAGAAATATCACTAGGGTTAGCGCCCTAGCGAATGTGGTGTAATAGTCCTAAGACTCAAAGAAATAGATGGGAAGGTGTCATAGGTTTACAGGCAAGGCCTACTTAAAACTGTCATGATGATCAGCGTAACGTAAGGAACAGAAGAGAAAGTCATGTTCTTTTCATGTTCTGCTACTATAAGAACATGAAACAAAACAATTCAGAAACACCAATATCCTACTTGCTAGAAATGCTTCAGTGCAGATAGTATTGACCACTGAAGTAGGCAAACTACAAGTGCATAGTGAATGGAATAAAGATATAAATACATTTATTATATGCCAGTTATTCAGTCATTTTCAGTTGTGCTGTACTCTTCATGATCCCATTTGTGGATTTCTTGGCAAATATACAAGAATAGTTTTCCATTTCCTTATCCAGCTCATTTTACTGATGAGGAAACTGAGGCAAATAGGGTCACACAGCTAATAAGTGACTTCCCCAGAGTCCCACAGCTAGTAAGTGTCTGAGGACAGATTTGAATTCAGGAAGATGAGTCTTTCTAACTCCAGGCCTGGCACTCTATCCGCTGTGCCACCTAGCTGTACTATATTCCAGTTCTGTATCTTAGCAAAATTGGAAACAGATTTCACCAATTGTGGGCAAGACCTTCATGTTGCTTTTGCCAATGATACATACCCTCAGTTCCAAAGAAGACAACAATGTATTGCTGACTAGTGCAGGTAAATAAAAAACTGTTAATTTTATCCCTAAACTTAAATTAGATGTGAAATAAGGTAAAATTGAGGAGCTACTAAAATTTGAAGAGAGAGAAGTTGCAGAACCTGCCACTGTGTCATAATAATAAAAAAAACTAACTAAAAACTAAACAAGAAACAAAAAAAATAATAAAATACTTTTTGCTTATAGCAGGCCAAGAGAAGTTTATTAAAGGAACATAAAAGACAGAAACACACACAGCCATTTGGGGACACAAGTAAGACAGTAGTTCCCTATTTTAGGGATTGAAGAAGGCATATATGTCCAGTTAAGAATGACTAGTTACTTTTAGAATTAGTGTTGCATGTGGGCATATTTACATTTCTTTGCTTTTTGTAGAATTTTTTACTTATCTTGATTATATTAACCTATTAACAAAGACAAGGGTACAAAGATTTTTAATTTCATGGACAATTGAGAACTACAAGCCTTTTCATTTTGCATTAAATGGAGTACAATTTCTAAAACAGAAAAGAGAGAAATTACAAAGACCTCTTTCTCTTTGTCTTCATAATTGAAAGTCTTTAATGAAAACTCTAGGTGTTATATCCAGTAATGAAATGGATAACCAGAAATTGCATACATGTTAAATTATTTTGCTAAGGAAATGGGCATAATTAGACAATAAAACTGAACAGTGTATAAATAATCATGACCAAGCTTGGATCTGGTGAAGAGCTGAAAATATACATCTCCCTCTTTTTGGCAGAGGTGGAGGGGTTGTGGAATATTGTATATTCCATCAGAATCAATTGATTTGTTGAATGTTATCTTTTCTTTTTAAAAAATAAATTCTTTGTTACAAGGGATTGTTTGCTGAGAAGGGACGAAGGCAAACACATGTTCAGAAGTAGAAATGATGCAAAAGAACAAAAATTCAATTAAAATGTTTAATTGTCAAAGATTGGATTTGAACTAGTTATTTTTGACTCCAAAAACAACTTTCTACCTTCTAAGCCTTTTTAACTAGAAGGAAGAAGCAGAAAGTTGTAGTAAGAAAATCGTTGAATTTAAGAGATTTTCAGTTCAGTCATTTTTTCACTCATGTCCTACTCTTCATGACCCTATCTGGGGTTTTCTTGGCAAAGATACTTGGAGTGGTTGCCATTTCCTTTTCCAGTTCATTTTACTGATGAGGAAAATGAGGCAAACAAGGTTGAATGACTTGCCCAGTGTCATAGAGCTAGTAAGTGTCTGAGTCTTCTGACTTCAGGCCTGGCACTCTATCCACTGCACCACCTAGCTGCTGTGATTTGAGACAGAAAGATTATATTTGAACCTTAGTTATGGTGTTTTTAGGCCAAGTCCCCACAAAAAAGTCAAAACCTTACTGCATTTCATTCACATTTCTCATGCATAAAAAGAGCATCATAATGTCTACATTATTCATCTCAAAGTTTGGAAAAGGCTTTGTAAACTATTAAGTGCCATGTGTACTTAATCTATTGCTATTATCCTTCAATTCAACCTTGACCTCAAAGATCATCCTTTTCTATTAAAGAATGAAAATGGAAATCAGAACACAGTATTTTAAGAGGAAGAAAGAGAGTGGAAGAAATGGAGATGAGGCTTAGGTGATATGCTTGTGGGATTTATTAGCAAAAGGAATCAGGCAAACTAGAACCTAGATAAATTGGGCAATAGGGTCCGGTGTGAATTCTATCTTAAACATTGGTCTTATTTAGCTGAAAGGATAAGGAAAAGAACCTCTGAAAGAAGAGATTTCGTCCACAAGAAAGGATATGGGAGGGAACAAGAAAGGGTGAAATACAGATCATATGTAGGAGGAAGGAATATCTCTTTCTCTGGAACTAGAGGGGAAACACAAGAGGAGAATGATTTGTTGACATGAGGTCATAGTTCCAGCTGGTTAGTCACAACATGCCTTCATAAGCCACGGGACTTATAACAACTCCTCTTTATTTGTTACTCAACATTAATCAAAAACTTTCTTATGGAAGCTTGAGAAGTAAGTGAAAGGTGAAAGAGAATCTTCAAAGGCAAGAATGGATCATGAGAAACAGCTTATTCAAGGAGGGGAATCAACTCTAGCTTTTCTGCAAAACTATAAAATGTTGGGTCCAGACAAGATACATTATCATTGGCACAAACACTTCAAAGTGGGTGTAACAGATGAGTCTCAGACATACCCTTGATGATACCTACATCTGGGTGTGCTATAGACATCTCAAACTAAGAACTTCCAAAATTGATCTTATCTTTTATGAAGTTTTCCTCTTTCTAAATCCCACGAGTCTCAGAGCATATCACCATCCTTTTAATAACTGAGATTCAAAAACCAGAAGCCATGTTTAACTTCTTGTTCTCCCCTCCCATGTCCAACCAGTTGCCTAGTCTTACTAAATCTATCCACAATATCTCTTGTAACTGTCTACTTACAGTCACTACCCTGGTTCAGACTCTGATCACCTTATATCTAACTATTACAAATATGTTTCTAATTCATCTCTTTGAATCTAATTGCTTTCTCCCCTCTCCAATCCATCCAACTGCCAAATTAGGATTCTTAAAGTGCAGCTTGGATCATGTCACTTGTTAGATCAAGAAGTTTAAGTGGCTCTCTATTGCCTAGAGGACAAAACACAAACTCTTCCATTGGGCATTTAATCTGTCTCCAGCCTCTCTTTTCAGATGTATTACATATTACTCCACTTTACACATTCCACATTCCAGTCAAACTGGCTTATTTGATTGATGACTATCAGTGATCCAGTTTTGTGCTTGTGTACCAAGTCATACCCTATACTGGAATGTTCTCCCTCCTCACCTCCTCGTCCTCAAACACATGTGTCTATTTAAGAATCAGCTTAAGGCTGGGATTCTTATAATCTAGCCACTGCTCAGATTCTTAAAATCTAGCCACTGCTGGAATTCTTAAAATCTAGCCACTGGTCAGATTCTTAAAATCTAGCTAATAGATTACTAATGTTCCAACTCCTTAAGAGTCTGCCCAATATGGCAGATGTTCTAATAAACCTTGTCTTTGGCTGAAGGAAGGCTTGGGTCAAATTCTTGTGGGCAGAACCCGCGTGTTTTGATTTTGGGGTCCCAGGATCCCTGAATCCCTAAATCGCATCATGTTGGTGGCCCATATGGGGAAACTGGCTAACCCCAACTTCTTCTCCAGTCAAGACTGGAAGGTATGAGCCTCCCCTCTTCCCTCCTTTCTTGCTCTGCAGTTAGGATTGCTCTAGGAGCACCAAGGATTGGAGGTGTTTTTTGGACAGACAATTACGAGGCTGTCTCGCACTTGGCCTGACACTCTCAGGCTCTCGGTCCACTTGGTCAATTGAAGGCCATGGACCTGGGTTCACCTTCTGCAGCATAGAGGACAAGGATGGATGCCCTTTCTGGAAGTATATGCTCAATTTTGTTAATTCCCTCAGTGCTAGGGAATTGGGGAAAACTGCAGTTGCTTCTTGGTTCCCTGAGGCTTACTTACTCCCTTCCCTCTGCACCTCTGAATCCTCCTTCATGGAGGTTACAGGGAAAGTTAGAACAGCTAAAAATATCTTGGCATATTCTGGAAGATTTGTGATTGATCATTAAGGAGTTTTGAAACTCCTCCTTACAGCCCTGGTCACTCCTTTCTCCCACTCCCTTCCCTTGAGTCAAGAGGGTATGTGTTAACCCCTCTCATAGGAGAAGAGAGTTTCATCCTTTACCCCTCACCTTTGATTTTGCCCTCCCCCACCTGGGAAAGGAAGGATGGGGGAGGGGCAGCAGCCACAGCATGGGCCCCACTGGCAATGGCCTTGGGCCCTGGGACAACCTTTACCTGGCAGCATCATCTGTGTTCAGCACATCCTGCTCAAGGTAAAGAAGCTAGCCTCCAAACTTGGGTAAGCATGTTCTTTTAAATTTGTACTTTTAACTGTTAATGATGAGATGTTGATTCTCTGTATGAAGTAATATGGAAGTGCATTTAACAAAACTGAAGTCGCCTGATTGGTAATGGTTTTGTTTCAAGTTTCAAACTGGTGAACTTTCTGTATCAGTTATGTCAAACAACTTTTCATAATTTGGTTACCACTAAAATAATTTAGCTATTGTTGGTTATTGTTTGAGGGTGTAAACTAGCCAAAAAGCTTGTTTGGGTTATGTATGGTTTGCTGAGAATTTGCAAGTGTATAGAAATCTCTAATGATTAGCATTTTACACAAGGACAAATTGAAGTTTGAGATGTAAATCCTGGAAAATTTTTTCCTAAGCTGTGATTATTAGAACTTGCTGTTGGAGGTAAAAGCTCATAGGATATTATTTTGAGTTGTCTGATGGGTCATAATCCATCAATAATCAATAATCAATAATCAATAACCCACCATTTGAGAGAAATGCCACAAGCATTTCAGAGAAGGTGATACTGGTGGGAAGTCAGCATTGGGAAAAGCTGAGAGGACAATTTTAGCCCCAGTCTAAGATGGGATCCTCCTGACTCAGTTTCCCCATTATGTTCCTTTGAAAGGGAATGTTACCCACTTGGCTATTCCTGAGTCTGTCTGTGAGGTGGATTTGATACTGCATGGTTTGAAAACTGAATTATCTGAATCCAAACAGAGCTAAAGATGTTTTATCCTCTCAAAGCTGGGACCTAAATCTAGCCCCTGTTTGATATCTGGGCTCGGCAAATTTTTTTGTCAGATTTGTGTCTTCCAGACTACAGACCATTCACTTACAGTTGGTAGCAAACAGAGAGTACCAGCCAATGTCCCCACATCATTTCCTGGATGCAGCCTAGTTCCAGTCAACCTCTTTGGGACCCCCTCGAAGCAGGGACAGCTCTATGCCCCTTGCAAGCAGGAAGCAGTTTCAGAAGCCAAGACCTTTGCCCCTTACTCCAAAAGAATTTGGGTCCCATTTGTTTGAGGTGGGAATGATGAGGATGGGATCTAGACCCCAGAAAGGAAAAACTCTGGACTTTCCCATATGGCCAAATCTCTGGTGTTCACCTGAAGCTATAATCCCATCAATTGGCCTTTCATTATGGCTACACCCAATCTCCCCTCCATTGTCTTGCCTCTCTATGGCCCCAGGCCACTTCCCACCCTTGGTAATTCTATTACCTCATGGACTACTTGGCCACTCCTAGATCCCTCCCAAAGGCTTTCTGTATATAAGGCTCATCTTGTCTCCATTAAGATGCTGGGAATCTTATAATCTCCCCACTGCTGGGATTCTTAGCCCCTGGTCAGATTCTTATAATCTATACAATAGCTTGCTAATGTTCAGACTCCTTAAGAGTCTGCCCAATATGAAGGAGGTTCTAATAAACTTTGTCTTTGGCTGAAAAAAAAAAGAATCAGCTTAAGTATCATTTTCTTTTAGAGGCTTTTTCTGGTTATCCTAGTTGTTAGTACCTAATTGCCCTCTTCTCCAATGCTTTGACTATGTGGATCTCTTTAGCAGAAACAGATCCCTCTTTCATGACACAAAGTACCTTGTGCTTCCTTTATCTTTTGAGAGTACCTTTACCTCTCCATATTCTCCATCACTGCTCTTGAGTAGGGCCCCATGATCTGTGGTTATGGTTTCTATAACACTGACAAGACATGTGGAAACATTCACCCTGATTTCTCCATTCGAGGCACAGAGGATCTAATAATAAGTCTTTTTAAGTCACATTGAAAAGTTTTCTGTGTAAGATTCCAGTGGAACTCAACCAAATTATCCCAAAGGATACAATAAGAGGATTTTTTCAGTGAGTTTGTATGTACTAAACCTCTGAGTCATTAGGTTAAGAATAAATTTAATTTACCTATATGTAGGGTCAATTATTAAATGTCAAAACCTGAACTTAAGTCTCAAGCACATCACTTTTGAGCTTTAGCCTTGGACAAATTATCCCTCTTTTACACACCTTACTCCTCTGCATACTCTGTGATCCAGCTACACTGACCTACTTGCAGTTCCTTCACATTCCATCTCTTATCTTTGGGTCTTTGCACTGCCTGACCTCATTTCTTGGAATACTCTACCCCTCATTTCTGCCTCTCTTCCTTTCCCTGGTTTCATTCAAGACTTAGCTCAAATCCTATCTGCAGGATAGTCTTTTTCAGTTCCTGCCCCTGCCCAGCTGCTAACACCTTCCCCTTTCAGAATATCTTGATACACTCTGCATTTATCTTATGTGGACCTAGTTATTTAGATATTGTGTCCCATTTTAGAATACATGCTTCTTGAGAACAAGAATTATTTTTAATCCCTTTCTTCATATCTCCAGCGCTTAGTACTGTGTCACATGATTAAGGCTTAATGAATGCTTGTTGACTGACTAAACAACTTAATATCTGAAGGTCTCACTTTTCTTGATTGTAAAATGAGTACAGTAATATCTTTCCTATCTAACAGAATCTTTGGAGGATCAAATAATGTATGTAAAAGGTTTTGTAGCTATAAAATATAAATTAATGTGAACTACTAGAATTAGTTATTATCTCAGTTTGGAGTAGTTGATATATAAGCGATAAACATCAATTTTCCCTGACCATATTGTTGAGTTTCATGCTTTGTCTACCAAACTTTGCTGACCTGGCCTATAGTGCAAAAGGAGTCACAGGAGTAAGAAAGAGCTTTGAAGTCATTTGTCCACTCTTGCTTCTACCCAGCTTTTAGGAAAAACTTTTCAACTGAAGCACTTACTTCCTCCAAAGGAAGGTTTGAAAGATTGTGATTTGTCAACAAGTGGGAGGAGGAACAGATCTGCACATGTTGATTTTTTTTGTCATTTTAAGGGATGAAATATAACTACAGCTTAAAATAAAGAGAAGGGAAAAACCAGCCATTGGAATACAATAAGAAAAGAAGGTATTTCCCATCTACTGTCCAAATCTTCACAGTATGTCTTCAAGACGTTTTGACAATATACATCCCTAAATTCCACAGAAATAAATATTAATACATTCTAAGTAGAAAACATGAAGTATAGCTAGGAACAGGTTTGTGTAGTATATTCTCTTTCCAACTAGATCATAAATCTCTCGAGGGGAAAGACTTCATTTTGTTCCCTTTTTCAATTACTCCTTGCCACCTAATACTTGCATTGTTGCCTAGTATAGTATTTTTCATAGAGATGGGGATTAGCCGGTAGAGTTCATTAATCTATGTGATGCCTTAGTAAGGAAACGCTTTCTACCAATGTAGTCGGACATTTTCTCTGCAACGTATAGTCTTAGAGAGTTGTCTAGAGCAATGAGAGGCAAAATAAATTGTCCAGAGTCACAAAGGTATGATCTGCTGAAAGTGGGACTTGAACTCTTGTCTTCCTTACTCTACAACCAGCTATCCATTAAACTATGAGGCTTCTGACAGCTTAATAAATATGTGTTTGATTTAATTGAACTGAGATCAACTACATTGTTTCTTAAACTAAAGATTCAAACAAAGCTTTGTTTAAAATTTTATAATGTAATAAGTTAGAAGTAATTGGGCCTTGGAGGCATAGTTCATTAAATATCAGAAAGTTTTCACTCTCTGTATATATCCCAGTCAGAACTTTAAATTGCTTCAGGGACAAAGTAATCCCTAAGTAGAAGAGATTTAAATTGCCATCTAGAGTCTGTGACTGAATCTTTAGAGATTTAGGGGGCTTCTACTATGGGGTCAGGTCATTGGTTCCTCTTGGACAAATGAAATCGAGTAAACTCTTGAAAATTCTTGAAACAGATTAATCTATTTTTCCTTCCTGTATTCCCCATCCTTGAGCAATTTTGACTTCCTTTCATTCATAAACATTTGGAATAAGTCTTTCCTGTACATACATGGACTTTGAAAATTACATCTAACACTTACAATTGAAATGCAAATAAGAACATAGAATTCTGAAGCAACATGTCTCCCCATTAGGAATGACTTTTGGAAACTCATCATTACACTGAGGAGCTTCCTAAAGTAGGAGGCAATCAGTTGCTTTAGGGAGAAAATCAAGGCAAAGCAATCTGCAGTGGGCTGAAGCCCAAGAGGAAAGACAACCTCCCAACTAGAGGTAAATGACTGTAAAGACTAAAGACATAATAATCACTCAATGCTAAGCAAGACTCTGGTTGATGAGGATAGATGAGGCTAAACCATCAACTTTGGGTATGGAATTTTTCTCTATGCAAAGGGATTCTTGGGACACAAATGTGAATTCTAAGCTAGATCATGTGAGGCAGAAAAGCAGGAGGGAGTGAAAAACTTTTAAAAATTCAAAATTCTATAGAAAAGAAAATGTGGAAAACTAACAGAGATGGGAAACTAGGTCTCTAATTTACACCAGCAGGTATTAAATGCTCAGTTGAGGACTGGAAATCTTGTTTTCGCAGAGTGTAGAGAGCAGAGTGAATTTTACGGGAACATTTGTTAAACTGTACAATGCTTGTATTTCTCCCATACCAGGTATTATTTATGATAAAAAGCAATCTGGCCTCTCTCTTGGAAGACATGGTAAAGGGGCTAGAAGAAAGTTTCTCCATCATTCAGGTAATCAGGGAGATGATAAATGAACAATTGAATGACTGCAACCTTGAAGGAAAAACATGTCTTAAGCAGAACACCATGCTAAGCATTGAGGATACAAATAAAAAAGCTATAGGGTACCTTTTCTCAAGGCACTCACTATCTGATAAAGGGAAAGAATACATGTAGGAGGGTTTAGCTACAAGTCAGATGGAAAGGCCAAGTAGTTCTCAGGGTATAGTAGCAAGATAAATGCATCATCTTTAATGTCATTTCTCCTTATAAAACCATATTTATTCTGATATTGAACTATTTGACAGCAATGAGGACTTTGATGGAGAGAAATTAATTTTCTTTGTCTTTAGCAATTATTGCTGCAGGGAGTTAGGGGTTACAGCACCTGCAGAACCAGTTGTCCAATCTTATCCCCACAAGATTTGATTCCCTGCATGATAGTTTCAGGTGTTAAACTGGAAGCAGGGCCAGTGGTCTTCATCTTGAAGATATGCCCCACCTAAGTAACTAAACAGCAAGATCATATCCATGATGAGTCCTAGTGTCTATGTTTCCTAGTGTCTAGGTAGCAATGATAAACTGTAAATGATCACAGATATCTGAATGACACAGCTCTGAGCCCCCAGTGGAAGAGAGAAGGATATGATGGGCCATAACCACACCTGGAACTTAAAAGTAATTTTGATCACTGTAAAGGTAAGTAAGTCTGCAATGTTTATCACAATTTGGACTAAGTGATTGGAGGTGATTTGAACTAAGTTGGAAGGACTAACTTTCCAACTTAAGACTCCATAATTTCAAAATGAATTTTGTTGACAAGAATTCCTTGTACCAAATAGCCAAGTTCTGGCCTACTGTACACATTTGGCAGGAATAGACAACAGTAAATTCAGGAGCTCTTGTTCTGGGGACAAGACCTTCCAAAAGGCCAGGTGGACGATATGAGGTAATGCTAATATCACTGTCTCTGCCCTAAGTATCACCAAGATTCTTCTTCAGGCTTTTGACTTTTTCATTCCTAGAAGTAACACCTGTGGGCACCAGGCATCTCCTACCCAACAGGTAATATCAATTGGTACAGAGAGCAAATAGCCCTTCCCTAGGATCTTTACTTACTAAAGTTTTTCTTGTTATGTTTATGACATCAGGCATCCTTCACACTGTCTTTTTGTGTGGCCCTGCCTTTGATTATCTCTGAAATGGAACACTTGCCTGACTGTAATATGGCATCTGATTGTCTCGGTTCTGATACCATTGCCATTGTTGTTTCAGCATGAAGAGATGACTTGCCCCACAATTGACAGGCAGCATGTGTCAAATTAGGGGCAGGACTGAAATGCATTTTGGGCTGAGTTAAGATAGTGTGGGGAGCAAAGCTCATTGAAAATAGATGTTTCTCTTCAATAAATCAAGGATGAATGTAATGATTGGGGAAAGTCTTTGGTGTAACTGGTAGAAAAGAGCAGAACTAAAAAACCAGCACATCTAGAATATGGATCCCAGCATATCACTAAAGATACCTTTTAAGAATGCATACATTTTCCCTTGTGAAGGAAAAATATAACTTAAAAACTCAACATTTCTTTGATTCTGTTTGTTTTTAAAGTTTGATGCATAGCACATTTTTTCTCAAAAGGCTAAGTGGGATACATATGCTGGATGAATTCTGGTTGGGTAAAGGAAAAGATAAAACTGTATCTCTAGTAATCACTTAATAAATGCTTGTTGGTTGTTGATTGATCTAGATAAGTGACTAATCATATCCTTCTGCCATATTATGACTTAGTTCTAAAAGTTCACAGAGCACTACACTCCAACAATGCCAGGTGTAAGGCCATGATATCAACAACCATAATCTTTACATCAGGTATGAATTTCTTGTAGTTTGTGGAGGATCACATTGCAAGCAGATATTAAGCATGCAAAGGACCATGTGGAAACATGTAGAAATATTACTGTATTAATAAGATTATGTAAGCATCCAGTTGTAAGTTAGTTAGGATTTGAGGCACTGCATGTGATATAATTTTGTGCTAGGTATGGCTCCCTGGGCAATACAAGACTATATTTTGGGCTTCTGCTGTAAAGCTCAAGAAAACCTCTGCTTGAAGATCATGTAGGACACTAAAAAGTATTCTAGTTGATGGAAGGAGAAACTCCTTCTCTGTGTCTGGCAAGCAATTCTGAGCTCATTGTCCTACTGCCAATCTCTGCAAAGTGATTAAACACTTGGGATACTATAACAATGAAAGTAGTTAGTGTACATATCTGATAGAGTTCTGACCCATGCTACCCCTGAGTGCTCTTCAGATACTAAATGATAATACATAGGACAGTATGAAATGATTCCAAGTCAAAGGGGTGGGGAGTAGTATGGGGAGAGAGGATGGCAGTTGGGAGAAGTGTCCCTGTTACACAAAATAATAACAGAGTTAACTTGATTAAATGTTTAGTAAAGCACTACTGGGGCAGCTTGGTGCTACAGTGGAAGGAGTGCCAGGCCTGGAATCAGGAAGACTCCTCTTTATGAGTTCACATCTGGCCTCAGATATTTATCAGATGTGTGACCATGGGCAAGTCACTGAATCCTACTTGCTTCAGTTCAGCATCTGTAAAATGAGCTGGAGAAGGAAATGGGAAACCATTCCAGGATCTTTGCCAAGAAAACCCCAAACAGGGTCATAAAGATTCAGATGTGACAAATAAACAAAAACAAAAACAAAAATGACTCAATAACAAAGAGTCCTACCACATGTAGAGCACTATGCTAGGCGTTGGGATAGATTCACAGACTAAGTCATGGTCCCTAATCTCAAGAAGTTAGTCTAATAAAGGGATATTAAACATACCTAACTGAACGCAATGGAAAATGATACCTGATAAATTCCAATGAGTCATGTGAAATCAGAGTGAAAATGAATGGAGGCCAATCACAAATTGTTGAATGACAACACCTGCAGGGAAAAACCAGAAAAGTAATCATATATTGCAAACAGCCATGCCATTTCCCAAGACAATTCTATCTTTGTTCTATATCTGGGTTCTCTTTTAATGTCCTCATTTTTTGATCTTCCCTCAGCCCCTCATATCTGATCTTGAATTTCCATCACTGCTGCTTCTTTATAGCTTTTCTGTTTTTAATATTTCTCCACCAGTACCTCCGCCCTTTAAAAACAGCAAGAAAAGACACAACACAGTAATTTTCCCATTTCAATCAATAAACTGCACTTACCATCCTTTCAAAAAAAACAAACAGAAAAATCATTTAAAGCAGGAGACCAATGGTGAATTCCAATGCTAGGAATGAGACTGGTTTTTTTAAAATTATCTTTCCCAATTTGCTCTGTGTCAGGCCATCTACGTCTCACAAAGTTGGTTTTGTTTTGTTTTTCTGCCAAAGGAAGTAGAGTCAAAACACAAGCAGTTTACTCTTTTGATAGCCAGCTGACTTGGGTTGGATGACAACCTTCCTGCCCATTCCCAATTCTTGTAAGATTGGGCACAGAACTTGAAAAACAAAATGAGAAATTGAGGGATCTAAACATCAAGTTCAATTCAAGAAGGGTTGACAGAGATTATAGCAAATGGAGATTAAGCAAGAAGTACAGGGAAGGATCTAAAGACATACAAAATTTTCTCGTCTCTCTTCTCTTTTCCCTATTTTCTTCATTAGAGAAAGCAATTCTTTCCTCCTCTCTGGTCAACAGATAAGTAAATTTTTCTCTGCCCCACAAGGAGACTGGGGTTATGCCAAAGCATACCCAAGAGGAACTAGATCCCTATTGAACATCATATAGGACCCTCTATTAATTTGTGACCTAATTCCATTGCAGAGATGTTTGTATGATATATTATGGATATTATAAAAAATATAGTCTTGATTAAAATTAGTTATTTCCATATGCTTGTAGGTTTATACTATACTAGATATTTGCAAAAATTTATATGTTTATAAATGTCCACTAAATAGATCCTACCCTGATTGTCCCTTTAGCAAATTCAAGTGTTTAGTGCTGAATCTACCCTAGGATGAGGTCAACCACCACTTCAAAAGTGTGAATAATTTCTAGGTCTAGAAAGTCAATGATGATTTGAAATCTATTTTCACAGCACTGTGTGTGTGTGTGTGTGTGTGTGTATGTGTTTGTAAAACACTGCTGCTAGGTTGAAATTGAGGGTGATTTTGATACACTAGAAATGGCCACTGTGCAAAATTTAGCTTGAATACTGGAAATTTTACATTTATGGCCATATGTTAAATATGATTCTCAAAAATAAAAATCTTATTTAAATTTGCTGTAGTATGTTAAAGTTGGTGCCTTGTCTTCTCTGAAATTGTGTAGGTGGAAGATAGACAACTAATGGAAAGACAAAATAAGACCTCTGTGACTATGTTCTTTCTTCATGGCCTTGCTGGCTATCCCATCTTTTATTTTGTCTTCTTTCTGTTATGCCTTATCATGTACATTGTAATCCTGTTGGGCAACAGTTTCCTCATTACAATCAGCATTCTGGACTCTCACCTCCACACTCCCATGTATTTCTTCCTCAGTAATCTCTCTTTTCTGGACATCTGCTACACATCTGCTTCAGTTCCTTTGTCACTTGTGAACTTCCTTTCAGAGGAAAAATCTATTTCCTTTGTTGGATGTGGACTACAAATGTTCTTTTCCTTTGCCATGGGGAGTGCAGAGTGTGTGCTCCTGGCTGTAATGGCATATGATCGGTATGTGGCCATTTGCAAGCCTCTGAGATATCCCATCATCATGAACAAGGGGCTTTCTGTGACTTTGGTGACCAGTTGCTGGATGGCAGGTGCATTGACTTCTGGGATACAAACCACCCTAACTATGCGGTTGTCATTTTGTGGGAATGTCATTGATTATCTCACATGTGAGATACTGGCTGTGTTGAAATTGGCCTGTGAGGACATTTCCCTCAATGTGATCATAATGGTGATATCAAATATCTTTGTAATAGTGATTCCAGTGGTATTCATATTCATTTCCTACTTTTTCATCCTCTTTACCATCCTGAGAATCAATTCTGTTCAGGGAAGGAAAAAAGCTTTTTCTACTTGCTCCTCCCATCTGACTGTAGTGATCATGTTTTATGGGACCATCCTCTTCATGTACATGAAACCCAAGTCCAAAGACTCCCATGCAACAGATGAACTGATTGCTTTCTTCTATGCTGTGGTCATTCCCATGCTGAATCCCATTATCTACAGTCTGAGGAACAAGGATGTGAAAGCAGCTGTGATCAAACTCAGCAAAACTATCTTCTCACAGGGAACATGAGAAACTGTCTGTAATACACAAATCATATCAGGTGAAAAAATGACAAATCACCCACATTTAGAATCAACTTTTCAAAGTCTGATTGTTTCTGTTCCCTACTGACACTCATCACCACAGCACCTATGGTAAGGAACAGTCACAGAGGGGACTAAAATGAAAGATACACACTATACAACATTTTTTTTCTATTTGAAAAGATAAAGGATTTGAGATTCCAAGAAGTGGAACCCTGAAGATGGAACCAAGAACAGAAAAGGTAGAAGTTGAAAACAACATTAGGCAAAATTTCCTGCCAATCAGAGCTGCTCCCAAATGGAATGGTTTGCCTTGAGAAGTAATGGGCTGCCCCTCACTGAATAGTTCTAAGCAGATTTGAGTAACCACTTTTTGGTTGTGTTAGAGGTGTTAGAGTGGAAGTTGCTTTGGGAGAGGGGATGAACTAAATGGCTTCTGAGATAATAATAATGATGATAGCTAGCATTTCTGTATTTTTAAAAAAAGTTTGATAAGTGCTTCATACAGCTTTTCATAATTGACCCTCACATCAGCCCTGTGAGGAAGGCACGAAGTGTGCCCATTTTCAAAGATAAACTTAAGAGGTTAAATGATTAAAATGACTTGTTTAGGGCATACAATGGGTCAATGTTTAAGATGAGATTCAAACTTAGTTCTTCCTGACTCCAAGTCCAACATTTCACCCTCTGTAGGACATAGCTGCATAGATTCATTGCCATTTTCACATTCTGTGATGTTGTGAATCTATTTAACTAGAGAAATCACTTTATAACTTGACCACACTTCATTTATCCAACTTTCTTTTTACATAACCACAAACAAGAACACTATACGTGTTAGTTTAGTCTCATCATTTCTCTCTCTGTCTCTCTCTCTGTCTCTTTCTCTCTGTCACTCCTTTTCTTTTAAGAAAGAGAGAGAGTTAATTTCCAATTCTAGGAATTTGTTTCTAAGGTTCCTTACCAAGGACATCTTTCTTTTTTTCTTTTTTCAGAAATATGATTTCTAACCAGCTTTCAAGGCCTAACCCATGTCTCATTTTTTCCATGAAAATTGCTTCACCATTACAGTTTACAGAGACGTTACTTGATTGTGTGCTTTCTTGTAAAATCTTGATCAATTTCACACATGCTCATTTTGTTTCTTTGATTAGATTGTAGATTGTTTGGGAGCAAGACTCATTTCATATCATTTATTTATCTTGTGTTCACTGAAGGGTTTAAGAATATAAATTGAACTCAATAAATATTTATTGATTGATAGGAAGCATTTAAAGTTTGTTTCTCTGAATGGTTCAATCCACTGGGAAGACTATATCTTAAGTATTGGCTAGGTATCTCTCACATTGAATATCAGCATTGTCTTTGTACCAATCATTAATAATAATAATCTTTATAATGAGAACCTATACTTGTTTGCATAAAGTTTAACATTGGGTAAAATACTTTCAAATCTCCATGATCTGAGTTTAAACCCCAGCTCCGTTATCTACTACCTTTGTGACCTTGCCCAAGGATCTTAGTCTTTATGAGGTTCATTCTTCTACTCTTTAAAGTAAGGGTTATAGATTAGAGGATTTCAGAAGTCCCTTCTGGGTCAACACCTATGGATCTAGAAGTTCATTTGATCTTTCTCACCATCCCATGAAGTAAGTGGGTCAGCATTTATCATACTTGTTTTATAGATGAGGAAATTGATGTTCAGACAGGTGACTTGCCCCCAAATCACATTTTGTTATTGTTGTTTAGTCATTTCAGTCATGTCCAAATCTTCATGACCCCATTAAGGGTTTTTTTTTTTTTTTTGCAGAGATAATGGAGTGGTTTGCCATTTCCTTCTCCAGCTCACTTTTCAGAAGAGGAAGTGAGGCAAACAGGGGTAAGTGACTTCCCCAGAGTCACATAGTTAGTAAGTATCTGAGGCCAGATTTGAACTCATGAATGAAGTCTTTCTGACTCTAGGCCTAGCACTTATCCACTGTGCCACATAACTACCTGTATTGCACATATATATTATGCATATATTATATGGACATTTAAAATATATATTTATGTGTATTATACAAATATATACATATATATTTCTAGCTATATTATTTGTAAAAGAAAAGTGCTAGAATGGCTGGGGGAACACTGTATGTCTATTAATTGGAGAATGACTAAGCAAACATACATTGATGGAAGGAAATATCATTGTATCATAAGAAATAATCAATCTAAAAAAATTTAAGAAATATTGGAGGACTTCTATGAACTGATGCACAATGAATAAAGAAGAACCAAAATAACAAAATACTTGGTGACAACTTGTTAGAGACAATGATAATTGTCAGAAGTCTCCATCATACACAAAGTAGAGAAAGTAAAAAAAGACCAGAAAAACAAGAATGATGACAACTATGCTCCTCATAGTAATAAAGTTAATATTCACAGTTTCTTTGGGAAGGGAGAATAATGATCAATGAGTAATGGAATTTCTAGACACAAACAATCATTAGTTTCGGGTGCATGTTCTTTTATTATATTCATTCATATATTTCAATGCTTGTACTTAGGAGTTGAAAATAAAATATACTAAATATAAATTAAATAATTTTACACATTGTCTTTTTAAGTTATTGTGATTCAGAATGGTTTAATTGATGGTTATTAAGTTTCCAATATGGAATAAGCAAAAACAAAATTAGTAGAATCAAAGAATGTTAAAACTGGAAATATGCATTAGAGATCACCTAGCTTAACACCATTTTACAGATGAAGACATAAAACTTCAAACAGAGGAAGTAACTTGCTTAAGGTAAAACAGCTGTTTTTCAGTTACTTTAGTTGTGTCAGACCCTTCGTGTCCCCATTTGGAGTTTTCTTGGTAAAGTTACTTGGTAAAGTGGTTTCCCATTTCCTTCTCTAGCACAGCTCATGTTTTTGTTTTTGTTTTTGTTTTTTTTGCTTTCAAAGTAGATTTATCTTCTCATGATGATGAAAAATCCTAAAATTTCTACTTTTAAAGGTTTTTTTAAATCATAGATAAGCTAAGTATCATTCTGGAGTTCTATATAGTTGACAATTCCTTATGAAATATCATAAGATCATTGAGAAAAAAATATTCCATGAGGCAAAATAAGAAAGCATCAAAGGGTTGTGAACATTATCAAAACACAACTTCTCCCTTATGCCTCTCCATTCTTAATTGCTCTTATCCATTTCCCCTCCATTCGTCTTTTATGATGAATCTACACTTTAACAAAGCTATAAAATATTTATTAGTTCTTGTGCTCTGAAAAAGCAATGTTGAGAGTAAAGACTCTGGCAGGTTCTCCCATGGTGGAAAGGCTTGGAGTTTACTTGGGGACAGGCTTGTTTGAGGACCATGGCAGGTAGTGTGATGAGGTAGACTCATCACAAGTAGGTTGACCATCATGTTTTTCTTTTTCTTTTCTTTTTGTGAAGCAATGGGGTAAAGTGACTTGTCCAGGGTCACACAAGTTAGTATATGTCAAGTGTCTGAGGTGAGATTTGAACTCAGATCTTCCTGAATCCAGGGTCAGTGCTCTTTCCACTTAGCCATCGAGCTTCTCCCCTCATCATGTTTTTCTTGACAGAAACTCATGAAATCCCCTACTAAATCATGATGGACCTAATCTATATGATAATAGAGGAAGTACCCACACCAATGATGTGAATTGAAATCTACATCCTAGGAATCAAAATCCTCCTTAGCACTTTCTAGGGAAAGTCAACTATTTTCTTGCCAATGATAAACCCAATACCAAGTCTTTCAGAGTCTCTGTGAGAAGACATGCTCAATAGCTTTTCCATAGCTCCTTTCACTTCTTTATTTCTCAAGCTATAGATAATGAAATTTAGCATGGGAATCACCATCCTATAAAGGAAAACCATTCATACAGTGCTTAAAGGTTTGCAAAATACTTTATATCTATTACATTTGATCTTTATGACAATTCTGTCAAATAGATATTATTGTCTCTATATTAAAGTAAGGAAATTTGGGGTACAGAGCCTAGATGGCAGAGTAAAAGCAGTGACTTGCTTGTGCTCTCCCCCAAACCCTTCCAAATACCTGTAAAAAATGTCTCTAAAGAAATTCTAAAGCAGCAGAACCCACAAAAAGACAGAGTGAAACAAATTTCCAGCCTAAGATAACCTGGATGATAGATTGGAAAGGTCTATTGTGTAGGGCTGCGAGAGGAAAACAGTTTGGCACAGACACGCAGGCCTCAGCAAATCTGGAGGATACCTCAGAGGACTGAATCACAGGCAGCCGTGGTGCTTTCCAGACTTCTCAACCCATGAACGCCAAAGACAACTTAGAAGGTCAGTACAAAAAGTCTGTGTCTGGGCTGAGAGAGAAGTGCGGGGTCCCAGCCCCAGTCCATAAGCGCAGCCCCAGAGTAAGGGTCAGACCCACAGACTGAGGGAGAATCAAGTGACTGATCAGAGGGGGATTGCAGGAATCTTCTGTTGGTGCAGAATTCTCTTACTTTGCCTGTGTTTGGATCTGGGTCACAGTTCTGGGTGGAGGTCCTGGGGGTAGGAGGAGCACTGGTGTAGTGGAGCTTGTAGTGGCTGTGGAGAGAGAATCCTCCTCACAGTTCCAAGACAGAAAAGAGTGCTTTTGGTCACTCATAGACCAGAGCACAGGCCAGGAAAGGAGTAAACACCTCACCCTTGACCATAGCACCTTGGAAGAACTGAAAATTTACAGATCCCTACAAGTATCTCTGAAAACAGCTGCGCAAAACCCCTGAAGCTTGGGACAGTACATTCTCCACACTGGAAACAGACCCCTACATTAACAAAGAGTTTATAACTCAAGTCATTGGCTGGGATCATGAGCAAGCAGGGCAAAAAGAATCAGACCATAGACTCTTACTCTGGTGACAAAGAAGATCAAAAGATACAACCAGAAGAAGACAACAAAGTCAAAGCTCCTACATCCAAAGCCTCCAAGAAAAATATGAATTGGTCCCAGGCCATGGAAGAGCTCAAAAAGGATTTTGAGAAGCAAGTAAGAGAAGTAGAGGAAAAACTGAGAGTGATGTAAGAAAACCATGGAAAACAAGTCAACAGCTTGCTAAAGGAGACCCAAAGAAATACTGAGAAAATAACACCTTAAAAAACAGCCTAACCCAAATGGCAAAAGAGGTCCAAAAAGCCAATGAGGAGAAGAATGTCATAAAAAGCAAAATTGGACAAATGGAAAAGGAAGTCCAAAAGCTTACTGAAGAAAATACTTCCTTAAAAATTAGAATTGAGCAATTGGAGGTAAGTGACTTTATGAGAAATCAAGATACTGTAAAACAAATCCAAAAGAATGAAAAAATAGAAAACAATCTGAAATATTTCATTGGAAAAACAACTGACCTGGAAAATAGATCCAGGAGAGAGAATTTGAAAATTATTGTACTATCTGAAAACCATGATCAAAAAAAGAGCCTAGATATCCTCTTTCAAGAAATTATCAAGGAAACCTGCCCTGATATTTTAGAACCAGAGGGGAAAGTAGAAATTGAAAGAATCCACTGATCACCTCCTGAAAGAGATTCCCCAAAGGAAAACTCCTAGGAATATGGTAGCCAAATTCCAAAGTTTGTAGGTCAAGGAGAAAATATTGCAAGCATCCAGAAAGAAACAATTCAAGTATTGTGGAAACACAATCAGGATAACACAAGATTTAGCAGCTTCTACATTAAGAGACTGAAGGACTTGGCATATAATATTCCAGAGGGCAAAGGAGATAGGATTACAACCAAGAATCACCTACCCAGCAAAGCTGAGCATAATCCATCAGGGGAAAAATGATCATTCAGTGAAATAGAAGACTTTCAAGCATTCTTGATGAAGAGATCAGAACTGAATAGAAAATTACTTTCAGATACAATACTCAAGAGAAACATGAAGAGGTAAACAGGAAAGAGAAATCATAAAAGACTTATTAAGGTGGAACTGTTTACATTCTGCATGGAAAGATGATATTTGTAACTCATGAATTCTTTGTCTGTAATAGAGTAGTTGGAGGGAAAAATTATATGTAGATAGATAGATAGACAGATAGATAGAAAGAAAGAAAAGTAGAGGGCACAAGGTGAGTTGAAGATGAAGGGGTGATATCTGGAGAATAAAATTAAGGGGTGAGAGAGGATTATATGGAAAGAAGGAGAAAGGGAGAGGTAAAATGGGGTACAAATATGGTACTGATACCTAAACCAGGAAGAGTCAAAACAGAGAAAGAAAATTATAGACCAATTTCTCTAATGAATATAGATGTAAAATTTTTAAATAAAATATTAGCAAAGATTACAGCAACTGATCTTTTGTCATTTTAAGAGATGAAATATAACTGCAGTTTAAAATAAAGAGAAAAGTCAACCATTGGAATAGAATAAGGAAACCAGGTATTTCTTGTGTACTGTCCAACTCTTTACAACATATCTTCAAGATGTTTTGACAATATACATCCCTAAATTCCACAGAAATAAATATTAATACATTCTAAGTAGAAAACATGAGGTATAGCAAGGAATAGATTTGTGTAGCATACTCTCTTTCCAACTAGATCATAAATGTCTTGAGGGGATCTCTTGTTCCTTTTTTCAATTACTCCTTGCCACCTAATATTTACACTATCACCTAGTATGGTATTTTTTATCGAGATGGGGATTAGCCTGTTGATTTCATTGATCTATGTGTTGCCCCTTCTACCAACGTAGTTTGACACTTTCTCTCCAACTTATACTCTTAGAGAGTTGTCTAGAGCAATAAGAGGCAAAATAAATTGTGCAGAGTCACAAAGGTATAATCTGTCCAAAATGGGACTTGAACTCTTGTCTTCCTTACTCTAAAGTCAGTATCCATTATACTATGAGGCTTCTGACAGCTTAATAAATATTTGTTTGATTTAATTGAACTGATATCGACTACATTGTTTGCTGGACTGAAGGTTGAAACATAGCTTTGTTTAAAATAGTATAATTTTAAAAGTTCCCAGTAATTGGGCCTTGGAGGCTCAGTTCATGAAATATCAGAAAGTTTTCAATCTCTGTATATAGCCAAGTCAGAACTTTAAATTACTTCAGGGACAAAATAATCCCTAAGAACAAGAGATTTAAATTGCCATTTAGAGTCTATGGTTGATTCTTTAGAGATTTGGGGGGCCTCTATTATAGGGTCTGGTCAATGGTTCCTCATGGACAAATGAAATTGAGTAAACCCCTCAAAAATTCTTGGAAAAGATTAATCTATTTTTCTTCCTTTGTTTCCCATCCTTGAGCAATTTTGACTTCTTTTATTCATGAACATTTGGAATAAGTCTATTCTGTACATACATGGACTTTGGAAATTACATCTAACGTTTATAATTGAAATGTAAATAAGACCATAGAATTCTGAAGCAACACATTGTCCCATTAGGAATGACTTTTGGAAACACATCATTACACTGAGGAGCTTCCTAAAGTAGGAGGCATTCAGTTGCTTTAGAGAGAAAATCAAGGCAAAGCAACTCTGGTTCATGAGGATAGATGAGGCTAAACCATCAACTTTGGGTATGGAATTTTTCTCTATGCAAAGGGATTCTTGGGACACAAATGTGAATTCTAAGCTAGATCATGTGAGGCAGAAAAGCAGGAGGGAGTGAAAAACTTTTAAAAATTCAAAATTCTATAGAAAAGAAAATGTGGAAAACTAACAGAGATGGGAAACTAGGTCTCTAATTTACACCAGCAGGTATTAAATGCTCAGTTGAGGACTGGAAATCTTGTTTTCGCAGAGTGTAGAGAGCAGAGTGAATTTTACGGTAACATTTGTTAAACTGTACAATGCTTGTATTTCTCCCATACCAGGTATTATTCATGATAAAAAGCAATCTGGCCTCTCTCTTGGAAGAGATGGTAGAGGGGCTGGAAGAAAGATTCTCCATCATTCAGGTAATCAGGGAGATGATAAATGAACAATTGAATGACTGCAACCTTGAAGGAAAAACATGTCTTAAGCAGAACACCATGCTAAGCATTGAGGATACAAATAAAAAAGCTATAGGGTACCTTTTCTCAAGGCACTCACTATCTGATAAAGGGAAAGAATACATGTAGGAGGGTTTAGCTACAAGTCAGATGGAAAGGCCAAGTAGTTCTCAGGGTATAGTAGCAAGATAAATGCATCATCTTTAATGTCATTTCTCCTTATAAAACCATATTTATTCTGATATTGAACTATTTGACAGCAATGAGGACTTTGATGGAGAGAAATTAATTTTCTTTGTCTTTAGCAATTATTGCTGCAGGGAGTTAGGGGTTACAGCACCTGCAGAACCAGTTGTCCAATCTTATCCCCACAAGATTTGATTCCCTGCATGATAGTTTCAGGTGTTAAACTGGAAGCAGGGCCAGTGGTCTTCATCTTGAAGACATGCCCCACCTAAGTAACTAAACAGCAAGATCATATCCATGATGAGTCCTAGTGTCTATGTTTCCTAGTGTCTAGGTAGCAATGATAAACTGTAAATGATCACAGATATCTGAATGACACAGCTCTGAGCCCCCAGTGGAAGAGAGCAGGATATGATGGGCTATAACCACACCTGGAGCTTAAAAGTAATTTTGATCACTGTAAAGGTAAGTAAGTCTGTAATGTTTATCACAATTTGGACTAAGTGATTGGAGGTGATTTGGACTAAGTTGGAAGGACTAACTTTCCAACTTAAGGCTCCATAATTTTAAAATGAATTTTATTGACAAGAATTCCTCGTACCGAATAGCCAAGTTCTGGCCTACTGTACACATTTGGCAGGAGTAGACAACAGTAAATTCAGGAGCTCTTGTTCTGGGGACAAGACCTTCCAAAAGGCCAGGTGGATGATATGAGGTAATGCTAATATCACTGTCTCTGCCCTAAGTATCACCAAGATTTTTCTTCAGGCTTTTGACTTTTTCATTCCTAGAAGTAACACCTGTGGGCACCAGGCATCTCCTACCCAACAGGTAATATCAATTGGTACAGAGAGCAAATAGCCCTTCCCTAGGATCTTTACTTACTAAAGTTTTTCTTGTTATGTTTATGACATCAGGCATCCTTCACACTGTCTTTTTGTGTGGCCCTGCCTTTGATTATCTCTGAAATGGAACACTTGCCTGACTGTAATATGGCATCTGATTGTCTCGGTTCTGATACCATTGCCATTGTTGTTTCAGCATGAAGAGATGACTTGCCCCACAATTGACAGGCAGCATGTGTCAAATTAGGGGCAGGACTGAAATGCATTTTGGGCTGAGTTAAGATAGTGTGGGGAGCAAAGCTCATTGAAAATAGATGTTTCTCTTCAATAAATCAAGGATGAATGTAATGATTGGGGAAAGTCTTTGGTGTAACTGGTAGAAAAGAGCAGAACTAAAAAACCA
>NW_020953949.1:168763-208054 GCF_900497805.2 Vombatus ursinus | reverse complement strand
GGGATACAAACCACCCTAACTATGCGGTTGTCATTTTGTGGGAATGTCATTGATTATCTCACATGTGAGATACTGGCTGTGTTGAAATTGGCCTGTGAGGACATTTCCCTCAATGTGATCACAATAGTGATATCAAATATCTTTGTAATAGTGATTCCAGTGGTATTCATATTCATTTCCTACTTTTTCATCCTCTTTACCATCCTGAGAATCAATTCTGTTCAGGGAAGGAAAAAAGCCTTTTCTACTTGCTCCTCCCATCTGACTGTAGTGATCATGTTTTATGGGACCATCCTCTTCATGTACATGAAACCCAAGTCCAAAGACTCCCATGCAACAGATGAACTGATTGCTCTCTTCTATGCTGTGGTCATTCCCATGCTGAATCCCATTATCTACAGTCTGAGGAACAAGGATGTGAAAGCAGCTGTGATCAAACTCAGCAAAACTATCTTCTCACAGGGAACATGAGAAACTGTCTGTAATACACAAATCATATAAGGTGAAAAATGACAAATCACCCACATTTAGAATCAACTTTTCAAAGTCTGATTGTTTCTGTTCCCTACTGACACTCATCACCACAGCACCTATGGTAAGGAACAGTCACAGAGGGGACTAAAATGAAAGATACACACTATACAACATTTTTTTTATTTGAAAAGATAAAGGATTTGAGATTCCAAGAAGTGGAACCCTGAAGATGGAACCAAGAGCAAAAAAGGTGGAAGTTGAAAACAACATTAGGCAAAATTTCCTGCCAATCAGAGCTGCTCCCAAATGGAATGGTTTGCCTTGAAAGGTAACGGGCTGCCCCTCATTGAATAGTTCTAAGCAGATTTGAGTAACCACTTTTTGGTTGTGTTAGAGGTGTTAGAGTGGAAGTTGCTTTGGGAGAGGGGGTGAACTAAATGGCTTCTGAGATAATAATAATGATGACAGCTAGCATTTCTGTATTTTTAAAAAAAGTTTGATAAATGCTTCATACAGCTTTTCATAATTGACCCTCACATCAGCCCTGTGAGGAAGGCATGAAGTGTGCCCATTTTCAAAGATAAAGTTGAGAGGTTAAATGATTAAAATGACTGGTTTAGGGCATACAATGGATCAATGTTTGAGGTGAGATTCAAACTTAGTTCTTCCTGACTCCAAGTCCAACATTGCATCTGCTGTAGGACATAGCTGCATAGATTCATTGCCATTTTCACATTCTGTGATGCTGTGAAGCTCTTTAACCAGAGAAATCACTCTACAACTTGACCACACTTTATTTATCCATCTTTCTCCTACATAACCACAAACAAGAACACTATACCTCTTAGTTTAGTCTCATCATTTCTCTCTCTGTCTGTCTCTTTCTCTCTGTCTCTCTCTGTTTCTCTCTTTATCTCTTCTTCTCTCTCTGTCTCTCTGTTAGAAAAAGAGAGAGTTGCTTTCTAATTCTGGGAATTTTTCTTAAGGTTCCTTACCAAGGCAATATTTATTTTTTCCTTTTTTCTAACCAGCTTTCAAGGCCTAACCCGTGTCTCCTTTTTTTCCACCAACATTGCCTTACCATTGCAGTTTGCAGAGATACTACTTGATTATGTGATTTCTTGTAAAATCTTGATCAATGTCATATGTGCTCATTTTGTTTCTCTGATTAGATTTTAGATTCCTTGGGAGCAGGACTCATTTCATATCATTTATTTATCTTGTGTTCACTTTAGGGTTTAAGAATATAAATTGAACTCAATAAATATTTGTTGATTGGTAGGAAGCTTTTAAAGTTTGTTTCTCTGAATGGTTCAATCCACTGGGAAGACTACTTTATGTGTTGGCTAAGTATATCTCACCTTGAAAAATCATCATTATCATTAAAAATAATAGTCTTTATAATGAGAACCTATAATTATTTGTATACAGTTTAACATTGGGTAAAATACTTTCAAAGCTCCATGACCTGAGTTCAAACCCCAGCTCAGTTATTTACTACTTTGTGACCTTGCCCAAGGCTCTTAGTTTTTTGTGCCCTACTCTTCTACTCTTTAAAGTAAGGATTGCAGATTAGAGGAGTTCAGAAGTCCCATCTGGGTCAACACCTATAATCCTATGAATCTAGGACTTCATTTAATCCTTCTAACCATCCTGTGAAGTAAGTGGGTCAGCATTTATCATACTTGTTTTATAGATTAGGAAATTGATGTTCAAACAGATGATTTTCCCCCAAATCATATTTTGTTATTGTTGGTTAGTCATTTCAGTCACGTCCATCTCTTCATGACCCCATTAGGGTTTTTTTTTTTGGCAGAGATAATGGAGTGGTTTGCCATTTCCTTCTCCAGCTCATTTTTCAGATGAGGAACTGAGGTAAACAGGATTAAGTGACTTGCCCAGAGTTAGTAAGTAACTAACTCTCAAATCCTAAACTAGTTTTGAACTCATGAATGAAGTCTTTCTGACTCTAGGCCTAGCACTTATCCACTGTCCATATTGCACATACGTATTCTGTATATATTATATGTACATTTAAATATATATTTATGTATGTTATACAAACATATTTCTGGCTATATTATTTGCAAAAGAAAAATGCTAGAATGGGAGGGGAGAAACTGTATGTCTATTAATTGGAGAATGACTAAGCAAACACACATTGATGGAATGAAATATCATTGTATCATAAGAAATAATTAATCTAAAAAAATTTAAGAAATATTGGAGGACTTCTATGAACTGATGCACAATGAATCAAGAAGAACCAAAAGAAAAAAATACGTGGTAATAACTTGTTAAAGACAATGATAATTGTCAAAAGTCCCCATCACACACAAAGTAGAAAAAGAAAAAAAGATCAGAAAAACAAGAATGGTGACAACTATGCTCCTCATAATAATAAAGGTAACATTCACAGTTTCTTTGGGAAGGGAGAGTAATGATTAATGAGTAATGGAATCTCTAGACACATAAATAATCATTTGTTTCAGGTGGCATGTTCTTTTGTCATATTTATTCATGTGTTTGAATACTTGTACTTAGGATTTGAAAATAAAATGTACTAAAAATAAATTAAATAATTTTACACATTGTCTTTTTAAGTTATTGTGATTCAGGATGGTTCAATTGATGGCTGTTAAGTTTCCAATATGGAATAAGCAAAAAAAATTTAGTGGAATCAAAGAATGTTAAAACTGGAAATATCCATTATAGATCCTCTAGGTTAACTTCATTTTACAGATGAAGAAATAAAACTTTAAACAGAGGAAGTAACTTGCTTAAGGTAAAACAGCTGTTTTTCATTTGTTTTAGTTGTATCAGACTCTTCGTGTCCCCATTTGGGATTTTCTTGGCAAAGATACTGAAGTGGCTTGTCTTTTGCTTCTCCAGCACAGTTACTGTTTTTTTTTTTTTACTTTCTAAGGAGACATCTCCTCATGATGACAAAAAATACTAAAACTTCAACTTTTAGTGGTTTTTTTTTAAGTCATGGATAAGCTAAGAGTCAATCTGGAGTTTTATATAGTTGCCAATTCCTTATGAAAGATCATAAGATCATTGAGAAAAAAATATTCCATAAGGCAAAATGAGAAAGCATTAAATGGTTGTGAACATTATCGAAACACAGAGCTTCTCCCATATGCCTCCACATTCTTAGTAGTTTTTATCCATTTTCCCCCCATTAGTCCTTTATGATGAATCTACAGTTTAACAAAACTATAAAATAATTATTAATTCATGTGTAATTTTCAAAAATAGAAACAGAAATAGGAGACTTCATCATGATCTATTTTGAAATCAAGAGCCAACATTACTTGCTATGTAACCTTTGATATATTCCATGCCCATTAGGTTCACATTTTCTTGCAATTTAATCAGAGGTGTTTATTATTTTCTTCTCTTGCAGTATTATTATTTAAGAAAAACATCTTAATTCGCCCATTGGTAGGAGCATATGATTTTATTTTTGTTAATGTGATAAACTCTTGCCATAAGGTCCTCCTCTGATACCTCAGGATGGAATGCAATTAGGCCTAGGCTCTCAAAAGCATTGTTGAAAGTATAGACTCTGGCAGGTTCTCCCATAGTGGAAAGGCTTGGAGTTTGCTTGGTGACAGGCTTATTTGAGGACCATGGCAGGTACTGTAAGTCCAGAGACTCATCACCAGTAGGTTGACAATCATGTTTTCTTTCTTTTTTGGGGGGGGGAGGCAATGGGGTGGAGTGACTTGTCCAGGGTCATGTAGCTAGTAAGTGTGAAATGTCTCAGGTCAGACTGGAATTCAGGTCTTCCTGAATCTAGGGCTGGTGCTCTTCCTACTGTGCCATCGAGCTGCCCCCATAATGTTTTTCTTGACAGAAACTCGTGAAATTCCATGCTAAATCATGATGGACCTAATCATATGATAATAGAGGAAGTACCCACACCAATGATATGAATTGAAATCTACATCCTAGGAATCAAAATCCTCCTTAGCACTTTCTAAGGGAAGCCAACTATTTTCTTGCCAATGATAAACCCAATATCAAGTCTTTCATAGTCTCTGTGAAAAGACATGCTCAATAGCTTTTCCACAGCTCCTTTCACTTCTTTATTTCTCAAGCTATAGATAATGAGGTTTAGCATGGGAATCACCATCCTATAAAGCAAAGTTATTTATATAGTGCTTCAAGGTTTTCAAAATACTTTATGTCTATTACATTTGATCTTAATGACAATTCTGGGAAATAGATGTCATTATTGTCTCCATTTTCAAGTGAGGAAATTGACATTGAGAGAAGTCAAATGACTTGCCTAGGCATCTTGCTAGTAAACATCTGAGGTAAGATTTTAACTCAGTTCTTCTTGACTCCAGGACCAGCACTCAATCCACTGTACCATCTAGCTGCCTATCATACTTTATCTGTCCTCTCTTTCACAGGCAAATTTATAAGGAAAACCATTGCCTTTATTCAGTACTTCTACTTTCTCACTCCCTTGTTATCTGAATTCTGATCTCCTCATCCATTACTCTCCAAAGTTACTAATGATGTCTTTTCATTTATTTCTTAAAATCTATTTATACATGTTCATTTTGCTTCCCTTAAATAGAATGTAAGATCTCTGAGAGCAGGGAATTCTTTATTTCTGTCTTTGCATTTACCCAGGACAATGCTTGACAAATAGTAGGCCCTTAATAAATGCTTGATTGGTTGGTTGATGGATTGGTGGATGGCTAGATTATCCCAGTGCTTTCACTTGTACCCAAGCTAATTAATGAGCTAGCTTTTGTTTAGAGCTGAAATTTGTGAAAATTCTGTTGCTGTAAGTCAGTATTACCAGGACCTAATGAATATGCTAGCCAATGAGGTTCTATATTTTGTACTAATTGGACCTCAGAAAGGGTTAAAATGCCATACAAAACTATCAAATCCTCAGCACCTAGATCTCCCCTCATGCGTGGAAATCTACACTAGTTTTTAAGCACCTTGAAAGTCAAAATCTACTCATATATAAGGGAATGTATATGGGAATATAGGGGAAACCATCATGGAGCCATTGGGATAAGGCTTTATGGAACAGGTGATATGTGAATTGGGCCTTAAAACAAGTTTGAAAGATCAAATAACTTCTGATGAACACAATGGTCAGCTGTGGCATTTCGAAAGTTTGAGAGACACAGTTTCTAGGTAATTCAATCATTTTATTAATAAGGTCAGCATGTTTATTAATATAATGATGGTCATTTGGCCATCTCTCTTAGAAGAAAAGAACCCTGATGGTGGTGAGCTCACAGTTTATATGCCCTTAGAAGAGTAGATGTTCCTCAGGGTGGCAATCAACTCTGATTGGTTAACAATTAATGAGAAAATGAATATTACAATGAGAGGCTGGGCTACATTACAATGAGGGTCTTGGGGTACATGTCTTGGATCACCCAAATCTCAGTCAAAGAGACTTACCAATTCCATATCACTTGTCTGATAAAAGGAAGAATCAACATTTCCCCAGACCTGTCTGAGTAAATACAAAGAACAGGAATGTACCAATTAGCCTAAACTTAGAATTGTTTATGATCTTTGACGAGGTCTTGGCCTGTGTAAATCTTTAGGAGAGATTTCCCACACTGGTTGATTTCTGGATGAGGAAGTAGAAAAGGGAAAAAATATTGGTTCTTATTCAATAATTATTTCTCACATCGCCATGATTCCAGAGACTGATGAGAATGAATGACACACACCTTCTCATCAATGATGGACCAAATATGTAAAAGCAAACCAATTTATGTGTCTCATTTATGACTAATTTTGCTTTACTATTTATTTTTGTTAAAAGGATTTTTTTCCAATGTGGGTGGAGGTGGAGGGAGAGAGAATAAATATATGTTAAATGAAAAAAAATCAATAAAAAATTGCACATGGCACAAGAATTCCTATTTGTTTCACTGCCAAGGATAAAAGTGAACATACACACAAGAGCCAACAAATTTATCATACAAATTATGTGTACTTTAAAATTTTGTGTGTATACAGACCAATCAGGCAAAACGTAATATCAAAGCAGTGTCTTAACAACATCCTAGGAAGTTCTTCCTCTGGGAGTCAAGATGGCAGAGTAAAAAGGTAATAGCTCTTACCCTCCCCTATCAACCTCTGAAAACCCAGAAAATATCACCCCAGAAAAAACCCTGGAACAGCTGAACCAGACAAAAGACAGGGACCAGCAGTGCAGTAGCTCAGGTAGCTAGAGGGATTAATGAGAAAGGCCCCTCTTACCCTAGAGGAAGGGGAGCAGTACTGAATGGGAGTCACCCTGCCAGCTAGTGGAAAGACCCACTTTAGCACACCAGGAAGAGATTCTGGTGCCTTGGCATTCTACAGCAAATGAGTCTCCCAGTGCTTCAGCAAAAATAAGGGAAGCAGCACTACAGAGGGCCCAAGCAGATAAGCACCCTTCAGCATTCATCTGAAAGGAGCTGAAGAAAACAACCTAGATTTGCCTGAAAGTTCCAGTCTTGCTGATTCCAGCCTAACACCAGGTAAGCTGTCAGAACCCTACAGCCTCCAAATGCCAACCAGGAGGAGATCCTGAATCCCAGGTGGTCGAACAGGCAAACACCAACAGCTGTACCTCCGAATGCCTCAGTGAGGGCAGGTGGAACCGGTGGAAACCAGCTCATAAAACCACCAGGTGTGTTGGCATTCTACAGCAAAGGAGTCTCCCAGTGCCTAAGCAAAGCTAAGGGAGGCAGCACTGCTAGGGGCCCCAGGCAGATAAATACCCTGCAGCACCCATCTAAAAGGAGCTGAAGAAAGCTAAAGGAAAGGAAAAGCAGGCAACCTAGATTTGCCTGAAAGTCCCAGCCTTGCTGATTCCAGCCCAACACCAGGTAAGCTGCCAGAACCCTACAGTCTCCAACTGCCAACATAAGAGGCCCCAGCACACAGAGCCAGTGACCAAGACCTAGGCTACCAACACAAGAAACTTGGGTCAGTGCCCTCTGCTCCCCAGCAGGAGAGCTTAATCTCTTTAAAGGCCAGGGAATAAAGAAACACCATGAGTAAAAAGAGATGTACAATAGATTCATATTATGAGAAGAGTGAAGATCAAGACAGAAATTCTGAAGAGGACAAAGTTGTCAACAAACCCACATCTGTAACATCAAAAGGGAATATGAACTGGTCTGCAGCCCAAAAAGCCTTCTTAGAAGAACTCAAGGAGGATTTTAAAAGTCAAATAAGAGAGGTAGAGGAGTCCTTAAAAAATACAATTGGCCAATTGGAAAAAAAGTACACTGAAGAAAACAAGTCCCTAAAAAACACAATTGGCAAACTGGAAAAAAGTGCACTGAAGAAAACAAATACCTTAAAAATACAATTGACCAATTGGAGAAGAAAGTATAAAATCTAACAGAAGAAAACAGTATGTTAAAAACTAGAATTGGACAAATGGAAACCAATGACTCTATGACAGAGTAAGAATCAGTCAAACAGAAACAAAAAAAATGAAAAAATAGATGAAAAGGTAAAATACCTCATGGGTAAAACAATTGACCTGGAAAATCGATCCAAGAGAGAGAATTTAAAAATTATTGGCCTACCTGAAAATCATGATGAAAAAAAGAGCCTGGACAGTATCTTTCAAGAAACCATAAAGGAAAACTACCCTGAAGTCCTAGAATCTGAAGGTAAAATAACTGTAGAAAGAATCTACCGCTCCCTGCCTGAAAGAGATCCTAAATTGAAAATGCCAAGGAACATAATAGCTAACTTCCAAAATCACCAGATTAAAGAGAAAATGCTGCAAGCAGCCAGAAAGAAACAGTTTAAATAGCATGGAACCACTGTCAGGATTACACAGAACCTTGCAGCTTCTACATTAAAAGACTGTAGGGCCTGGAACATCAAATTCCATAAGGTAAAGGAGCTTGGATTGCAGCTACGGATCAACTACCCAGCAAAAATGAGCATGATTTTCCAGGAGAGGAGATGGATATTCAACGAAATAGGGAACTTTGAAACCTTCCTGATAAAAAGGCCAGAGCTCAACAAAAAATTTGATCTTCAAGTACAAGATTCAAGAGAGACATAAAAAGGGAAATGGGACAGAAAGATATAATATGTTGTTAATAAGGGCAACCTGTTTACATCCCTACAAGGGAAGATGACACTTGCAACTTTTTAGAACTGTATTATTATTACACCATGTTAAAGGAGTATACATAAAGGGGGTAGATGTAAGTTGACTTTGATGTAATGATTAAAAAAACTAATCAAGTAGGTTTAATGGATCTAAGTAAGTGGATTAGTCTGATCTAAGAAAATGTACTGAGAAAGGAGGAGGCAGACAAGAGCAAATTATATTACAGGAAAAGACACAAAAACCTATTAGAGCAGAGGGAAAGAAGGGAGGGAGATGAGCATTGTTTGAACCTTACTCTCATCAGATTTGGCTCAAGAAGGGAATACTTAATCAGTTAGGTATAGAAATCTAACTTGCCCTATAGGAAGTAGGAGGGAAAAGGGGAAAGAAAAGGGAGGGGTGTAGAAGGGAGGGAAGAAGCAGTAAGGGTAAAGGGAAAGAAAAGTGAAAGGGTTAATGGTAGGGAGGTGCGACTGAAGGAGGCAGTGGTCAAAAGCAAAACACTAGTGAGGAGGGGAAAGGAGAAAGGAGAAAGAAAAACAGAAACAGAGGGGCAACAGGATGGAGAAAAAGACACAGATAGTAATCATAACTGTGAATGTGAATGGGATGAACTCTCCCATAAAACAGAAGCATATAGCAGAATGGATTAAAAACCATAATCCTACAATATGTTGTTTAAAGGAAACACATTTGAAAAAGAGTAACACATACAGGGTAAAGGTAAAAGGCTGGAGCAGAATATATTATGCTTCAGCTGAAGTAAAAAAAGGCAGGAGTAGCAATCCTGATCTCAGACAAAGTGAAAGCAAAAATAGATCTTATCAAATGAGATAAGGAAGAAAACTACATCCTGCTAAAAGGCACCATAGACAATGAAGTAATATCATTACTAAACATATGTGCACCAAATGGTATAGCATCCAAATTCTCAGAGGAGAAGTTCAGGAGTTACGGGAAGAAATAGACAGCAAAACTATACTAGTGGAGGACCTCAACCTCCCACTCTCTGAACTAAATAAATCTAACCACAAAATAAACAAGAAAGAAGTGAAGGAGGTGAATAGGACATTAGAAAAGTTAGGTATGATAGACCTCTGGAGAAAAGTGAATGGGGATTTAAGGAATATACTTTTTTCTCAACGGTATATGAGCACATACCAAAAATTGACCATGTACTAGGGCATAAAAACCTCACAATCCAATGCAGAAAGGCAGAAATAATAAATGCATCCTTTTCAGATCATGATGCAAGAAAAATTGTATGTAATAAAGGGCCATGGAAAGATATACTGAAAAATAATTGGAAACTAAATAATCCAATCCTAAAAAATGATTGGGTCAAACAACAAATCATACAAGCAATCAATAATTTCATTCAAGAGAATGACAATAATGAGACAACATACTAAAACTTCTGGGATGCAGCAAAAGCAGTTCTTAGGGGAAGTTTTATATCTCTAAATGCTTACATAAATAAAATAGAAAAAGAGGAGATCAATGAATTGGGCATACAACTTAAAAAAACTAGCAAAAGAACAAATTAAAAATCCTCAATTAAACACCAAATTAGAAATATTGAAAACCAAAGGAAAAATTAATAAAATGGAAGTTAAGAAAACTATTGAATAAATAATAGTAATAAATAAATAAAACTAAGAGCTGGTTTTATGAAAAAAAACAGTAAAATAGATAAACCTTTGGTTAATTTAATTTAAAAAAAAGAAAGAAGAAAACCAAATTACTAGTATCAAGAATGAAAAAGGTGAAGCTACCACCAAGGAAGAGGAAATTAAAACAACAATTAGGAATGATTTTGCCCACTTTTATGCCAACAAATTTGACAATCTTAGTGAAATGGATACATATTTACAAAAATACAAATTGCCCAGATTAACAGAAGAGGAAGTAAAATACTTAAATAACCCCACCTCAGAAAAAGAAATTGAACAAGTCATTGATGAACTCCCTAAGAAAAATCTCCAGGGCCAGATGGATTTACATGCAAATTTTATTGAACATGTAAAGAACAATTAATTCCAATACTATACAGACTATTTGGGAGAACAGGTAAAGAAGGAATCTTACCAAATTCTTATTATGATACAAATATGGTGCTGATACCTAAACCAGGAAGAGTCAAAACAGAGAAAGAAAATTATAGACCAATTTCTCTAATGAATATAGATGCAAAAATTTTAAACAAAATATTAGCAAATAGATTACAGCAACTTATCACATGAATAATACACTATGACCAGGTAAGATTTATACCAAAAATACAGGGCTGGTTCAATATAAGGAAAACTATCGGCATAATTCATCATATCAACACCAAAACTAACAGAAACTACATGATCATCTCGATAAATGCAAAAAAAGCTTTTGACAAAATACAACACCCATTCCTATTAAAAACACTAGAGAGCATAGGTATAAACGGAGTCTTCCTTAAAATAATAAATAGCATCTATCTAAAACCTTCAGCAAGCACAATATGTAATGGGGACTAGCTAGAAGCATTTCCAATAAGATCAGGTGTGAAACAAGGTTATCCATTAGCACCACTGTTATTCAATATTGTACTGGAAACATTAGCTTTAGCAATAAGAGAAGAAAAAGAAATTGAAGGTATTAGAATAGCAAGAAGAAACAAAGCTATCACTCTTTGCAGATGACATGATGTTATACTTAGAGAATCGCAGAGAATGAAGTAAAAAACTACTTGAAATAATTAACAACTTTAGCAAAGTTGCAGGCTATAAAATAAACCCACATAAATCATCAGCATTTCTATGTATTACCAACAAAGCCCAACAGCAAGAGATAGAAAGAGAAATTCCATTTAAACTTACTGTAGATATTATAAAATATTTAGGAGTCTACCTTCTGAAACAAACCCAGGAACTCTATGAACACAATTACAAAACACTTTTCATGCAAATAAAGTCAGATCTAAATAATTGGAAAAACATCAGTTGCTTACGGGTAGGTCGAGCTAATATAATAAAAATGACAATTCTACCTAAGCTAATTTACTTATTCAGTGCCATACCAATCAAACTACCAAAAATTATTTTATAGAGTTAGAAAAAATAGTAACAAGATTCATTTGGAAGAACAAAAGGTCCAGAATGTCAAGGGAACTAATGAAAAGAAATGCAGGGGAAGGTGGCCTAGCCATTCCAGATCTTAAATTGTATTAGAAAGCAGCAATCATCAAAACTGCTTGGTACTGGCTAAGAAATAGAGTGGTGGATCAGTGCGATAAGTTAAATATGCAAGACACAGTAGTCAATGACTATAGTAACCTATTATTTGATAAACCCAAAGACCCCAGCTTCTGGGATAAGAACCTACTCTTTGAAAAAAAAACTGCTGGAAAAACTGGAAAAGAGTATGGCAGAAACTAGGCATAGACCAAAATCTCACACCATATACCAAAATAAAGTCAAAATGGGTTCATGATTTAGATATAAAGGTTGATACTATAAGCAAACTGGGAGAGTAAGGAGTAGTTTACCTGTCAGATCTATGGAGAACAGAAGAATTCATGACTGAACAGGAGATAGAGAACATTACAAAAAGCAAAATGGATAATTTCGATTACATTAAATTGAAAAGTTTTTGCACAAACAAAGCCAATGCAACTAAGATTAGAAGGAAGGTAGAAAATTGGGAAAGAATTTTTACAACCAGTCTCTCTGATAAGGGCCTCATTTCTAAAATACATAGAGAATTAAGTCAAATTTATAAGAATACAAGCCATTCCCCAATTGATAAATGGTCAAAGGATATGAACAAACAGTTCTCAGATGAAGAAATTAAAACCATCTATAGTCATATGAAAAAGTGCTCTAAATAACTATTGATTAGAGGAATTCCAATCAAAACAACTCTGAGGTATGACATCACACCTATCTTGTTGGCCGACATGACAAAATAGGAAAGTGATAAATGTTGGAGAATATGTGGGAAAATTGGAACACTAATGCATTGTTGGCTGAGTTGTGAAATGATCTAATGATTTTGGAGAGCAATTTGGAACTTTGTGCAAAGGGCTATAAAAATGTGCATACCCTTTGACCCAGCAATAGCACTTCTGGGGCTATGTCCCAAAGAGATCATACAAATGGGAAAAGGGCCCACATGTACAAAAATATTCATAGCAGCTCTTTTTGTGGTGGTAAAGAACTGGAAATTGAGAGGATGCCTATCAATTGGGGAATGGCTGAGCAAGTTGTGGTATATGAATGTGAGGGAATACTATTGTGCTATAAGAAAGGATGAACAGGCTGATTTCAGAAAGACCTGGACAGTCTTGTAATGTCTGATGCTGAGTGAAGTGAGCAGAACCAAGTGAATGTTGTACACAATAACAGCCATGTTGTGTGATGACTAATATTGATAAACTTGACCGTTCCTGGCAATACAAGGATCTAAGACATCTCCAGAGGCCTTGTGATGGAAAATGCTATCCACATCCAAAGAAAGAACTATGGAAGCCAAATTGCTAATTTTTTTCTCTTCTGTTGAGTTTTGTTTCCTGTTTCTGATGGTTCCTCCTATTGGTTTTAATTTTTACTTACAACATCACTAATGTGAAAATATGTTTAATATGAATGTAAATGTATAGTCTGTATCAGATTGTGCACCATCTTGGGGATGGTGGTGGGGAGGAAAGGGGAGAAAAACTTTAAACTCAAAAGCATATGGAAGTGATTTTTGATAAATTAAAATAAATTAATAAAAAAACTAAAAAAAACAACATCCTAAAAAAAATCACATTTTGTCTTAGTAATTAAGAATATAATAACAAATTATTTGATTTTTCTTAGTTTTTGACCTCTAGCTTAGACAGACTGTCAATGTTAGAAGCAATTTAGAGCAAGATTTTGTAATACAGCATTTGTACAGGTCTCTCCAAAGCTAAGTCTAAGACTACTCTGTCTAAAGTTGTGGGGAACTGGAGAGAACCCCCTCTCCAAGCTCTCCTTCCCAGAGAAACCCAGAAGAATTTTCTGACTTGTTAGTGTCCAAAGAGATGGAAAATTTTCTATAGGTGTACTAATAGCAGGTATAGTCTATTTAAAGTTGGGGAACTTATGAATTATTGTTCACAAGAGTACTGGAGAGCCTCCTGAGAATATTAAGTATAGATGTTGTGCTAAAGGAATAGATACTTGCTTAATGTCAATAGGTCAAGCAATGACCAGAAATGCAGAGTTGAGAAAGACTTCAAATTTTCTTAGAATGTTGCCTAATTGTTTGATTTATAGTTCTACTATGACAAACTACCAAGTAGACTATATGGGACTGTGGAATATTATTACCAAAGCACCAGAACCTTTGAACTTTGGTGCTTTTCTTCTTTAAATTGCATCTGAGATTGAACAGGTCTCTAAAAGTTCAAATGTATTTGCATTGCCTTCTAGATTCAAGGGCTGAGTGGACACATATTTGTTGATCACATCAGAATTGTTCAAAAATTAAAATTTTAGTCCAGATGCAATGAATCATGTAATACTTAACAACAATCTTGTTTTTATCTTTTTTCTTTTGGCATCCCAATTCAGCTTATGCTGAGGGGTAGTTATGACTCATATCAAATGTATGAGAGATAACTACTTCTGCATTAAAATATCTACCTTTAATATCCCAGGCAGCAAAGAACTAAGGTATCCTGAATATGGCATATTGCTTTCATATGATTAGGAGTTTGTGTAGGGGTTTTTAACCATTTTTTGAGACATTGACCCCTTTCACAGTCTAATGAAGCCTTTCTCAGAAAGATGTTTTAAAAGAACTGAAAGCAACATTAAATTTCATTTAGAGGTAATGTATGTGGTCATTCTTCTGGGCTATAGCGTTCTCATTGTAATTAGCATCCAGGACATCCTCCTCTACAGCCCCTTGTACTTTTTCCTTAGTAATGTCTTTTTCTTGGACATTTGCTACATATTCACCTCTCTGCCTTGAGCTCTGATCAGCATCTTATCTCAGAGCAAAAACCATTTCCTTTTCTCGATATGCAGTGGAGAAGTTTCTTGGCTCAGTTATGCAGACTTCATAGTGCATTCTTCTTGCCAGGATGGGTGACTGCTATGTGATCATCTTCAATCTGCAAGATACCTCATCATCTTGAGGAAGATTGTAAATGTGCCAAATGGCAGCTGGGTCCTTGTTAGGAGATGTCCATTCACTGATGTAAACAGTTTTTGTGGTCTAGTTATCTTTCTGCAAAAATTATGTCATCAGTCATTTCACATGTGAAAGCCTTGCTGTCATGAAACTAGCCTGTGCTGACATCTTTGGCAACAAATTATAATGCTGGTGGCCAATACATTATTCGTACTGACTCCACTGTTGTAAATCTTTGCCTCTTGCACATTTATGGTAGCCAGTATCCCAAAGATCACCAAAGAGAGAAATAAAACCTTTTCTACCTGTTCAGCCTAGCTGATGATGGTAGTGTTATTCTATAGTACTATTCCACTCATGTAAATGAAGCCCAAGCCCAAGGAATCACTTAACACATATAAACTATAAGCCACAGACAAAATCTTTCCCATGTTCTACGTGGTCATGACACCTATGAGGAATCTTTTCATCTATAGTCTCAGGAACAAGGATATAAACCAGGCAGTGAAACATCTGTTAAGAAGAAGTTCTTTAGCAAACAAATGTGAAAGGCCTCATGGTTTGATTTGTTTTATGGTAGGAACCTAAAGAAGAAACATAGACAATAAATATGGTTCCTCCCTCCAACATTCAGATCACAACCCATCCATGCCTACTCACCCTGTGCTGCTCTGTTCATGTGCTACTGACTATTTTCCATAGGGAATCCTCTCCCTATTTTGTGACTCTTCCTTTAGATTTTTTGACTTTACATGGACACCATTGGAGTCCGTGAACTGTCCATCAGTAATCTGTCAGACTCATTTAATGATCAGTCCACCTCCTTCTGCAATTATATATCCCTCTGATGACATCTTTTCTGCCACTTTTCTGGTTTGGTTCCTCATTGGTGAAATATTAAAGTCTGCTCACAATCACCATTCATCTCTCCATGGCCCTTTGACTGTCTCTAAATTTTTATTCTTCAGAGATTAGTGTAGAGAAAAATTAAGAAAATACAATTGGTAGAGGGAGTAGGAATTTCTGATTCTGATGAAACTGAGGGCAAAAAGATAAAAAGAAGGATAAAGAAAAATGAAAAGAAAAGGAAATGAAAAGAAAAGCTCCTTACCCTGGGTGGGGTATGATCTTACTGAGAAGAACAGATAATATAGCTTCAACCAATGAGCAACTGGAGGTGGGTGATGAAGGAAGGACTTGAAGAGCTGTCCTCTATGCCATGCTTCCTCTCGTGAAATTGATTTTTAATAATACTAATGATAGCTAGAATTTGTAGAATGCCTATCATATGCCAGACACTATGGTAAGCACTTTAAAAATATAATTTCATTTGATTCTCACAACAACTCTGGAAAGTAGGTGCTATTATTAATCCCATTTTATAGTTGAGGAAATGAAGACAGATTAAATGACATGCCCAAGGTCACATGGCCAGTGAGTGTCTAAGGAAAGATTTGATCCCAGGTCCAATGTTCTATTCCCTCAATGACCTGGCTGCCTCCTTTTTTTGTCCCATAATTGCAGGAATTTAAATTTATCTGCATTGAATTGTGTTTAGATACAGTCCAATGATCTAGTCTTTCAGGATTTGGATCTTGACTCTGTCATCCACTGTGTTAACTATCCATTCCAGCTTTGTGTCATCTGCAGATGTCATCAACTTACCATCTATCCCATAGCATACCATCTATCTGCCATAGATTAAAATCTCAAACAGTATAGGACCAAGTAATTCTGTAAAGAAGAAATACAAACTCAGCAATCCCTGGAAAAGTGCTCTAGATGTTTGGTAATCAGAAAAATACAAATTGCATTAGCTCATTGAATCCACCTGACCTCTATTCAATTTGGAGATAGAATAAAAGACAACAAAATTCAATACTGGGTATATTAGGGGGCAGCACTGGTGATAGAAGTTTGCATTTATGAGTTGGTCCTGTCATTTTTATAGTAAGAATTATAAAAATATGAATTAATAGTCACCCACTGTCCCTACTACTGTGACTATATCCTAAGAATAGTATTGAAGAGAAAAAATGTATAAATATTTCTATGAATATATATTATGTGTATACAACATATACAATGATGTACACATTATACATACATAAGAGTTACACATATTTATATACTACATATGGTGTATATATTATATTTTGTTAAACCAATATTATCTGTATATATATATATATGTGTTTCCAGCTATATTTTTGTAACAACAAAACACCAGAGAGAACGTGTGGACAAAGCTGGCATCTATTAATTGGAGGATGTTTAAGTAAATCATGATATATTGATGTAATGAAATATTATTGCATCATAAGAAATAATAGATATAAAGAAAATTAAGAAATATTGGAGGCATTCTATAAAGTGATGCAGAGTGAATAAAGTGAAACCAAAGAACAAAATGTTTGATAACACTTTTTTTGTTAAAGGCGATGTTCACTGCCAAAAGTTCATGTTACACACAAAGTAGTTAAATATTAAAAGGGTCAAGAAAACAAGAATGGTGACCGTTATACTCCTCTATTGTAACAAAGTTAATATGTACAGTTTCTTTGGGAGGGGAGAGTAATGACCACTGATTAATGGAAACTTGAGATTCACATTTGCCTCAGGTTACATGTTCTCTCACTATTCTCTTTTTCATATACTTGAATATTTATAGTTATCTTTTGAATTCAAAATAAAATGTATTAAAATAAGAAAATTATTTAGCTATTTCACATATCTTTTAAAGTTATTGTGAGTTTGAATGTTTTTATTGATAGCTGTTAAGTTTTTAATAAATATTAGAGAGAAAATTTAATAGAATCAGGGAATATTAAAAGTGGAAGTGTCCATTACAGATAATTTAGTATAATTCCATTTTGCAGATACAGAAACCAAATCACAAAGAGAAATGACTTGCCCAGGGTGACACAACTACTAATGTTTCATGCTTTCAAAGTACAGTAGATAAATCTCTGCATAATGAAGAAGGATCCCTCAATTTGTACTTTTAATTTAAAAAAAAATTCATGAATGAGGTAAGAGCCATTTGTAGTTCTATAAAATTATAGATTCCTTATGGAAGATCATAAGATCATCGAGAAACTAAATGTTCAATAATGAAGAATGAGATGATGTTGAAGTGCTGTGATTATTATTAGAACACAGAGTTTCTCCTACGTGCCTTCTCATTCTAAATTATTATTTTCCATTTCTCTCATTCGTCCTCCATGGTGAATCTGCAGTTTAACAAAGCTACAAAATGAATACTATCTCATACATCATTAAAAGGAAGAAATAGAAAATATCATCATGAACTACTTTGAAATCAAGAGTCAACATTACTTCCTATGTGACTTTTGGCAAACCCCACCCCATTCAGTTCTCATTTTTCTCCCAGAGATGTAATTGTAGTGCCATGCCCTCTGCAAATTGTTATTTAGAATTTTATGAAAAACATTTTGTTCAACCATTAATAGGAACATTTGATTTTTTATTTTTCTGTTAATGTGATAAATTCTTCCCCTAAGTCCTCTCCTGATGCCTCAGGATGGAATGCAATTAACACTAGGCTCTCAAAGGCAATGTTGACAGTCCAGACCCTGGCAGGGTTCTCCCATGCTGGAAAGTCTTGGAACACACTTGGTGACAGGCTTGTTTGAGGGCCAACACAGGTACTGTAAGTCTAGAGACTCATCACCAGCAAACTGATCATCATGTTTTTCTTGACAGATACTCATGAAATCCCCTACTAAATCATGGTGGACCTATGTTATACAGTAATATGTTGATATATGTACATGATATATATGTATATATCTCATTTATATGCATTTATATGATATATGCATATATATGATATATGATATATGCATATATATGTATATTATGTATTCTAAGAATTGATTTTCTCACCAATGATAAACTCAATACCAAGTCTTTCAGAGTCTCTGAGAAAAGACATTTCTGCTCAGTAGCTTTTTCACAGCTCCTTTCACTTCTTTATTTCTCAAGCTATAGATAATGGGGTTTAGCATGGGAGTAACCACCCCATAAAACAAAGCTATGAACTTATCAGTTTCTTGTGAATCCACTGATGATGGCTTCAGGTACATAGAAAGGGCAGTCCCATAGTACAAGATCACCACTGTAAGGTGAGCTGAGCAGGTGGAAAAAGCTTTACTCCTTCCATCTGCTGAGTTGATCCTTAGAATAGTAAAGAGAATAAAACAGTATGAGATGCAAATTAAAAGCATTGGGATTGGAAGGAGAAGCACACTGACCACCAGCATGATCATGTCCATGGCCAATGAGTTCACACAGGCTAACTTCAGCAGTGCTAAGATTTCACATGCAAAGTGATTGATGGAGCTCCCACAGAGAGGCAACTGCAAGGCAGAACTTGTTTCAAGCAAGGCAGTAAGGCAACCCAGGACCCAGTTGCCATCTTCAGACAGACACTTTTGTTCATGATGATAGGGTACCTAAGGGGCTGACAGATGGCCACATACCGGTCATATGCCATCATGGCAAGGAGCAAACACTCTGTGGATCCCATGGCAAGGGAGAGATACATTTGCAGGGCACACCCTGTGAAAGGAACAGTATTTCTTTTTGCTATGAATTTCACCACCATAGGAGTGACAGAGGAAGTTGTGTAACAGATGTCCATGAAAGAAAGATTGCTGAGAAAAAAGTACATGGGAGTGTGAAGGTGCAGATCCAGTATGCTGATTGTAATGAGAATGCTGTTACCCAGTAGGGTTACCAAGTACATCAAGAGGCATGAGATAAAAAGGATGATTTCAAGTTTGGGGTATTGGGAAAACCCCTCCAGGGTGAATTCCATCACTGTACTCCAGTTCATTTCAGTCTCTTATGCTCTGCCTTCCATCTGAAACAATGGAGAGAAAATATTATATAGGCAACATCATTATTACACATAAAGTGTACCACTTTATCTTCTCTTTTGTGACATTTAACCCTTTAAGAAGATTCTCTTAAAATGTACACTCTTCCATAGAAGTAAGGAGTCACTTTTAGAAAGAATATTGATGCTAGACAGTAACTAGAAAATTAGTTCAATGAATAAAATTATAACCAAGTATCAAAAGCAGTAGTCTAATCATGGGATGATGAGCAATGCAAAAGGAAGGGGCAGATTCAAAAATACCAGATTCATATTTAGAGAAGAATTAGATTTGATAACATCCTTAGGAAAAGTTCCTTTCATCTCTGAGATTTTTTGATTCCTCATGGGAAGACAGGATACATAGATGAAATGATTAACATCAACACAAGATAACCTATCGTAAGTGCCAATTGGGATGGAATTGAGAGGATAGACATTGGTGGTAGGGAAAATATTTACGACAATAGGGTTAGTGTGCATGGAATGCTGAGCGATGAGAATGGAAAGAAGGGTCAGTTTCCAAACAAATTGGATTTAAACTTAAATGGGTGTTGGCCTTCTCTGCCTTGCTGCAAGTGGTTCCATATATCTAGAATACACTCCCTCCTCATCTTCACCTTTGAAAATCCCTTGCTTCCTACAAAGCCTCCAAAAGGTGTCCCTTCTATTACCTTTCCAAACCTACTAAGTTGCTGAGTGTTTCTTTCCTCTCAAAATTACTTTTTCTCATTTTTTATGTCCTTTGCATTTATCTGTTTGTGAAGAGTTGTGTTCCTTTAGCAGAACACAAATTCCTTGGTGTCAATGACCATTTTTCTTTTGTTTCCCCAGAGCCTGGAATGGTACCTTACACCAAATATTTCATTGACTTTAAAATGGCATGGTAAAAAGGACATTAGTGTGCTTCCAGTTTTACCTGATAGCCCATGAGATTTTGAATATTATGTTACTGGAGTTTTAAATGTTATAACTAATTTTGATAATTCAATAATAATAAAATAAATTTTTACTTTCCTAGCCTATGTCATATTATAAGCATAATATTGGCTAAGTGACGTTCCCCTGTTTTATATGAGCACTAACCTTAAAATAGTTCATATTCTGAACTTGCAAAGAACTTAATATAAATGACTGTTCTTATTTGTGGGACAATGTGAATGCCTCAGCACTATACCATAAGCAAAAAGAAAAAAGAAAAAGTTTGACAAGCATTGTGATATTCAAATAATAAATATTTGGGGAAGTGGTACCATGGAAAGAGTGTTGAATTTGAAGGAGGAGGTCGTGGGCTGAAATTCCAGCACCTTTCCTTACTACCTAAGGATATTATTATTTAAGGATCTGACCTCAGCCGAGTCACTTAACCTCTATGGGCCTCAGTTTCTTCATCTGTAAAATTATAATGTTGGACTCAAATATCCCTTCTAGCTCTAAATGTGGGATCCTATAGTATATTGACATGTTGACCTCTGAAGCAAGTATCTTAAAATCTGATTTGTCTTGAATTTAGAATAAGAGGTAGACCATACATAATTAATAGCCTAAATGTTATGGAGTAGCTTAGACTAAATTCTAATTTGTTTGGGGTTGGAAATAGGGAAAACATTGAGGAACCATGGCCATAGGCAAAGAGTAAGAAAATGGGTAATGGCCATCCATGGCCAGGAAGGAATAGATTTCTAAGATTCTTCTCTGGAAATAAATAAATGGCAAGACTTAGTTATTTTCATGTTGCAGAGAGAGAGAGAAAGAAGCAAACTTGATTCTGATATTTTGAGTTTGGTAACTGAGACAAGTCTTGAAGTAATTGCTCCTGAAGCAGTCATCTTTAGGCATTGAAGGTCATTGTCCTATTTGTCTATTACTGGCTATCTAGTTCTAATGAGTCATGTAATGAAGTAAGTGAGACCTTAGCAGGGCGATCACAGGATCAGAGATTTATAACTAGAAGAAACCTTAGAATCCATCAAATCCAACCACTTCATTTTATAAATGAGGAAAGTGAGCTAAATAGAGGTTAAATGACTTTCTTAGAATCACATATCTGGTAAGTTTCTGAGGCAGAATTTGAATTCAGGTTTTCCTGATCCCAAACTCAATGCTCTCTCCCAAGAGTCTTTCCCCTGGCCAGAAGAAAAAGAAAAATGCTTACTTACCTTGTCCTTCAGGGTTCTAATTATGAGCACTTCATAACCTCAACAACTTTCTTTCCCTTTCATCCTTTTAATTTGAGGTTTTCTTTTCTTCACATTTTCCCTGTGTAGCTCTGAAAATAAACTTTACTTGCTAAAGAGCAAGGTCTACCTTGGCCACTGAGAAATCAGTCTGTGCTTATTTTCACTTAGTATTTCATTAATCTCTTGTTGTTTTTAGGGACCTTTAAGGCTCCCTGAGCAAATTAAACTTTGACTCTCAAACATGAGGAGAGTCAGACACTTCCTAATGTTTTGGGAATAAGGTCCCAGAGACCCAATTACAACCAGCTTCTTAGAATGTTTTTGGAATGTTCTTGGAATGTTCTTCATTTGTGCTTTGGTCTGAAATATGCCTAACAAACAGAGGCAGGCAGGACAGAGGTTGTCCAAGGTCATGCAGATAGCAAATGTTAGGTAGGATTTGAAACCAGCTCCTTTGACTTCAGAGCCAGGACTCTTTACACCACATCACGTTGCTTCCCTTTACTTTCCTCACTATGTGATATGACAGTTTATGACTAGGTGACCTCTGTGTGTGTGTGTGTATGTGTGTGTATGTATATATACATACATATATATATAGATATAAAATCCTTTTTCAGTGGAGTAACTCTAATAGAATAAAGAAGGTTTTTATTATTTTTTTCCAGAATCTGTTTTACCTCTTTTTTTCCCCTTCAGACTATGGGTGAAAAGATTGAGCTTGAAATTCAGATTGAGCAGTAAAGTAAGGACATAAGTATGTCTAGTTCCTGTGAACTTACTGAGGAAGACTTTAAGTAGACAGCTATGTGGTACATTGAATGGAGCTCTGCATCTGGAGTCAGCAAGACCTGAGTTTAAACTGGGCCTTAGACAATCACTAGCTGTGTGACTCTGGGCAAATAACTTAACCTCTCTTTTCCTCAACTGTAAAAAGGGAATAATAATAGCATATACTTCTCAGGTATTTCCAGAGTTGTTGTGCGTATCAAATGAGATGTTTATAAAGCACTTGGTACAGTGTCTGGCACATTGTAGGTGCTTAATAAATGCTTTAAAAAGTATATAGGATAAAGTCACCATTATCAAAGAGGCTGCATAAAAGGAAAAAAAAAGTTTTACTTATGTGTCTAGCTGAGTTGAACCTGTGGTGATTGGAGAGGATAATAATGTAAAGGACGCAAAAGAGGAGTGTTGGAATAACAAAGAAAAATTTTGATTATGTCATCATGAGAAACACCAGCATACTAACCAGCTTGAAGGTGGACAGGATTTTAGAGGAGAAATGATGAATGATACTATGGACACAAAAAGTTAAGTAAGAGAAGTCATGGCTAACATTTATATTGAACTTTAAAGTTTATAAAGTACTTTACATATATTATCTCATTTTATTTTACTCTGGAACATAAGTATTATTATCATAAAGTCTATTTCAAGGATGAGTCAGATAGAAGGTCACACAATCAGGAAGTGTAAGAGGCAGGATTTGAATGTAAGTCTTCCTGACTGCAAGTCCAGCACTTTATCCATTGGATCATCTAGTTACCTCTAGTATAGCACAGAATTTGATTATACCAGAGCAATTAGGCACCCCGTCAACCTGAGTGTGGCTGTCATCTGTACACAGGCTTTATTGTAGAGGCATGCTTGCATGAAAGATACGTTTTAAAATTAAATCTGCATTAACATTTTCTTCATCAGTTCCTGAAGTCTAAACAATTTGCAAAACAATAAATTCAGCCTTGATTTTTAGCTTGCCAATTCCCAAAAAGTAAGTGCTCACATGGAGAATTTAACACTTTGTTTTTGCAAACTAGTATGAGCTGTTTTCAGCATATTCCTTCACTATTGTTCATGGTTTGAGTTATCTGAGGGGCTCATAGATTATGAGGCATCAATCATATGCTATCAAAGCCAGGAACATACACTGTGGACTGCATGGTAAGGGACAAGGGACAAGGGGCAAGGGACAAGGGCAAGGGACAAGGAACATTCAGAGAAGTTGATAGCTCTCCCTAATGAGAAGCAGTGTGGAATAACAGATAGATAACTGGCTTTAGATTCAGAAAACCCTGGGTTCAGGTCTGATCTGTGACACACACTGGCCATGAGACCCTATGCAAATCCCTTAACTTCTTTTTTTTTAAGGCAATTGGGGTTAAGTGACTTACCCAAGGTCACACAGCTAGTAAGTGTCAAGTGTTTGGTCTGGGGCCGGATTTGAGCTGTGGTCCTCCTGACTTCAGGGCCTGTGCTCTATCCACTGTGTCACCTAGCAACCCCTCTTTAATTCCTTGGTGCCCTCAAACGACCCTCTAAAATGATAAATTGCAGAGCAGTTGCTGGGGTTTCCTCATACAAAGCTCCCTGTTCTAATTAATGAAATCATATGTCCAGACCAAAAAAACAAGTAAAGAAAAAAGAAGTTGGATAGCACTCGAATAGCAGTGAAAGTTGTATAACGCACGTTCCTTGTATAAAACAAGGAGATTTTATTGAGCACAAAGCATGTGAGACTGTGAAGACATGATCTAAGGTAGAAACTCTGATGAGGACAATATTGTCTGGTAACAGTACCAAGTACAAACATTGCTTAACTTTGGTTAAGTGGAAAATCTCAGGAACAGGAAATCTGTCACAACCATCCAATTTGTTGTACTTATTTATTTTTCATCTACAAAAATTCAGAGATAGATAGATTACTAAATGAAGAGGATATGAATGCCACACATTGTCAGGAGCTGTATTTTCAGGTTTTACTATTAGGCTAAGTCCTAAACACCATGCTAGTAACCATTGGTGGCTCCCCATCATATCTAGGACAAAATGCAAATTTCTCTACTTGGCATTTAAAGGTCTCTACAATCTGGCTTTAGCCCGTGCTCGTAGGTTGACTACACATCCCTAGATCCCCTCCATCTCACTCCAAACAAACTGACTTACTGACTCTTCTTCCTATATAACATTTCATCTGAATCCAGCAAGAAGGATCCTTTAAGCACCTATTATGTGCCAGTTGTTGTCATTTCAGTCATGTCTAATTTTTTGTGACCCCATTTGGAATTTTCTTGGCAAAGATACTGGAGTGGTTTGCCATCTCTTTCTTCAACTCATTTTACAGATGAAGAAATATAGACAGATGGGGTTAAGTGACTTGTCCAGGGTCACATAACCAGTAAATGTCTGAGGCCACATTCAAACTAAGTTCTTCCTGACTCTATGCCCAGCGCTCTATCCACTGTGCCCCCTGACTGCCAAGTGCTATGCTAAGTGGTAAGGATACAAAGTCTAAAGTAAAACAGTTCCTGTTCACCTCCGTGTCTTTCCAGAGATTGTGCCAGGTGACTAGAATGCTCTCTCTCCTTATCTCCATTTGGAAATTGCAGCTCCCTTCAAGGATCAGTTCCTTTAAGAGATCTTTTCTATTTTCCCCAGTTGTTAGACAGTCCCACCCAACATTACTTTCTGCTTATTCTAGATTTGTGCATACATACATATATATTATATATATTCAGGATATATGTTTACATACACACACACACACACACACACACACACACACATATATATACACATATATAGTTACTTACCTTTGTACATGTCATTGACCTGTCCTCCCCTTAAAGAATGTAAACCCTTTGAGGGTGGCACTATTTGATTTTTTTCCTTTGTGTCCTCTGTACCTAGCATAGGACTTAGCACATAGTAGGTACTTAATAAACGCTTGTTGAACAGATTATGGACTCTGTGAACATGAGTAGTAATTTCAAGAGAGCAAAAGAATCAATTCAATTTTCTCACTTAAGGACTTAAGAAGTTGAGTAGGATTTTATGGTGTGGGATAAATGAAAGCTTCGTAGACTTGAAAGCATATAGCCTAACTTACAATTCTACTTTTACTACTAGTTAGCTATGTTTCTGGGTCATAGTTTTACTCTTCTATAAGAAATAGGAGTTCCACTAGATGACTTCAAGGATCTTTTCCTAAACTAAATTGTAGCATTGTAGGAATATAAAGTCTAAGTGGTTTTCTCTTTTTTGTGCTAATATAATTTGGGGGCAAACCCATATAAATCCATCCTGAGTAATACAGTAAGAAAAAAAAGTACAAAGAACATATATGATACCTTTTTATTTCTCCAGAAAACCAATAGGGCTACAAATAAATTTTAAATAATTCTATCCTCCTGAAAAAACTTTCATACAACTATTATATATGTTGTCACAGTATAAATTTGGACTCAGAAGAAGTCATACATCGTATCTTTAATAATATAACTTCCACTTTGCATGTCCTCCCAATAAACTGGCAATTCCATCATACAAAATTTAGTTGCACATGTTACCTACGCTTCATGTGCTGAAGTAAAATGCTTGTAATAGACTCAATCATTCTTAATGTATGAAAGAAAATACACTGATAAACACAGACCTTTAATCTCGCTTATTTCTAGGCATGGTGCACCCCGATTTATTCTTTGAGATTTGATTTGTTTTCAGACAGACTAACTGTCTTTTGTGTGTTTTCCATACTTTATTGGTTCACATACACAGTAATGAGAGCCATTTAGTCAATATGAAATGTGCAAGCATCTCAGTACAAATGATGAAACATTATTTACTAGAAGACCCAATTGGTCCAATAATTCCATCCATACTAGGCCCATGTGAATGGTAGAAATTGTATGTGTCATATTAAAAAAAAAAAGGATTTCATTTCCCAAAATGTATGTGTACTTTTGTACATATAGAAATAAATAGCCGATATAGGTATAGTAACACATGGATCAAAATTATGAAAAATTACAACCCCCCCAATTTTAGAACTTGTGGTCATTCTTTTATACTCAATAAATAACCTGTATGATGGAGAACAGTACTTTCTCACTGACCTTTAAAATGAAACTCTATCCATTAATCTCATCATCAAACAATCAGCTTAGTTTCTACTATATTATTAATAATAAATTTTAGTAATTATATATTATTAATATAATTAATTCTATACTATTATATTAATTATATTACATAATTAATATGGCCTTGATTAATATGTAATTAACAATAATAATATTTTCATGTTACTGTGAGCTAGGTTTACGGTGGTGCCTGATCTGAATGCTGGAGGAGGATGCATAGCTAGTATTATACTACCACAAAAGGAAGATGTTGCCTACAGAGTCTTCACATGGCACCAACCTTTCATTCACCAGCATTTTGGCTGACATCTCCCTGGATTTGGACCACTTTTCCAGCCTGTTTCCTAACTCTTGACTAGCCTTCTTGATTTGGTTCCCACAATAAACTCTTTATCTTGACCATGGTATCCTTTTTGTAACTCTTTAACAATATATTCTAATCACTTGCATCATCTTTGTAGAGGGTAGGAACCTGACAAAAGTACTCTTCTTCCTACACCATGACAACATGGTTCTAGATTCTGTGGAGAACATAAAATAATTTTACATGGTACCTTAATGTCAAGAATCTTATTGCCCAGTTGGAAGAGACAAAACAAATATAAAAGAAACAGAGCATAATTAAATATTAAACTTTTATATTTTAATTTATAATAATACAGTAGAAACTAAACTGGTTGTTTAGTGGTGAGATTCATGGAGAGGGTTTCATTTTAAACTGTGTGGTGCATATCATAAGTTTGTTAAGAGTTCAGAGTGGAGAAAAATGATGGATAAAATGGACATGAACTGATCCTAATAAAAAAAATGAATACATTTTGAACATGAAGAGAGATGAGGAAAGGAATCTAGATTGGAAGATGAAATCATAGCTTTGTGACTAGCCCAACCTGAGTACCCATCTATATTTTATCAATGAGACTGAGAGTCTAAATGATTGGCCCATAGTCACAAAGGTAGGAAATTTCAAAACCAGGGCTAGAATGTAGGTCTGATGAAATTCTTTTCTTTAAAAAAAGCTTTATTTATGATGACTTTTGTCTTCATATCATAGTCCTTTCTGGAACCTATCTCTTTTTCTCCCAGCTCAAGGGAATTGAACATTTCCTTGTGACAAAGAAAAACCAATTAACCAAGTACCACTGATAGAGTGACTATATATTGACATTATTTGCAAAATTCTGACCTGGTAATCCTCCAGTCTTTCTGTGATGATTGTGTGTGTGTGTGTTTGTGTGTGTGTGTGTCTGTGTGTGTGTGTGTGCTTGTATATGTCTATACACACATATATATATATACATATACACACATATATCATTATTTTTATTTATATATATATATATATATTTATATATGTTCTCTGGAACTATAATTGATTTTTCAATTGCCCAGTGTCAGCTTTTTTAGTCATCTTTTCATCGACACAGTTGTAGTCATTCTGTATATTTTTCTTTTGGTCCTGCTTATTTTATTCATTATTAAATCCTAAACATTTTCCCATGTTCCTCTGAATTCTTTATGTCATCATTTGTTATTGCCCAAAATATTCCATTACATTTATACACCATAGTTTCCTCTTCTCTGTTCCCCAAATGCTGGGGTCTCACTTTGTTTCCAGCTCTTTGCTACCACAAAGAGTGCTTCTGTGAATACTTTGGTAGATATAAGGCCTCAGTTTCTGTCTTGAACTAATTCAGAGTTCTTTTTCTTATGAAATCACATTGTGAGCAGCATGAGCAAAAAGACTAGAAGCAGAAACTAGCCTGATTGGTCTGACTGAAGATGGGAAATCACAGAAGAGAATAACTCAGACACATAAACATAACGGGACCATAGAGCTAGGGATGAAAGGGTACTTAGACAACTCCTTTCATAATACAAATGAAGAAACTAAGGTTTAAAGAGGTTAAGTGATTTGCTATAGTGTCAGATGTGATGCCGTGGATAGAGTACATAGGTTCAAGTCTCTCCTCAGACACTTACTAGCTGTGTGATCTTGGGGAGGTCACTTAACTCTGTTTGCCTCAGTTTCCTCATCTGTAAAAATGAGCTAGAGAAGGAAATGGCAAATCACTCTAATATCTTTGCCGAAAAAGCCCCAAATGGGGTCATGAAGAGTTAGGCACAACTGAAATTAATCAACAACAACAAGAAGAAGAAGCAAGAAATTTGCTGAAGGAAAAGTAAACAAAGAGTTGTTCTCAGTTCTAGTTCTAGGAATGAATTATATGCCACGCATGATGAGCCAGGTAATAGCATAAGCCTGGCCAGGTGCGCTTCCTTACCTCTATAGGGAACCCTGAATCCCTGACCAAGAAATTTAGAATTGAAGGTTAACAGGGCAGTGACATGATGAAGACCATGTTTTCAAAAGACATCTATGGCATCTCTCAAATTCCTTCTGCTTCTTTCCAATCATAACCACCCATTTTAGTTCAGGCCCTGATTATTTCAAGCCTTGACTATTTTAATAGCTTCCTAATTGCCTTCAAATCTGGCCTCAGACACTTACTAGCAGTGTGATCCTGGGGAGGTCATTTAACCCTGTTTGCCTCAGTTTCCTCATCTGTAAAATGAGCCGGAGAAGGAAATGGCAAACCACTACAGTATCTTTGTCACAAAAAACCCCAAAAGGGGTCACAAAGAATCAGACACAAGTGAAAAACAACTGAAAATTGAATTCATTTCTTTCAGTTTCTCTCAATCAATTTCAGTTCAGTCCTGTCCGACTCGTCATGACCCCATGATCCCCTTCATTAGTATTCTTGGCAAAGATACTGGAATGGTTTGCTATTCCTTCTCCAACTTATTTTATAGACTAGGAGCTGAAGCAATAGGGTTAAGTGACTTGCCCAGGGTCACAGCCAATAAGTGTCTAAAGCCAGATCTGAACTCACAAAAAGGAGTCTCTCTGAGTCCAGGCCCAGCACTCTATCTACTGTGCCACCCAACATTGCAACCAGTCCCCGATCAGTAGATAAGTGCTAGAGAGTTGCCTGACTCACGCAGATGTTAAGTGGTTTGTCTAAGGCCACTCCAGTAGTAAATGTCAAAAGCAGGACTTGATCCCAGGTCTTTCTGACTTCAAGTCAGCATTCCAATCACTGCACCATGTGATCTCTCTCACACTGTAGACAATAACAGGGCCATACAGACTTCCCCAGCTGGTACTTTAAATAATAGGGAATTCTGGGTATCCCCACCCCAGTCAGTTTCCAGACAAGCCATGATTCTTCTCTAAGCAAAGCCCATCTTTTCTCTCCATATTTCTAACTATATGTGCTTGTATGGAAGGTAAGACCCCTTTTAAAATGGACATTTTATTTGCTAAAATGGATAGGAAAATAACATTTGTGTCAGGAAAACTGATAAAATCAGTGTAAGAAAAAAGATAGCCTCTCCAATAGAATGTTGAGACTCAAATTGCTGTGAGGACCCGAGAATATGTTGCAGTGGATAGAGTACTTACTACCTGTCAGATAATTGTACTTAGATGATCTGTTGGAAGGCAGAGCACTGGCTGAGGTAATAATGGTCCCAGGGCATTATGGTCTATTGGTTCATTTGCGTGTGGATCTTTTCTGAGTTTTCAAGTATATAACTGATAAAATATGAATCAAATAACTGTTTGAGGACTGTGGGTAGATTATATAAGGACTTTGGAGATCATATCTAATTTTTTAGTTTCACAGTATAAGTTAGAAATGATAGTTGCTTGTGAGGAAGTCTGATTTGTAGCATTAGAAGCCAAGAAGAACAGAGGAACCAAAAGGTAGGAGACAATTAGGTGAAGATAGAAGTAGGAGAGCAAGCTGAATACTCAGAAAGAGTCAGGGACAGAAGAGACAGGAATCAATAAAATAGTTGTTTATGGAAGACAGAAGCTGAAAAGAGCAGAGCTAACAGTCAGACTTTATAGATGCTTTGCTGGGCAACTAGCTGATTGGAAGAAGGGCATTCCTTTGCTGAGAGCTGATTGATTAAAGAAAGGCAAAATTCTTCTTTAGTACTGTCTACAGTCAGAGAGGAGATATCTTTCAAGGGATTGCTTATGTTGCCTTTCTGGTTTGAGAAAGTGAAACAGAGTGGGAGAAAGCCAGACTTTGCTAAGAGAAGTGTGTGTGTGTGTTATGTGTTTTGTGTGTGTTATATCCCCCAGAAATGCCCCATGGAAACTTTGTAAGACAGAAATATTAGGGTGCAGCCATTACTCAATAGTCCCTAAATTTCTAAGACCTTTAGACCTCAGAAGGAATTTGCTTTTAAGGAGGCATCACATGGTGGAGATATAGAGAAGCCATGAAGAAGGAATGAAGAATAGAAAGACTGCAAACCCTACTGCTCTCCCTTGCTTTCCCTGACAAACAAAAAGTCAAGGTGCTGTCTTTGTGTCAGGAGCACAAAGCAAGGAAAACAAGAAGAAATGAGACCTTATGGCATAGGAGAGTGTGCATAAGGTAGAAAGAGATATGATTAGGAAAGCCAGAGATAATGAACTGGATTAGAAATCTAATCTACAACCAGTATTTGTGGTGGTTGGTGAGACTCCTTGAAACCACTTCATATTTCTTAGTATTTCTATCTCTTCCATAGAATACTGCCTGCTCTCCTTTACCCATTTTCAACTTCCCACTTCAACCCATTTAGGGTTGAAGAATTGGTTTCCTTAAACCCACTTCATTTTCAGTTTCCTGGGAGGAAGATTGGGTGGGTGTGTGGAGGAGAAAGAGATTCAACTTCCCTGCCATAGCCTTCACAGCTTGTTGGTGGAAACCTGTTTCTTTAGAATCTGTTTTGTGTATCTTTACTTGAAGCTGTTATTAAAGTTGTTTAAACAATCTATATCATGGATTAAAAGCTTTTCAGTCCAAGCCAAAAGACACACAATCTGAGACTGATAATAGGGAAATGGCATGGGGGTAAACTGATTTGAGAAATAATTTTTACAATATTAGTAATTTTTAAAAGTTTATTCATACCTAAAAATGTTTTGTAGAGTTTAAAAAAAGTATAGAGGGGTGGAACCAAGATGGTGACTTGCTTGAGCTCTCCCCCAAACCCTTCCAAATACCTATAAAAAATGGCTCTAAACAAATTCTAAAGCAGTAGAATCCACAAAAAGACAGAGTGAAACAAATTTCCAGCCCAAGACAACCTGGATAGTTGATCAGAAAGGTACATTGTGCAAGGTGGGGAAAGGAGCACAGTTCAGCATGGGCACGCAGGCCACAGCAAACCTGAAGCAGGCCTCAGAGCACTGAATCACAGTCAGTTGTGATGGTTTCCAGACTTTTCAACCCATGAACGCCAAAGACAACTTAGAAGGTCAGTGGGAAAAGTCTGTTTCTGCAGTGAGAGAGATGCGTGGGGATCCAGCCCCATTCCCTGAGCTTGGCTCCGGGGAGGCAGCTGCCTCTTGAGCTTCTGGCCCACAGACTGAGGGGGAATTGAGTGGCTGATCAGAGGGGGATTTCAGGGATCTCTCTCCTGGTGCAGGATTCTCTTGCTTTGTCTGTGCTTGGATCTGGGTCACAGTTCTAGGTGGCAATCCTGGGGTGAGGAGGAGCACTGATGTAGTGGAGCTTGTGGTGGTGGTGGAGAGGGAATCCTCCTCACTGTTCCAAGGCAGGGAAGAGTATTTGTGGTCACTTATAGATCAGAGCATAGGCCAGGAAAGGAGTAAACACCTCTTGGAAGAACTGAAAATTTACAGGTCCCTAGAAGTATCTCTGAAAACAGCTGCACAAAACCCCTGAAGCTTGGGACAGTACATTCTCCACACTGGAAGCAGACCCCTACCTTAACAAAGAGTTTAAAACTCAAGTAATTGGCTGGGAATGAGAGCAAACTGTGCAGAAAAAGTCAGACCACAGAATCTTTTTTAGTGACAAAGAAGATCAAAACACACAATAAGAAGAAAACAATAAAGTCAAAGCTCCCACATCCAAAGCCTCCAAGAAAAATATGAATCAGTACCAGGCCATAGAAGGGCTCAAGAAGGATTTTAAAAAGCAAGTAAGATGAGTAGAGGAAAAACTGAGAAGAGAAATGAGAGTGATATAAGAGAATCACGAAAAACAAGTCAACAGCTTGCTAAAGAAGACCCAAAAAAATACTGAAGAAAATAATACCTTAAAAAATAGACTAACCCAAATGGCAAAAGAGGTCCAAAAAACCAATGAAGAGAAAAATGCCTTCAAAAGCAGAATTGGCCAAATGGAAAAGGAAGTCCAAAAACTCACTGAAGAAAATACTTCCTTAAAAATTATAATGGAGCAAATGGAAACTGGTGACTTTATGAGAAATCAAGAAGTTGTAAAAACAAATCCAGGAGAATGAAAAAATAGAAAACAATGTGAAATATCTCACTGGAAAAACAACTGACCTGGAAAATAGATCCAGGAGAGATAAATTAAAAATTATTGGACTATCTGAAAGCCATGATCAAAAAAAGAGCCTAGACATCATCTTTTAAGAAATTATCAAGGAAAACTGCCCTGATATTTTAGAACCAGAGGGCAAAATAGAAATTGAAAGCTCTCCTCCTGAAAGAGAACCCCAAAGGAAAATTCCTAGAAATATAGTAGCCAAATTCCAGAATTCCCAGGTCAAGGAGAAAATATTGCAGGTAGCCAGAAAGAAACAATTCAACTATTGTGGAAACACAATCAGGATAACATAAGATTTAGCAGCTTCTACATTAAGGGACTGGAGGGCAAGGAGTATGATATTCCAGAGAGCAAAGGAGACAGAATTACAACCAAGCATCACCTACCCAGCAAAACTGAGTATAATCCTTCAGGGTAAAAAATGGTCATTCAATGAAATAGGGGACTTTCAAGCATTCCTGAGGAAAAGACCAGAGTTAAATATAAAATTTGACTTTAAAATACAAGACTCAAGTGAAACATGGAAGAGGTAAACAGGAAAGAGAAATCATAAGAGACTTATTAAGGTTGAACTGTTTACATTCCTGCAGGGAAAGATGATATTTGTAACTCGTGAGTCCTTTGTCAATATTAGGGTAGTGGGAGGGAAAAAATTATATGTATGTATAGATAGATAGAGGGCACGAGGTGAGTTGAAGATGAAGGGGTGATATCTGGAAAATAAAATTAAGGGGTGAGAAAGGATTTTACTGGGAGAAGGAGAAAGGGAGAAGTAGAATGGGGTAAATTATCTCACACGAAACAGACAAGAAAAGGCTTTTACAGTGGAGGGGAAATGGGAGAAGGTAAGAGGGAATGAGTGAATCTTATTCTCATGGGATTTGCTTAAGGAGGGAATAACATACATAGTGAGGTATGGAAATCTATTTTACCCTATGGGAAAATGGGGGGGGGGACAAGAGAGCAGGGGGTTGATAGAGGGGAGGGCAGATTAGAGGAGGGGATACTCAAAAAAAAACACTTCTGAGGAGGGACAGGGTCAAAAGAGACAATAGAATAAATGGGGAGTAGGATAGAATGAAGGGAAATACACTTAGTTTTTCACAACATGACTACTATGGAAGTGTTTTGCTTGACTACACATCTATAACCTGTATCAAGATGCTTGCCTTTTCAATGAGGGTGGGCGGGGAGGGAGGAAGGCAGAAAATTTGTAACCCAAAGTTTTAAAAACAAGTGTTAAAAATAAAAAAAATTAAAAATTAAAATTAAAAAATTATATTAAAATTAATTTTCAATAAGAAAAAAATGCTTTGAACCCAGAGACAGATTTAGCAAAGAAGAGTCACCAGCAGTGAGAAGTGAGAGGTGAATGTTAGAGTGTTTGTTCAGGCAATCATACATCCTGCATACCACACATCCAAAGCTCTATTTGGCTACATATAAACATATTCATAAAGACATATGTAAATAAACCCATGTATTTATACATTGTGTATAAGTTACTTTTTGATCAAACATTATTTCATCCCCATACAGAGGTCCTAGTGATGAGCTTTCTCTGTAAAGGCATATAGGTACCTATCCTATACTTTTGAGTCTTACAGAGTTATGTGGAACCATGAAGAGGTTATGGGACTTGCCCAAAATCATACCATCATCATATGTGAAAGGCAGGACTTGAATCCAGGTATTCCTCTCCCAGAGGTGAATTCTCTATTCTCCATCTACTATACTGTATATATAGGCATGATGTATGCATGTGTATATACACTGTGTTTATGTATGTACCTACAAATAAATATAAATATTTATATATATGTGTATATTTTAACAGAGATTTATTTATGAGAAGCAGTGTGATGTGCTATACAAAGACATCAACACAGAGTCAGGAACCATACTAATGATGTGACCCCAAGCAAGTCACTTAACCTTTCAGTACCTGAGATAACACTGTAAGATCCTAAGTTGTAGACATGCAGAAGAGTTGCAGGTCTGTATTGGAAGAATGGGGTTCCTCACCAAGAGTTCCTTGCTCCAAATCATAGGTCAACACTCCTTCCCCATAGAACAAGCATAGTTTTACATATATGTGTGAATTCACACATGTGTGAATGTTTATATGTGTGTTTGAAATGACATGATTGGAGGGAATGGCAATATAGCCCTAGATAGGACAGAGCTTTCATAAATGCTGGAGAGGAAGGTAGCATTTTATGAGTATTCAGAGAGGAAGTCATGGTGCTGGTGTCATGATACATATTGTCTAGCTACCTGGAAAACACACACACACACACGTGTGTGTGTGTGTGTTTGTTTAGGACCTTAGTGAACCCAATAGCACCTCTCTTCGATCTGAGCTCACACAAGTAACTGACCTAGGTGTTGAAATCACATTTTATACTCACAATATAGTATCTATTGTCAAGGTTTAGTAGGATATAGTGAGAAAGAACAAATATGTATGCATGTGTATATGCATGTATGTATATAATGTACATCTATGTAAACAGACTATAACACATGCACATGTATGTACCTACATGTATTTCATGTCTTTCTTACTATATCCTACCATAACCAAACAACATATACATATTATTTGCATAGTGTCTATATACATATACCCATATAGTTTATAAACTCACACATACATAAATATATTTAGACATATTAAAGTTTAAATATGTGAATATTGTAGTCATATAAATGAAACAAATCATGTAACTAACTTTTTATGTGTCACTCATTTAGAAGTTTTAAGTAACATTTTGACAGGATAAGGATGAAGGAAGACTCCTACTTTCTCTACCCAATGAGTGTTTGTTTGAAGAATTGGTTTGCTATTATTTGTGATGACCTTGGATTCTTTGAACAAAATACTTCTAGGGTACAGGTAAATAATAAATACACATAAACCAAAGAAAATATATCAACAAGACAATGAATGGGTCCTATTTATCACCCTAACCTTTGAACCACACTTTGTCCTATGGCATACAAAGAACAAAAATATATCTAAAAACAGAAGTGCTACTCAATGGTTAGATTGGATTGTCTGATTCTGTAGGCTGTATTATATGACCTTGGATAAGTAATTTCCTCCTCAGTTGCCTCATTTGTACAATTGTGTCATTGGGCTAGATGACATCTAGGTTCCCTTCCACTTTTAAAGTTTTATGTTTCTTTGAGTTTATATCCACTAAGTCATTTTACCCTTTGCTTCAATATAAGATAATAATTCTTTGACAATGGGTGATGATAGAGGGAATTTAATCTTAAACTTTATATCTTTGTCAGAGACTGAGTATATATTTAATTATCTAGAACCATGTCATGTTAAGTGATTCATGAAGATTGATTAAATTTTCTGCTGCTTGATGGTCAAAACTGCACCCAAGATGCTCTTCCTTTCATGACCTGCAAAGAGAAGGGAGAAAAACAACATTTAAAACCCCCTTGAGGCTTTATTCACTTAAACTGTTACGTAGCTTAGAAACAGTTCACAACAAAGTTGGCCAGTGCTTATTTTCAACACATGATTAAGTCCCACTGTAACCCATTTACACAGTGGAGAATCAGACTTTTAATGATGCCCTCTGCAAATTGTTGTACTCCTACAGAGTTATTGTGAAAGTAGCAGTTTTTATTCCTGAGAGAGAAGAGTTACTAGGAATAACTAACTTCTTGGGTAAGTAAGAAAATGTAAACAAAGCACCACAGCTTGTAAATTCTTGGCGGGAACATGACTAGTTTTTAACACCTTATTCCTGATTCAATTCAGCTAAATTCAGAAATCATTTACTAAGTGCCTACTCTGTTCAGTGCCTTCCAGCAATGGTGTCAAACTCAAATAGAAATGGGGCTACTAAACCATTCATAATGATTCCTGTGATAGCATATTCACTTAGAAAATGACTTATTAACATTATCCACGTTTTATTGCATTTTTATTTATTTTGTCAAGTATTTCCCAATTAAATTTTAATCTGGTTTCAGTTGCATTCAGCAGTGTTGTGGTCACTACCCTTTTACCATGAAATAGGTGGGGTCCAAAATAAACAGAGTCCCCAAACCCACAACAGTAACCGAATTGACCCATGTGGCCCCTGGAACAAAGAAAGGTGAGATTGGGAGTCCATTCTCCACTTTGTCTACTGGGAACTTAGGAACAGGGGAGTACCCAACTGGATAACTTCAAGTCATCTACCAGGTAGATAAGTACCATTCAAGGCAACAGAATAGCTGCAAACACTGAGGCACCCAATCTACACACTTGGCAAGGACTACAGAGAGAGAATTCCCATTAGGGACCCGACAGGCCCAAGTCAGAATTCTGCCAGGAGACTAATGGGACATTGGTTGTTGTCCTTCGTTCTTGAAGAGGACCAAAATGACATCACTATGCTAAGAGTCAGGTTACATTGTGTCCAACTGTGGCTGATCAGATCAATATGAGCCTGGAACGTTCTACCGCAGATCAGGTAATGATACATAGGTTATCCTTGTACCCAGAAATCCTTCCTCATATCCAAAATTAGGGTAGTGATTCCCCTCACAGCCTGCATGTGCCAATGTTCTAGAGCTTAGATGTACTAAATGGTCTTGCTTTGTGTGAGGACGCAAGGCCATGGCAGTCAGGATTCTCCTCACAGCCTTCATGTCCTGCCTAGGTACAGTTTTGGGAGAAAACTGGAAGTTACCTCTGAGGACAAAATATCTGAGACAGGAACAAAACTCCTGTTTCTGGAGCAGTGCCTAGAGGCAGTTTCTCTGGATGAGGTGACTTGCCTACAACCCCAACCTGGTCAGCTATTGGGGGATCAAAATAAAGTCACTAATACGTACTTTCATTTTCACTATGAGCTCCCAGGATGGAAAATGGATTTGCTTTGTGAGAGAATACATGGCTGTGGCTGATTGTTTTGCTGCTCTTGTAGTTATTATTTCACTCACAGTCCCAGGCCTCAAGGTTTTTATTCTCTGAGTCCCTGGTCTCTCCCTATTTGTCTCTGTTTCTGCCAAGCCAACATCTCTCACCTCTGTCAGGATGCCTCCAGTCACTTAGAAGCCCTACCAACCCCCATCACTTACCAAGACTTCCAGCTCTTTATACAGCCGTACCCACCACTAACTCCCCATGTTCTGTTGCCTTTATAAGGCCCATTTGTCAAAGGGGGCTATTCCCTACATATCTTATCAACATGCTGGTCTCAACATAGGTAGTCTCAAAGACCAAGGGGTGAATGGTTATAAGGCCCAGTGGTTATTGACACCACCTTGATAATCTCTCCTTAAGGGAGGTTGTAGCTCATAGACACCCTGAGGGTTTCCCCTTGAGGAAGGCCATAGCTCATAGAACCTACTAATGGAGAAGCATTGGCAATATTTTTTGAGTTAGGACAGCTGTATGACCAAAACGAATATGTTTCAACAGTTAGCTTGTTTTTCTACCTGCACCTTTGTACACCCCAAAAATCCCATGTGCCACAAACCCTGACATGAAAAGTAGATCCAGGCATTCACCAAAATCAGAGTATAAGTATCCCACCCTTGGAAGGACACTTTGGAGCATGCCTTCACAGCTAAATGGACTCATATTTCTGTGCTCCCCAATGCAGTACTTCCTTTATATGAGTTTTACCATTTGTGACTGAGTTGTAAATTAGGTTCCTTTCTCTCTCTCTAGTCCTTCCTTTCCCCTCTCCCACTCATCTTTATTGTTTACCAATAAAACTTAGAATTGAACTGATTCCCATTGTTTTACATATTATTCTTGGCACTTGAATTCATCTTCCCTGACATCTCTGGCTGGTCCACAGATCTTTCTTAGACATTAATAAGGACCCTGGACAAAGACTTAACCTGTTGATAGCTACCTCCATCCACAAAGGGAGTATGGCACTGTAAGCCCAGTCTTAGAAAGCAAGTGTCAATAGAGAATCCTACATTTTCCCAGGAGAGACTCTCTTATGCCAGAGTACTGTCTTAAAACAAGGAGTAATATCCCAGGCCTAAACTTTGCTCCATTTTCACAATAGTCACCTGAAAACAGTGAAGTCTGTCAAAGTGATTTTTGTAAAAAGCTGGCCAAATCTCAGGAGAGGGAGAGAGAGAGAGAGAGAGAGAGAGAGAGAGAGAGAGAGAGAGAGAG
>NW_020953949.1:68070-168753 GCF_900497805.2 Vombatus ursinus | reverse complement strand
AGAGAGAGAGAGAGAGAGAGAGAGAGAGAGAGAGAGAGAGAGAGAGAATTAAGCTTTGAGATCTCCCTTTCATAGAATTAGTAGGAGTTAGAAGTATAGCCATTACTCAAGATAGCCCCATCATTTTACAGATGGGGAAACTAAAGTTGAGGGCATCAAGAACATCAAAGACTTTAAATTTGAAGGGACTTTAGAGACCAGATAAAATGACTCCCCTAAGGTCACACAGCTTGTACTGAAGTGGCACATGAGAGATTCAAGCCCAAATGTTATTGTTTCAAATCCAATGCTCTTTCCACTACACTATGTTTCCTTCTCTATCCTTGCTTCTGGCCAAAACTTTATGTGGCAAGATGGTGATATTTCCATTAAAGTTTCTGTGAGCTTATTAGTGCAATTTTAAAAAGGAGAAGAAACATAGAAGGAAAAAATGAGTAGCACCAATATATAGACAGTGGGGAAGCTGGCTTTTCATCAAGTAAAATCCTGTTTCTTTCAGCTATTACATTCATACACCCAAGGTGAAGACCATTTAGTACTTATACCCTATAGGCTAAGGTTAAACAGAATTGTTCCATGCACATTCAGCAAATATCCATTAAATGCCTATCACGTGCCAGGAGCTAGGGATACATGTTTAGTTGTTTTCAGTATTGTCTGACTCTTTGTGACCTGATCTGGCAAAGAAACTGGAGTGCTTTGCTATTTTCTTCTGCTCATTTTACAGATAAGGAAATTGAGGCAAATAGGGTTAAATGATGCGCCCAGGGTTGCATAGCTAGTAACTGTCTGAGACTGGACTTGAACTCACAAAGATGAGTCTTCTTGATTTCAAGTCTGACACTCTATCCATTGTGCCACCTAGCTGCCCTTGCTGGGGTTACAAAGATGAGTCTCTTCTCTCAAGGATATTATAATCTAATTACCATATGACAGAAGACAAAAACAAATATGATACAAGTCAGAATATGATAAGGGCAAGAGAGAGATCCAAGCAGTGCTGTATGATGATTTATGGAGAAATTACTTTTAGTTATATAGATCACAGGATAATAGATTTAGAGCTGGAAAGGATCATTGAATCCAACCTACTCATTTTTCAGTTGAGGAACTAAAGTCAAGAGAAGTTATAGTACTTGACCAGCGTCACACAGCTAGTAAACATCTGGAGTAAGATTTTAATCTAACTTATCCTGATTTTAAGTCATTTTTTCAATTTTTAACATTTTTATTTAAAGTTTTGAGTTCCAAATTCTATCCCTCCTTCTCTCTCTCCTCTCCTCCCTCCCTGAGACAGCAAGCAATCAGATATAGGTTATACATGTGCTGATTTCAAGTCTTTTTTTTTTTTGTTTTGCTTTTGTCTGTTTGTTTGTTTTTTTTTTGGCTAGGCAATGGGGTTAAGTGACTTGCCCAGGGTCACACAGCTAGTTAGTGACAAGTGTTTGGTCTGAGGCCAGATATGAACTCAGGTCCTCCTGACTCCAGGGCCAGTGCTCTATCCACTGCGTCACGTAGCTGCCCCTCAAGTTTTCATTAATAGGCAGAAGCAGTTGGGAATTGAAGGAAGAAAAAGATTTCCGTGTGCAGAGTTGAGGATGGAAGGCATTCCAATGATGCAAGTGCAACTTGAAAGAATGAAGGAGGATGCAGCATGAGATCAGGAAATCAGGAGTCCAATAGCTTTGGAAATGACAGGAAATTGGCATTTCAATATGTCTGGGATACAATAGCATATGAAGCAAAATTAATATCCCAAGTTTATCTTAGTGCATGCTAATCAGGGCTGGTGGTTCAGGGAAAGCTATTTTAGACTGCCATTGCAAAGATACTTTTATTATTTCCTCTATTGGACAACACTACAGTGTAACGGTTACCTATTGGCCATGCCATTCTTCTAACATGGTGTCATACACTATAGATTCATGGAGCATAACCTCAATTGGCCTCTCACCACTGCTCAACATGCCAAGTGTTCAAAACTTCTTTCACTTTCCATGGTGCCTTTCCCAAACCTTTCCCTCTCTCCTCATACCCTCAAACTCAGCCGGACCCCATACATTTACAGACTAAGCTTATATAGAACATTTTGCAGTTTACATCTTAATATTTTATGTTACGTTCATATTCACATGGTCAGCAAATAACTTTATATCATTAAATATCTCTAATATCTTCTAATGAAAGTTCCTCAACTCTCCCCCATACCTCAGAGTTTTTCAATCTCTGTATCCATTTCTTCCTCCTTCATTCCTGTTTAGAGGATGAATATATCCTTTCTTCCTGTTGTAACAAGTCTTTCTACTTGTATGGTTTACCCCAGGCCTTACTTTCTCGAGGGCTTTTCTTCTACAATAAGCTCCTTGCTGGGACAGCTAGGTGGTGCAGTGGATAGAGCACTAGCCCTGGAGTCAGGAGGACTTGAGTTCAAATCTGGCCTCAGACTCTTGATGCTTAATAGCTGTGTGACCCTGGGTAAGGCACTTAACCCCAATTGCCTAAGCAAAAAAAAAATCTTCTTGCTTTTATGTGGGCTTACTTGCTTTCCCCCCACCATTTTATGCAACTGCAAGTTCTTTCTTTTTCCTATTTAGAAACTATTGAGGGCTTAGAAATGTCCCAAGCATACATCTATCTCTGCTAGGTTTTAATAATCTCAATTCTCAAAATGCAGAATCATGCCATAGGATCTGCATTGAGACTCAGCATTCCAGCAAGCTCCTTGTCTGGACATATGCTAGGGATCCTGCCTAATTAGTAAAATCAGCTTATATAACACTCAGCAAAAAGATAAGTGTTCCTATTACTTCTCAATCTAACAAAATGCTAGATTTTAGTTACCTAGATAGAAAAAAAAAAGGGTGTGGGTGGGAGGAGGAGAGACAGACAGACAGACAGAGACAAAGACAGAGAGAGGGAGAAGAAGAAGAAGAAAAAGAAAAAGAAGGAGGAGGAGGAGGAAAAGGAGGAAAATAGAAAATGAGAGAGAGGGAGGGAGGGGAAAAGGAAGGAAGGAAGAAAAAGGAAGAAAGAAGTCTAATGGCACAGTTCAGGAACACACACACACACACACACACACACACACACACACGCTATGCATAAGATTCAGTCACTTTCTTAACCTTTCTCCTGAGCTCATGGTCTACATGGCAAATTGCCTACAGAAAATCTCCACCTCAAACTCAACATATTCAACCAGAATTTAATATCTTCCCCCAAAACCTGCGCTTGCTCTGAATTTCCTCATTCCATCAACTACACCATCATTAACCTAGTTATTCACATTCAAAACTTTGGCATTATCTTGACTTTCCTCTTTTTTGCCCACCTTCCACATCAGATCAATTGCAAGTCCTGCAATTTGACCTCTAAAATATCTCTGTCATTCATCCTCCCTTTCTTTTAAGAAATTTCCTTTTTTTATTGTGAACTTAACAATCATCAACAAACACAAATATTTTCTTATAAAAAGAATAAAAAAAGTTTAAGAAACTATGAACACCTGTAAGATATAGTGTTTTTAAGGAGGTATATTTTACAAAATTTAATAAGATAGTAGCAGAAGTTTCTTTTTGTACTTTTTGGGGGCTGTATTTTAAAATATTTTGTTCAAACTCACTTTTCAAAACTATCACTAACCACTATTCAACCCCCTAGTGGCTCAGTAATTCATATACAGGGTAGGAAGGAAATGAAACATTTATACACCAAATCAAATTTAACAAAATAAATTTATTTAACATAGAAAGAATATTCATCAAAAAGACCGTATTGATTCAGTAGAACACAGCTGCCCTCACTTTGTCATCTGCCACTATGGCACACTTGGTCATATGGTATGCCAAGCCTGAGAAATGCATGACTCTTCATGTGCGGACTTTTAAATTTAAACAACCACAAAGCTATGTCAATAGTTGGGGCCTTATTAAATCTTAAAGATAGTTCATCGCCACTTTAGGGAAAAACTAGCCTAGCCTATTTGAAGTAGACTTTGCTTTTATCATACAAGGCAGGCAGAAAGAGTGATTGTACACAGTAATATCTCTGCATCACTCTATTTTTGAGTTTGGAAATATTTTCTTTTATATTATAAAGATATGAGCCAGATATGGTGGCACATGATGGTAATCTAAGTTGCCCAGGAAGGCTGAAGCTAGAGGACCTCTGGAGTGTGGGTGGCGTGGTCTATAGCGGGCTATGCTGATTGAGTGTCTGCACTAAGTCTCATATAAATATGGTGAGCTCCTAGGAAAGGATAAATCACCAGGATGCCTAAATGGGAGCAAACCAACCGCATGTCAGAAATAGTGCAGGTCAAAGCTCCTATGGTAATCAGAATGGGATTGGATGCATGAGTAGTCCTTTCACTTCTAGAATCAGTAAGATAGGCAGATGCAGTCTTTAAAATATGAATTTCTTAGGATCTGTGAGAGAGAGAGTTTGGTATCTATGTTTTAATTTTAATACCTCAATGCATCCATGGTCTCACTGAGGTGGGAAATCCCTACTATGTGTGCATATCACAAACCTTGTGAGAGTCTTATCTTTCAAATCATATTAGTAGAAGATCCACACAACATGATTAAAACCTAATTTGGTTCTTTGAATAGTTCTTAATTATGATAGCCTCTTGCAGAATGTCCATTTCTTATTCCTCTTTCTTGCTTTGTGACTTGCCCACATCATTTCCTAGGTATGTCTTTGATGAATCTTTTCCACCACTTTTGGCCTGCAAATCATTAATGATATTCTGCAACCTACTTTACTCCCCTGTGTCTTTCTATTGCTCCATGAACCACTTATAATTAAGATTCTTCTGAAAGCAGATATTGATAGTAGTGCCTCATGATTCATAGTAATATACTATCCCTAGGAAAATAATGGCGTTAAAATGGGCTTTTATGATTAACAGTTTGGAACTGTTAAAAATAACTATACATTTTTCTGAATATAATCCAGCCCAATATCCTCCTTTTATCAATTATGTGTAGCTCATTATCCAATTGAAATTTACATAAATCTAAAAGACAAAAATGATTAAAATATTCTTGAGGACCTCATTTTGATCTCTTAACATTAAATAGAGTAGTTGCTTAATGTTTCATGAATGAATCAATAACCAATCAATAAGCATTTATTTATTTACTTATAAATAATGCCTGTGATTTGCAAAGTACTGTACTAGGGCAAGATAGTGCCAGATATAGGTATGAAGACAAAAAAAGAAAGAAAAAAAGAATTCCTGATGTCAAAGAACTTACATTTAATAGAAGATAATACGTAAAATAAATACAAAATAAATATCAAGTAATTAGGGAGGGCAGGCCCTAGCAGTTGGGGGGAACAGGAAAGGTTTCATGAAGGAGGTAATAATTGATCTGAATCTTGAAGGAAGTGAGAGATTCTGCTAGGTGGCAGTAAGGAGGAAGTACTTTCCAGGCATGGCGGATGCCAAGCCAAAGACACAGAGACAAGAGAAGAAGTGTCATATGTGAGGAACAAAAAAAGGAGATCACCATTACATCTGCACACCTTTCATTTCCAATTCCATTTCCACCACTCTGGTCTCTGCTCAGAGACCAGGTTATGTATGATAACTCAAAATCAGGATTAAGTGAATAATACGGTCTGCAGGGCTGTCTCCCTTAGACATCAGTATGCTGCTCAATGTCGAGTTCCTTTTAGAAACCCAGAAGAAGGAAATAGGGAAGTTGTACTAGTCTATAAGCAAAAAAAAGATTCCCATGTCTTCACTCCCCTACATCCTTCTTTTTGTTCCATCTCCAAAATGATAGTAGGAAGAGGCTTCTACTCCCACTCCTCCACTTCTGCCCACACAGATAGCTTGGCTTCTTGAAGTTTTCCTGGGCTTGGAAAAGAGATTACATATTTGAAGATGTTGGAATATCCACCCCTTTTCTGTCCTTTCAAATTTATTGACCTTAATTGGAATTACTTTCTCTGGGTTGCATGGCACAGTGGATAGGGAGGTGGTACTGGAGCCAAATAGACTCGGATTTAAGCTCTACCATCCTCAGCAAGTCAAGCTCTGGGCAATGCTCAAAAGACTAAAATTTCAGAGAAGGTACCAATCTGCATTGAAAGAAGAAGCTTCCTCTCCCAGGATTTCCCTATTCTAAAGAAATCATAGATTCAGTCTTTCCCCTATTCCTGTCTTCCAGGCCTCATCCTTTCCCTTCCTCCCTCCCTGTCTTCTTCACCTCCTATTCACTCTGAGTTCCTTTCTAGGTGTTCTGCTTCTTTCTCCACAATACATTTTCAAAGGCATCAGACCTCCTGGGCAAAAATAAACCAGCAAGCAACTGTCAAAACATCAAAGTTTACTTAACTCTCAGGAAGGAGAATGTCTGTGTTTGGGTTACTCCTGGTGGAAAGTTGCAGGGAAAAGGAAGGGCTGAACTGTGGAGGACTGCTGAGCTGTATGGATGACTTCCAAGTTCCATGTGGGAGGGACTTTTTTGAGATGGGAGAGAGGGTGGTGGCCTAAGAATGACTAACAATTGAGGGGCTCAGTTGCGACACCCCCAAACAGCCACACCAGACCAAGTTTTCCAACTTCAGGGCAGCAGCCAAAGAGAATTCCTCAAGGCTATAGGGGAAACAGGTCTGGTTGCAGCTTGCTTTCTGTCCTGCATTGCCAACCCTCCAGAGAGAAGTCTCCAGTTGCTGCAGGTAAGACTCCTTCCTCCTTAGTTCCTACAGTTGCCTTTGTCCAGGATGTAAAAGCTTACCTCTCCACCCCTACCCCCACACCAGCAGTATGGGAGAGCTGACAGACAGTGAGAGCAGATTTTAGAATCCTTGAAACTCCTTTGGGTCAGGTGGTGAAACTCTCCAAAAAGGAAGATTAAGGGAGCTCAGGGGCAAAGGATAGAGAGTGAATGAGGGGCTTGGAAACAGGAAGACAAGTTCAAGCTTGTCCTCAGCATTTAGTACACATGTGTTTCTGCACATTTCTGGTTGTTAGTTTCTAAAATTCATGGGCTCACAGAAGGTTTTAGCCAGGAAAGGATCTAAGACATCCTTGCATGCAATCGTGGCTTTGAACAAATGAGGAAGTTGCAAAAGTTTTGGGTTGTTTTTTTCCTCCCTGCCGCTAACTGAGATGATATCATCAGATCTCCTTGAGGTTAAGGACTGTCTTTTCTTTTTTGTCTGCTGCCTAGCTTAGTGCCTGGTCCATGGTAGGCAGTTAATATCTGCTTGTCAAATAGTATTTAATTGAATCTTGAGGAAAATTTCACTATTTTATAAAATAAAAGCCAAACATGAGGAGAAAAGGTTTCAGTTCCTACAGTGAGCCTGCATCCTGGGTAAAACAAAACAAAGCAACCTACTTATCTCTATATTTGGCATCAAATAAAACCCCAGTTAATAGCACGTTTTTTTTAAAAGAAAAATTGAAACTAGGATTTTGAAAGAATTTAGCATTACAGAATCATAGATATAGAACTTTAGGGGATCTCAGATGCTTTCTATTCCAATACCTTCATTTTATAGATGAGGAAGGAAGAAAAGAAACACATTTTTGAGCATCTGTTTTCCAGGCCTGTGCAGAGTGCTTTATAAATATTATCTCAGTTGATGCTGACAACAATCCTGGGAGGTCAGTAGTATTACTATTATTCCCATTTTGCAGTTGTGGAAACTGAAGCAGACAAAGGACTTGTCCACAGGCACACAACTAACATCTGAAGTCAAATTTGAACTCGAGTTTTCCTGACTCCAAGCCCAGTGCTCTATCCACTGTGCCAACTAGTTGCCTGGGAGCTGGTTCAACTCATGTTTCACTTTCTAAAAGAATCCTTTCTATCTCCCTCCCAGTGGTTGGTGTTTTCACCTTCCTCATATTGTATCCCCCAGCTCTGGTGTAATGTACGCTCCTTGGAGACAAATGTTCACTCTTTTTCTTATCCTTAATACTTATCATAGTGCCTTTCACAGAGTAAGCACTTAGTAAATTCATTTTGAATTGACTGTCACTAAATGACCTCTGAAATCCCTCCCATCTCTAAATCCTAGAGTCCTAATTTGAAAGAGTCAGTGTGTTACAGCAGAAAGCGTCAGAGTTAGAGTCTGAAGATTAGAGTTTAGGCCCCAGCTCCCACAGGTGCTGCTTGTCTAACCCTGAGCAAATCACTTAATCCCTCTGCATATTTATTTCCTATCCAGGATTCAAATTCTGACTCCCCTGACTTATGAATCCAAATCATTTCACCTACCCAGGCCTTTTTCTTTACTTGAAAAACAAAGGGTTTGGGCAAGATGCTCTTACAGTCTCTTCCTGCTCAACAGACAATGAAAATACAATTCAGGTGACTTGAGTTCATGGTCCTCTTGCCATATTGTCGCTTATCTTACGTGTCACTTCCCTGTTAATCATTTTTGTTCTTGTCTCTTTAGACTTCAGATCTTTCTCCTTGTTAGAGAGAATGAAATTATACATCCTTAGAGTTGAAAATTAAATCAGATTTCATCTCGTCAATCCATATTTAAATCTTTAATCCTAACTAGAGTAGCCTTGATAAGGACTACTCTGAAAAATTAACCAACATATTAATTGTGCCTGACAATGTATGAAATATTTTATCCAGATAGACCTCCCACCCACTCACATCTCCAATGAAGGAAGGGAAATTCATTTTCTCTTCTCTTCTTTGGGACCAAACTTATTCCTTTCTATTTATATCATTGTAGTCATCATCATCATCATCATCATCACCACCACCACCATCTCTCCCTCTCTTCATACACATATATATACAAACACACTCATATATAGACACACTGTGTACACACATATGTACATATATGTGTCTATACATATATAGCTATCTCTACCTATCATCTACCTATCTACACATGCACACGCACACACACAGACACACACACACAGACACACACCCACACACAGTTTTCCTGGCTCTATTTTCTTTTTTTTTTCTGGGCTAATCCATGTAAGTTTTCCCATGCTTCTGTGCATTCTTTGTACTCATCATTTTTTTTCAATGAAATAAATGTAGATTCCCCTATTAAAATTTTTAGACATTCCCCAATTGATGGACATCTACCAGATATTACATTTTTGCTACTACTAAAATGGTTGTTAGAAACATTCTGTTGAGCCTAGGCCCTTTCTGTCTTTGACCACTTTTAGATATATTGCTGGCAGTAGAGTCTCTAGATAGAAGAATATGGACATTTTAGTCTTTTTTTTAAACATAATTCTAAATTGCTTTCCATAATGGTTGGACTAATTCATAATTCCACAAACACTGTGTTAGTATATCTCCAATGTTGACTATGTCTATATTTTTTCATATTTGCCTATTTCCTTTGTGTAAGGTAAAGTTTTGGAATTGTTTTCATTTTCATTTATCATATTGCTAGTGATTTAAATATATGAATGTTAATAGCTTGAGGTTCATCTTTTGAGAAAAGCATATATTCCTCTTAGCCCACTAAGTGTCTTTGATATCAGACCTATACCATAGACATTTGATACAAAGGGTTTTTCCCCTACTTGGCAGATTCCTTTCTTATTCCCATGGCATTGGTTTTTTTCACACCACGGTTTTTCACTTTCATTTTTATCAAAAGTGTCTATTTCATCTTTTGGGATCTCCTCTGTCCCGTTTTGTTAAAGAATTCTCCCCATTGCAAAAGTTGTAAAAGGTACCTGATCTCATTCTCTTATAATTGTGTTATAGTATGACCTTTTATACAATCAGGCCATTTATCCTTTTTGAGCTTATCAAGGTAGATGGTCTAAGATGTTGGTATTGATTTAATTTCTGCCAAAGTGCTTTCTAATATTCCCAGCAGCTCTTGTCAAATAGTTTTCCCCTAAGTAATTCATATTCTCAGATTTATCAACTGCTGGATTATTGACTCCAACTATTTTTGTTTCATCTTTATTGCAACAAGTTCTACTGATCTGCTTTTCCATTTTAAACCAGTACAAAATGATTATATTTACAACATAATTTGAGGTTTGGAAGCACTTCTTTCCCCTCATTCCTACTTTTATTTATTATTTCCTTTTAAGTTTCTAGATATTTTGTTCCTTCAAATGGATTTTGTTCTTATTTTATCCAGTTTTATAAAGAACCTTCTTGGTTGTTTGATAAGCATAGTAATATACCTGAAAATTAATTAAGTATAAGTCTCATTTTTTTTATCATATTGGTGAGGTCTAGCCATAATCAGTGAGTATTGCTCCAATTATTTGAGTCATTTTTTATCTCCCTGAAGATATTTTGTAATTATATTTATATATGTATTAAGCCTTTCTTGGCAGATTGATTCTCATATAGTTTACATATTTTGTAGATGTTTGGAATGGAATTTCTTTTCTATTACTTCCACCTGGTTTTGCTTTGTTTTATAGAATTCCTGATAATTTTTTGTAGACTTATTTTGTGTCCTGATACTTTGCTGAAGGTGTTAATTATTTCAGATTCTTTGCTAGTTCTCTGGAGTTTCCAAAATAATCCATCATGTTTTCTCCAAAGAGGGTTACTTTGAGATTTTTTTCCATTTTTTATTTCTGTATTTATGGAAAAAAAAACTTCTAGTGTTTCTTCATCTCAAATAATGCTACCTCTTGGTCTCAGATATATATATATATATACATATGTATATATATTTATCATGTTGCAAAATGGCCTTTCCGTGGCTGTTTTTTAGGGTTTTTTTTAACAGAAATGATTATTGTTCTCTGACAAAAGCTCTTTTCCTGCTTCTATTAACGTAATGTTTTTGGTTATAATATTATAATATCTGAAATGAGGACATTAGTCTCACAAACTCTAAGTTAACTATGGATTTTTGCTGTTCAGTTAGATTTTCCTTTGTGAATCTAGATGCTATGGCACATGTTATGTGTATACTTAGCTTTGACATTGTTTCATTGTCTATAGTTCCTTAAAATATATGAACTTGCCCTATTTTCTCTCTTGCCATTGTGGATTTTTATTGTTATTTTGTCTGTTAGCAGAATTGCAACTCCAACTTTTAGGGATTCACCTGATTACTGTAAATTTTGTTCCCATTCTGATTTTCATCCTCTATATCCTTATTTTTAGGTTTTTTTCTTATATACAAAAATCATTGACTTTTATTTAGTATTCACTCTATCACTCTTTTTATTTAATTATTTTATTTTACTTATTTATATTTAAGGCTATTACTGTTGAACATATTTTCCTTTAGTTATTTCTTTTAAATTGGCTTTATTACCACGACTCTCGCAGTTAGTTTTGCTTATACAAGTTTTATTCTACTCTGTTCCCATAGGCTCTCCCTTTTTGGCATTTCCCTGTCTTGTCCTTAGTTCTCTGAATTTACTTAAGTTATTTCTCTATCTACATAGCATCTACATATTTATTTATTTATTTCTCCTCCTCTTTTGACCTTTCACTTGCCCATCACTATCAAGCCTTTTTTTCTAAATCTTCCTTCCCCAGTTTTCCCACCAATCTCTTCTTTTAAAAAAACATTCTTTTGTTGAAGCACTTTGCCAAGATTTCCTTCATATTGTCCTCATTTCCTTTTGCTACTCTTCTATTTTGAATTCTATTCTCCATTTCATAGTTGATGCTCCCTTTTTCTTCTTTTTCATTCTTTCTGTGTCCCACATGAGATTAGAACTTCTGAAATAGCAAAGTTGAAGTTTCTCACCTATCCAAGATTGTATTTTTAGGTCTTGCTCTATTCTCCCCATTTTCTAATGTGCCTCACTTTTAGAAATATCAATTCACAAAGGAAACAGTGTCAAATGGAAACAATGTCATGTGAGTGGATTTGCTTTGTCTTCTAAATCACACACTCGACACTCCATCTTATCCTGTACCCAGGGATGACTTGTCTCTATTCTTAAGCCCATCCTATCTTTGTTTCCATGTCCTCCCTACTACTTGAGGTGCCAGCTTCCTTTGGAAACTCATACACCTCCTCTCCTGGGGTGGGATGCTGTACTTGAGGTACAACTTCTCATAGAAGCAGCTAGATGGACAAGTAAATAAAGTGCTGGGCCTGGAATCAGGAAGACATGAGTTCAAATCCAGCCTCAGATACTTATTAGCTGTGTGACCCTGGGCAAATCACTTAACTTATACCTCAGTTTTCTTAATATAAAATGGGGATAATAAAAGCACTTAACTCCCAGAGTTGTTTTGAGGATCAGATGAGATAAAAATTGTATAGCACCCAACACAGTGACTGACAAATAGTAGACTCTTAATAAATGCTTCCTGCCTATCTCCCTTCATAAAAGGTTCATCCTGATGTGCAAAATTCCCTCACATAAAATCTATTATGAGGCCCCATCTCTTACCACAGGCATATACTTCTTCTCTATGGGAACATTCTTTAGTAGTTCATTTTCCTTTCCCTTCCAGTGTGAGCCCCTTCCCAACTAATCCTCCAACCAATCTCTTAACTCTATTGCATTTATCCTGTTCTCTCTAACCCACCCCATCCCTGCTTTTGGCTAAGAAACTAAAGTGTTTATTATACCTTCTCACCTATAGAATTGGTGGGTGTGAATCTATAGCTATTCTTTGTCTCTTACCTTTCATCTCTTCATTCACACAACTTCCCCCAATTCTATCACTTATACAAAAGATATCAATTCACTTATGAGACTTAGTCTGAGTTATCAATTCATCTCTTTCTTCAATCAAGTTGTTGAGTTCTTCCAGAAATTAGAAATGTATATGATTATAATTGTCTTGTCTCTTGTTATCATTTCTTTTCTCTTTTATTTGTTTATTATGCTATTTGACATATAGAAAAGCCCTTGGAAGGAGGCTTCAAAACATTTCGTTCCAAAGTGCTCCTCTGGCCATTATTAAGTCACATTCTAGTCTTTTTTTCTCACCATTCTATGATTCCTTAACTTTCCCTTAAATCTTTTGCCTTAAATATTTTTCTCTATTGATTATCCCTCCTATCTCTTTCTTTTACCCTTCAATTCAATCTCTTTTTAAAGAATAATAGAGGGACAGCTAGGTGGCGCAGTGGGTAGAGCTCCAGCCTTAGAGTCAGGAGGACCTGAGTTCAAATCTGACCTTTGCAACATTCTAGCTGTGTGACCCTGGGCAAGCCACTTAACCCTGATTGCCTCACCAAAAACAAATAAACAACAACAAAAAAAGAAGAATAGAATATAAACATGATAAAACTGATTTCTTTTTTTGAGCTTTTGCAGGGGAGAGATAAGGTACTTGTTTATCTTTATGTTGTTAAAGATCCAACTGTTTTCATTGATGATGAAGCTCTACTTTCTAGGGTATATGGATTAATAATTAATTTATGAAATCATTAAATAAGGACAGACACACCTAGTTCTTTAAGTGCTCACTAGGAAAGACCACAATGGTAGTGGGAAACAGGGTGGCAATCACACTTTAATTAAACACAAAGGGAATGGGGGCAAAAAGCTCAAAAAGGCAGAGACAAGTGATGAAAAGTGGAACAGAAGTAGATGGTGGCACAGGAACAGGGAATGGGATGGTAAAGGAAGGCAGCATGGGGAAAAGGATGAGGAAGGGAGAGGCAGAGAGTATCACTTTCATAACAATGGATTAGAGTTGGGAGTGCTAGGCAGCATGGACCCAATGGAGATGGAGGAGTACTCAGGGGACAGGAGTTTGAGGTTTTGGGGGCAAACAGACCAACCCTTATCTTGTGCCACCTTAGGGTTAGTTTATTAACAAATCCAGATCATCTCAAAGTTATCAGTAAAATTTCAAAGTCATCGTCTCAAAGTTATCAACACTTTCTTGATATTCTGTTGATCTGAAACTGTGGAGGTCTGGATTTTGTCTGGAATGTCTATATCATAGGACCAGAAGCTTTGACAAGCAGTGCCTAGATGGTTTCCCTTGATTCATCACATATTACCAAGTGTGAGGGATTGTCTGATGTTGGCTACATGCCACGTGGGGTTTGTGGCAAGATGGGGCAGGGACAAGATATTAGGAAGTAACCAGAGCTTACGCTCCCGAGGCAGGGGGCTGTGCCATGTGGAGTTGTGGTGAACTGGGATAGGACCTGGATACGGGGAAATAACCAGAGCTCACGCTCCCGAGGCAGGGGGCGGTGCCATGTGGAGTTGTGATGAACTGGGATAGGAACAGGATACGGGGAAGTAGCTGGAGCATGTGCTCCTGAGGCAGGGGGCTGTGCCATGTGGGAGTGGGAAGGCAGAGAACGAGCTCCCTTTGTCTAGTCCTCTCCCTAGGTACAGTGCTAACCCCAGACTTCTCCTTCCAGTATCCGGGCCTAGCTTCCTTTGTCACGTCCTCTCCCTTGGTGCAGTGCTAACCCCAGACATCCCCTTCCGGTATCTGATCCTACAATCATTCACTGGTAGGCGGGCTGAGGAGGAGGGGCTAGGAAGACATATAGGGGTGGTAGGGGTTGGAGCTTACGCTCTCTTGCTCTTGCTTTCCTACTTCGCCTTGCTGTGATGGCCTCTGAATAAAGTTCGTGTGCTTGCACCTCCTGATTGGCTCGTCTCTATGTTTATCCGGGTGGGCTCCGAAGACTGGTAAGTATGACCTTGGCAGCCTGCTCCTGTTAGAAGGAGAGTGCACGGCGCGACCGGCACAACCAAGGTGTGAATATTGGTTAATACATGATACAATTTGTAAATTATGCTCCTTTGGTCTTTGGGACGGTTTGTACATGACTTTCAGGTTTTCCTTTACAATCTTATTTCCTGCTAAAACTTACAGTATTGACTAGAAGGGGGTGGGGTGGTCAGGGGACCAGAACAAGACACAATTATAACACAGCATATTATTTTGCCTTGTGGTTTGAACATCTTTGCTTTTTTGTAATTTCCTTCCACCAATTCCTGAAGCCTATGGTAATTCTGAGTTATTTAAATTTCCATTTCTTTACATCTAATGATCTTTCTCCTTGATGCGTGTCAAATTTATTGCTATTGAAGGTGAGAAGCAGCATTTCATAGTAAATAAAGAACCAACTTTGAAGCTAAGAAGACCTAGGTTTAATTTACGCCTTTTAAAACAAACTGGCTGTACTAATCTGAGCAAATCACTCAATCTTCCACAGCTATAGGCAATTCCTTAAAACTCTAAATTTCAGAAAAGGTGCTTATTTACATTGGAAAAAATAGTTTTCTCATGTTGGATTTCCCTATATTAATGAAGTCGCCAGCCTAGTTCCACCTATCCATTGAAACTGTGAAACTGGTATGATCTACCTTGTCATTTAGTTATTTTTCGGTCATGTCCTACTCTTCCTGACCCCATTTGGGGTTTTCTTGGCAAAGATCCTGGAGTAGTTTGTCATTTCCTTCCCCAGCTCATTTTACAGATGAGGAAACTGAGGCAAACAGGGTTAAGTCACTTGCCCAAGGTCACACGACTAGTTAGTGTCTGAAGCCAGATTTGAACTCAGGAAGATGAGTCTTCCTGACTCTAGGCCCTACACTCTATCCACTATGTTACCTTTGCAATACCTTCAAATTTCAAGGGAATATATTAGAGTTTTTTTTTTGGTTATGTTTAAGTTTTTTTTGGGGGGGGGAGTGGTGCTGGTAGTAGTAATCTGTAGATTTACTCAAACAGTGTTTTGTTGTTGGTATTCAAAAAGTTCTAGATAATTTTCTTGTCATCATATTCTCTTGTGAAATCTATGACCCTGAGGTTTATCAGGCCCCAGATGAATTTCCTGTCATCTTTCCTCTTCTAGCTCTCTAAAAAATGTTTGGGGTCATAGTTGTAGAAAAAACTACTGCCATCTTTCTGGTCATAAAATCCTGGATTCTTAAAATGTACATTGTTTCCAAATTATTTTTAAACCACTTTAAGATTTGATTAAGGTTCTGGACATTATGAAATTCGATTTACCCTATAAATAGATTAATAAAGATCATACTTGATGGGCCAATAGGTAAGTAGAATAATGCGTATTATATATGAAAGGTATTTCTAACAAAAAGTGGATAACTCTTGAGGACAATTTGTAGACACTCAGAACTACTCTCTAATTCTTAAAAAAACTAATCTTTAGTGGACTCCATTATTAGTGCACGTTCCCTATGATTTTTATGATTCTGTCTTCCAGATGTTCCTGCCAAAAGATGTTTCCTGAGTGCCAGGAAACATCAGAATTCTTGAAATGTAGAGAGAGCTCAGTTGTGAACTGAGGACCTAAAAACCAGTGTAAAAGTGAGCAGGAAAAAGAACCAGCAGCAGGAAGGAAGAAACAATTTAACACCTTGCAAAGCATGAAACTTTGCACCTCAAACTGGAAAAATGGACAAGATGATTTTTTCCTTACTAACTGTGCTTCTTTGGTCATGAATAGCCTTTGACCCTTAACAAAATGGAAATATATATAATCATAGAGGCCTTCATTTTTCTGTCGATTGTATTTTTCCTTATTTGCCTGTTATGTTTTTTGGCACACAGCAAAGCCTTTGGAAGTCAGCTGCAAGACCCCTTGTTCCAAAGTGCTTCTGTGGCCACATTCAATCACTCACCTTCACCTCTCCTCTTTTCAATGTCAAATACTTATCTTTATCATCATGGTCACTTAGCTGACCATACCAACCACCACAGGAATTTCTCTCCATACTGGACTTGCCTTAACAATACGGATTCCCCTGCACCATATTGTGAGAGTGATACTTACGGAGGGGATGATACTTATGGAGGGTGTAAAATGGGTGGAGAGGATGGCTATTGTGATTGAATTACTTGAACAAAATTCCAGTCGCTCTCCTCCAGTGACTCACATCCACTGCAAGATGAACAAAGGCCCCTTTATTCTGCTACTGTGTCTATTATGGAATGAAAAGAGCCCATTCCAGAAAGAAAAAAAAATCTTTTTACTTAATCAAATGATACTTTATTTAGGTGAGAAGAAAAGAGAATAACCCAAACCCCAAGATGTGAAGGTCCAGATAAGCCAAAAGGAAAGCGATAAGGACTCCAAGATGGACTCAGAGGTCGATAATGAATAATTATTTAGACAAAGCAAAGACATAACATCAGCAGAGAATCCAGGACTGTACCTGACCTTCATAGCACAAAAGCTTCATCTATAGATGACAAAGAGGCAGGACAGACAATAAATTTTGCCCCATTTTTCACTGAGGAGGCATTTAGGAGCTTCTCTTTCCCAAAATATTTTCTGCCAGAGACTTTCCATCTGGCCAATACTCACAATTTCCTAGATCTACTTAGACAAACTAAATGAAGAAAGATCCTTGGGTTTTCCTGGGGTCTAGCAAAGGTTTTGGAAGGAACTTGAGAATAAACTTTTTTTCACTGTTAGCCCTCCATTCTGTATTGGATCCATAAAGAAAAATGGTTCCTGAAAGAATCCCAAGATCTACAAACTCCATAGCAGTATTGAAAAAGGAAGACTATTGAAAACCTTTCCAGCTTCAAGAACCAGCTGAGGCGCTGCCTGGTCCATGAAATCTTTCTTGATGTCTCCAGCTGAAAGCACCTTCCTCTAAAACACTCACTCTAGATCTCTACTCTGTTATATGACTTTTCACCATGCATTATGTTTGTTTGTGTACATTTAACAAGTTCCTTGAGAGCAAGGGCTATATAATTTTTTTTTTCATTTTGTCCCTATCCTTTGCACATACTGAGAGCTGAATAAATGTTTAAAAATTTTTAATGTCATAACTAATTGTATAAGAAAAATTAGACCCATCTGGTAGCAAAAAACTGGAAACAAATTCAATGCCTATCAACTAGAGAAGGGCTCAATAAGTTGTGTGATGGGAATGTAATGGAATATTATTATCTGGTAAGAAAAGATAAATGTGAAGAATTTATAGATATTTAGTAAGCCAAATATTAGTATTATCTGAATTAGTATTCAGAGAAGTAAGCAGAAACAAGAGATGAATATACACAATGAGTGTAGTATGGTAAAACATGACCACACACACACACACACATATCACAAGAAATCAGAACTCAGAACTGAGTTCTAATGATAGGACCAATCTAGGTTTGGAGGACTGATGATGAAACATACCCCTCCTCTTAATAAAGAAATGGTAAACTACAGGTGCAGAATGAGGTATATTCTGACAAGTCATTTTGTTTTTTCTTGAATGTATTTCTTTGTAACAAGGGAAGGTGCTGTGGGGGAAGGATGGATTGTGAAAAAAAGAGTAATGCAAAAATATTAATAAATTTTCAAGATATGCTTATCTTACTGGGAGAAGAAAAGTTTGGGGTTTCATACCACTGCCCAATTAGATAATTTGTTCTCTTCTCACCTGTCACTGCCACATCAGTGGAAGGACCTCAAAGCAGAGGACCATGAATTGGAGAAGAGATGCCAGTGATTTCTTTCTCTTTTTAGGTGGAAGAGGAGAGATAGGGAAGAGAAGTAATGAGAGTACTGAGAAATCACCAGTAAAACAAGGAAATCTGTGACCACAAGAAGGCAGTAGGTCAGAGAAATGCTGGAGGAATCTTAATATTTTTGTTTTAGGTTTGATAAGTTCTCATCAGCTATGAGAATTTCATAACTATATAAAAACTATTTTTATTTTATTTATCTAATGGTCCTATAGAATATTTCAATGATAGAGCTGTCTTGTTCTCATCATAAAGTACCTTTACTGGCTGAATGGCTAAGAGACAGTGTGATGAAGAAAGTGTGTTTGGTTCTCTCCTTTCAACTGTTCCATGGGGGATATATATAAAGAACTTTATCATATCTATAAGAATGCGAGTCATTCCTCTATTGATAAATGGTCAAAGGGCATAGATTCCCAAATTAACTATAAAGGACATATAGAGAAAGATGCTATCTGCATCAGAGAAAGAACTAATAAACAGAAGTATGTATAGAATAATTTTACATATATATACCTATTTGTGTCTAATATTAGCCATCTCTAGGACAGATGGGAAGGAGGGAAGAAAAAAAGAAATTTGCATAATAATTTTGTTGTATATTTGAAAGGAATAGCAAGATGTGTATAGTAGATTTTCAGTTTCACATACATTAATCTTTTTTATTGTACTATGTTATCAAAATGCTTGTTTTATTCCATAAATTAAAAATAAAATAAATCAGTGTTGAATCAAGGATTTCCATAATCACCACTATTACTTAATATTGTACTAGAAATGAAGGCTATAGCAATAAAACAGGAAAAGGAAATTCAAGAAATAACAATAGGCAATGGAGAAACAAAACTATTATTCGCTGCAGATTATATGATAGCATACAGAAAGAACCCTAAAGAATCAACTAAAAAACTAGTTGAACCAAAAGAACAACATTAGCAAAGTAACAGGATATAAAATAAACCCATATAAATCTCGAACATTTCCATATATTACTAACAAAGCCAAATAAGAAGCGATAGAAAAACAAATTCAATTTAAAATAACTGCAGACAATATAAAATATTTGGAAATCTTTCTTGCCAAGACAAAACCAGAAACTAAATGAATAAATTTGCAAATATTTTTCACACAAATAAAGACAAATCTAAACAACTGGAGAAATATTAATTGCTCACGGGTAGCATGAGCCAATATAATAAAAATGACAGTTCTACCTAACTTTATTTATTTGTTGCCATGCCAATCAAACTACTTAAAGATTATTTTATAGAGCTACAAGATATAATAATAAAATTTATCAGGAATAAAAAAGGGCAAGAATATCAAAGGAATCTTTTTTTTAAATATTAAAGAAGGTAGCCTAGAAATACTAGAATTTCTAACTATATTACAGAGCTATAATCATCAAAACAAACTGGTACTGGCTAAGAAATGAAGTCGTGGATCAATGCAATAGATTAGGTACACAATACACTGTAGTAAATGACCATAGTAGTTTTTGATCAACTCAAATATCCAAGCTTTTAGGAAAAAAATTCATTATTTGATTTAAAAAAATTGCTAGGAAAACTGTAAAGTAGTTTGCAGAAACGAGGCATAGACCAAAATCTCATACAATATACCAAGATAAAGTAAAAAAGGGAACATGATTTAGACATAAAGAGTGATATTATAAACAAATTAGGGAAGAATAGAAAATTTTACCTATCAGATCGATAAATAAGGGGAAGGTTTATGTTCAAAAAAGAGATAGAGAGGATCACAGGAAGTAAATTGAATAATACCAATTGCATAAAATTTAAAAGGTTTTGCACAAACAATATTAATGCAGTCAAAATTGGAGGGAAAGCAGGCAACAGGGAAATTTTTTAAAATGAATTTCTCTAATAAAGACTTCACTTCTCAAACATATAGTGAACTGAGCCAAATTTATAAAAATGAGAGCTATTCCCCAATTTATAAATGTTCAAAGGATATGAACTATATTTTCAGAAGAAGAAATCAGGGGCAGCGAAGTGGTACAACAGACAAAGCTCCAGCCTTGGAGTTGGGAGGACCTGAGTTCAAATTTGACCTCAGACACTTGACACTTACTAGCTGTGTGACTCTTAACTTAACCCTGATTGCCTCACAAAAAAAAAGAAGAAATCAAAGCTATCGATAGTCATATGGGAAAAATTATCTAAATCACTATCAGAAAAATGAAAATTAAAACTTGCTCAGCCATTCTCCAATTGATAGGCATCGCCTCAATTTCCAATTCTTTGTCACCACAAAAAGAACAGTTATAAATATTTTTGTATAAATAGGCACTTCTCCTTTTTTAAAAAAATCTGTTTGGCGGGGCAGGTAGGTAGCGCAGTGGATAGAGCACCGGCCCTGAAGTCAGGAGGACCTGAGTTCAAATCTGGCCTCAGACCAAACACTTGACACGTACTAGCTGTGTGACCTTGGGCAAGTCACTTAACCCCAATTGCCTCACCCCCCCCCAAAAAAAAGAGTTAAAAAAAATCTGTTTGGGATACTGCCTTTGGCTTTCTAAATAGAAGTCACATTACTGAAATCTCTTTTTATATGGAAACACCAGCAGGCTCATGTCAAAGTCATAATATTTCTAAAGATTAAGAACATATGCTCTTTAATAAAAAAAAAATCTCATAGGAAGAGTTTTGCTGAGATTTAAAAAATTAAATTTTAATTTTATTATATATTATACCTGAAGATATTTAATATATAATAGAATCATTGTGTTCTAATCCGGTCATATGTATTATTCCCACACATGGTGAAAAAGTTCCTTTTTCGACTCCACTTGAAATCTCATTTTAGGATCAGATCCCTCATGACTTATTATGAGGCACTGAGGCATACAGGTGAATATGCAACAACACTACCTTTTATCTGAGCTAATGGATATACCTATCTCCTCTTGTAATCTCATTTTTTTTTTTCTGACCAAATAATAGTGTCTCAGGATTCTCATTATTTCTCTTTCAGCCTTTCCTTTTCCAACCAGAATGGGAAAGAAATCACTTGACAAGAAGAAGGGGGAAAAGAGAGACAGTATGTCTTCTTCTAGACTCTATTTTCCAAGTGCAGATCTTCCTATTGGTGTGACAGAAGGAAAAAAGAACTCCCTCCCCTCCCTGTAATGACTTCAGGCCCATAGATGTGCTTTCCCAAGTAGACCTGAGCAATGTCTTGACCTAATTCAGTTCTTCTTATTTAAATGCTAAGTCATGAAATTTAACAATTAAAAAAAATTAAGCACCTGATAGTGTTTCATTACTTAAGTGCTTAAGTACCTGACAATGTACTGGTAGTCTCAAGGATGGATCATAATATGCTTCTTGGCCTCAGAGATCTTACAGTATATTGGGATCATGGTGTATGTATGAGTATGATACAAGGTATTATAAGGGCAAAAGAGAGGGCTATACAAAGAATTTCTTTTATGGTCTTCACTCCAGAAGCAAGTGTCATGGTTGTAAAACTGGCTTTCTGCTGGCTAAGACCCAGGGAACTGCTGGTGGATGCTTTAACCTCCATTAAATAAGTAGGATGATGATCAGAGTCACAACAAAAAACAAATTGTCATGTAAAGTTTGCCAACAACTTTTGGCTGAATGTGGTGGTGTGGAAGATACGTAAGAAAACTCTTCCTTTTTGAATCCACATCTGGACATTTATTTTCCTTGTTCGCCTCCTTGTCTAAGCTATTAGTCTCTGAACTATGCTGATTGCACAGCCATATCAGTAAAATATTCTCAAACTTGAATGCAAAATATATCTATACTTAGTTTTTATTTCATTATGTTTAAGTACTAGAGGATGTCCCAAAAGTCCTAGTGTAGTTTTAAGCTTTAATAGCTTTAAGCTATATGTGTACTACATTATGCATGTTCTACTAATACATAATATACATTATAACTATACACAATAATGCAAACTTAAAAGAATGAGATATAGATGAAATAAAATATTTGAAATTATTTGACTACTATATTAAGGGTATTAAACATTTTTACTCTTATTAAAATATTAATAGTAATAAGATCAATGTGACTAAATATGCTTCATTATTTTTTTAAGTCATTGCTTAACATTTTGTGATACAGAGATGCAAATAAGTGTAACAAGGTACAATTGTGTATAGTACAAGTGTGCATAAAATAAGAAGAAAAGAGAGTCACTACAAATTACTCTAACACAATCTGAGCAGGAATAGATCTCATTCAGTTCGGAGAATCAGAAAGACTTCATGGAGGAAGTCACATGTGGGCTGGGTCTTGCAGGAATGAAAGGCTCTCAATAAGCTCCCTCTGAGATCAGTTATACTAGTTGACCTGACATGAAGTTTGTAGTTGTTAGGATTCCTTCAGAAACTTATTTTTTTCCTTTATGGATCTAGCATGATTGTCAATAGCCATAGCAAGTTACGTTTCTTGGATTACAGAAGGAAAAAACAGTGTCAAAGTCCTTCAAAAATTTTAGGTAGATATCTTGTGATGCTGGGGCTCTCTTTTCATCTAGTTTGCCAACTATGTCTAGAATATCATGTGTTTATCACAATCTGATGGAGGCCCTTTGACTTCTCTGTTTCAGAAAATATTTTGGAAAAGAGCATCTCTCCAATATCCTCTAATTAAAAACTGAATCAAATAATTCATTGTATCTTCCATGAATGAACTTTTTATTTTTTGTGTTGTTGTTCCACAAAGGCAAAACTTTCTATCTGTGCTTTGCTTTAAAATATATTAATTATTGACATCCTTTTCCCTTTTCAAGTTTTCCTCTACTTCTTTTTGGCCTATCTAATTATTTGTTTATGTGCAATCTGCCATACCTTAGGAACTTCTCATTTCTTTTAACTTAAGCAAAATATACCATCATTTTATAACAATGAGTTTCTCTTGCTTGAATGGACTCTTTTGACTTAGTACTGGTTACTCACTCCAAAAGAATACAGGGACATAAGATCATCTGGTAATAGATATGTGCCAGTAATGGACAGGAGCTAACATACTGTTCAAGTCAGTCAGCCATTATAATCATCTTCTTCTCCCAGATCACTTTTTCCCACTAATCACTTCTTTCACAACAATCACCTCCTCCACAAGCATCACCTCCTTCCCTGGAATCACCTCCTCCAAATCTATAGCATCTTTTGCAGAAATCAACACCTCTTGATGAATTGCTCTTTTCATCTGGATTTAGGCATAAAAAACAACATAATAAAAGGCATAAAAGAAATATAGGAGGAATAACAAAAAGCATTATAACAATAAAAGAATCCATGTTCTTCAGGATGTAAGTCTTTTCAATATCAAAGCAGGATCAATAAGGACAGCACAGTCTTGTCCACATCAATTAGGTGCCAAACTTTTTCTTCCTGCTGCTTCTGTTTCTGAAATCCTATATAGTCACTTGTCCCTGGACCTCTTTGTTCATAGCTAATATGTTTCCATTTCTTTTAGATTCACCCATTTCACATTATTCAGAGATTTTCATCTTTGAGAGAAGCATCTGAAAAACAAAAGCTTAGAAATCATAGGTAAATTAGATTTGAGTGGGAAAAGCTTTATCAAAGACACATAGATTGTCTGAGCATCTACATTCATATATTTCTTCAAAAGTTCTTTTTTCAATCAATCAAGCAAGGAAGCAAAAATTTACTTTCCACTTCTATGTCCAACACTGCATTAAGTGCTCAATCTACAAAGAAAAAGGAAATTCAATCCCTTTCCTTCAGAAGAAAAAATACAAATGGAAACCAAATACAAAATTGGATTCAAAGTTATCTTAGGGGAAGACAGTAGATGCTGAGTATGTGGTGGTGGGCAGTGGTCTGGCTAGAGAGGAAGGGAAAGCAGAGAAGTCTTCAAGTAGCATTTGATCTAAGACTTAAAGCCAAGCCAGGAATTCCAAGACAATGAGGTAAGGAGGTAATCCATTCCAGAAAGTGGGTACAACTAGTGCCAAAGGCACAGGAACGGGAGATGGAATATTAAGTGTGAAGAACAGCTAGTAGGTTAGTATTGCTGGATTATAAAGTGCAGAGAAGATATCAATGAGTAATAAGCCTGGTAAGATAGGAGGGGTATAGGTTGTGAAGAACTTTAAATACCAAAGGATGAGGTGGTGTCAAGATGGAAGAGTAGCAGGCAATTTTCCCCTAGCTCCTTCACATTCCCCTAAATAATGATCTATAAAGTGTATGCACCAAGCTGAATACACATAAATGAGGAGTGCAAAAAGTTTATACCACAGAAAGGAGAATGGGAGCAAACAGGAAAAAAATTGAACCTCAATCTCATCTAAACTAGTTCAAGGATGGAGGAACATACATTCATACACAGTTGGGTACAGAAATTCATCATACTAAACAGGGAAGTTGGAGAGGAAAGTGGTAACAGAAAGAGGAGAGGATAAAAGGGCAAGTATTTTGAGGAAAGCAGTGGTCAGAAGCAAAGCAGATTCTTGAGGAGAGGTAAAAAAAAGAGACAGGTGGGTATAAGACAATAAAGGAAAATTCACAGTTAGCAATCATAACCATGACTGATAGTGGGAGGAACTCATCCTTATAATAGCAGAGGACAGTAAAATGGAAGAGAAATATGAATCCAACAATATGGTGTTTCCAAGAAACAGAAAGAAACAAGAGTTAAAGTAAGAGGCTATAGAAGAATCAATTATGTTTCAGCTGAAGTACAAAAAAAGGCATTAATCATGATCCCACACAAAGAAAAAGCAAAAAATAGACATAATTAAAACAGAAAATCAGGGAAACTATATTTTACTAAAAGGTACAACAGACAATGAATTAATATCAAAATTGAACATATATGCACAAAATTAGCAAGAAAAGTTAAATGAGCAATAAGTGGAGAGAGACAGTATAACCATACAAGTGGAGGACCTCAATTTACTTCTTTCAGACCTAGTAACCATCAAACACAGAAGAAAAAAGTTAGGATAAGGAATACAATTTCAGAAAACTTAGAGATGATAGAACTCTATAGAATATAACACAGGAATAAAAAGGAGCATACCTATTTTCCATTGTGCATGGCACCTTGACAAAAATATATTGTCACCTTTAGGGCATTAAAACCTCACAAACAAATGTAGAAAAGTAGAAATATTAAATGCATCTTTTCCTGACAATAATTCAATAAAAATTACATTCCATCAAAGCCTTTGAAATATATATATATTAAAACAAAATGGAAACTAGATAATTTAATTTTAAAGAGTAAGTGGGTTAAAGAATTAATCATAAAAATAATTAATAATTTCATTAAAGAGAATGACAACAATGAGACAACCTACCAGATTTTGTGGGTTGCAGCCAAAGCAGAACTTGGGAAAATTTATATTACAAAATGATTCCTTAAAAAGAATGAGAAAAATGAGGGAGAGAGAGAGAAAGAGAAAGAGAGAGAAAGAGAGAGAGAGAAGATCAATGAATTGGGCATGTAACTAAAAAATTTTAAACTAATTAACAAATTAAAAATTGAAATCCTGAAAATTAAAGGAGATGTTAATAATATTGCAAGTTAAAGAAAAAAACCTCATTGATAAACTTGGAATTGTTTTTATTTTTTAAAAAATAAATAATTGTCTAATTTTTATTTTTTTTTCAGCCAAAGACAAGGTTTATTAAAGATCCACCATGTTGGTCAGACTTTTAAGTAATCTGAACATTTGTGATCTATTGCCTAGATTATACAAATCTGAGCCCTATTTTATTTTTAAAAAGACAGAAGAAAACCAAATTATTAATTTCAAAAATGAAAAAGGTGAACTCACAACCAATGAAGATGAAAGAAAAGCAATTATTAGGAGCTACTTTTCACAACTATATTACATTGAAGCTAACAGTGTAAATAAAATGGATGAATATTTACAAAAAGGTAAATTCCCTAGATTAACTGAATAGGAAATAGAATACTTAAATAACCCTTTCTTAGAAAAAGAGATTGAATCAATCACTAATGAGTTCCCTTAGTGAGAAAAAACTCCAGGACCAGATGGATTTACAAGTGAATTTTACCAAACATTTAAAGAAGAATTCATTCCAATACAAGATAAATAATTTTTTTTAAAAAAATGGGTTCAAAAGGAGTCTTACCAAATTTCTTTTATAACAAAAATATTGTTTTGATGTCTAAACTAGGGGGAGCCTAAACAGATCAAAAAAACTATGAATGTTGATGTAAAAATTTACTAAGGTGATTACAATTATATATTACAAAGATCATACACTATGACCAGGCTGGATTTTTACCAGGAATTCAGGAATGGTTCAATATCAGGAAAATCATAAGTATAGTTGACCATATCAAGAAGATCAACAAAAATCATATGATTATGTCAACAGATGCAGAAAAAGCTTTTGACAAAATACCTTTCTTATTCCTTAAAAAAAAAAAACAACACTAGACAGCACAGGAGCAAATGCAGCAAATTTTACTTAAAATGGAAAGCAATATCTATCTAAAACAAAGAACAATAGGGATAAACTAGAAGCCTTTCCAATAAGATCAAGAGTGAAGCATTATTATTTATTTATTATAATATTATATTATTTATTATTATATAATTATTATATTTATAATAAATTATAAAATAATAAAATATTATTATTTATATATATTATTATAATATATATTATACAATTAATTATATAATTATATAATGTTATATATATTATTTATATATATATTAATTTATAATTAATTATAAAATTAATTTACAGTTTGACTCTTTACTTCCTTCAATCATCCCTCTATCTTGTTAATCTTCAATCTCTCCTTACCTAGTGGTTCCTTATCTATGGCCTTGAAACATGCTCGTTTTCCTCAGCCTTTAAAAAAATCTCTTTAGTAGACTCTACCTCAAGCTGTCAACCCATATCTCTCCCTACCCCTTTCACAGCAAAACTGCTAGAAAGAACCACATCCACTCAGTGCTCCAACTTTCATACCTTTTCTTCAACTCAGTCTTGCTTCTAGCTTCAGTCGACTGCAGCTTCTCTCTTCAAAATTACCAGTGATTTTAAAATTGCCAAATCAAATGGTGTTTTCTTCTTTTTCATCCTTTTTGACATCTCAGCTGCTTTTGACTCTTTTGAATTCCCCTCCCTTCTAGGGTTTTTGTCTTACCGTGTTCTCCTGGTGCTTTTCCTAATTGTCTGAACACTCTTGATTCATTTTTGTTGATTCATCATCCTTTTCATTACCTCCAATTCTAGGTGTTCCCAAAAGATCTGTCCTGGAATCTCTCTTTTTTTCCCTTTATACTATCTCTTTCAGTAACCTCATCAGCTCCCATGAGATTGAGTCATCATCTCCATGGGATGGGGGACATTCAGGCCAATGTCACCTTTCCTTTATATTATTGCAATACCCTCCTTGCCTCAAGTCTCTCCCTACTCCAGTCTATCCTTCACATAGACAGTAAAGTGATTTTCTTAAGCACAGATCTGGTATGTCACTTCCCTACTCAATAAACCCCAGTGGTTCCCTATTTCCCCTAGAATAAAATGTGAACTCTGTTTAATTTTTAACACCCTTTTCCACCAGGCCCAATCTATCTTTCCAGACTTGTTGAACATTACTTCCACTCCTACACTCTGGCCAATTCATTCAATTTTCTTCCTTTCTATTACTCATGCATGGCTCTCAATTTACTGTCTGTATTCTTTGAATTGGCCATACCCAATCCCTGCATTGTATTACCTCCTCACTTCCGCCTCATAGAATCCTTCTCTTCCTTGAAGGTAAAGTTCAAATACCACTTTCTATATGAAGCCGTTCCTGATTTCCCTGACTGCTGATAGTCTTGCTTTCTAATAATTTCATATTGTACCTTATATTTATTCTTCTTATAGTGATATTGTATATACTTATATTCATACTTGGTTCCTTCCTTCTTAAAATGAAATTTCTTTTGAGTAGGGATTATTTTATTCTTTCCCTTTGTATTCCTAGCACCCACCAAGATTCTTGACAAATAGTAGGTATTTGATATATGCCTGATTGACTATTATAAATAGTTGCCTTTGTGTTTTAATTATGATTAAAAGTAAAAACAAAAAAAGAAAACATAATTATTACATGAGCGGCAGCTAACATAACTTTAGGCTGCATTCATAGAAGTTTAGAGTACAGGGTGAGTAATGGGAAAAGGAGAAACTATAGTTTCCCCTGATCAGACCACACTTTGAGTACTGTCTCCAGTTCTAGGCACCATATTGTAGACAGGACATAAACAGGGGAAAAGAAAAGCCTAAGTACAAGCCTTGAACTAAACATTCTTTTTTTTTTTAACCAATATTATCTCATTTGCTTTTCACAACAAGCCCAAGATGTAGGTGTCATTACCTACATTTACATTTTCAATACCATTACAAAACATCTTCTGGGCCTGGAATCAGGAACCTCAGAGTTTAAACCTCACTCAAGACATTTACTATCTGTGCCACTCTGGGCCTCTGAGGAAAGTGAAATAAACAAAAGTTAACTGAATGACCCAGGGTCACACAGTTAGTGTCTGAGGCCATATTTGAACTTACATCCTCCTGACTTCAGGCCCAAAGCTCACACTGAGCTACCAACTGCCTTGAGTTGGCTTGGGTTCTGAGAATGGTAACCAGGGTGGTATAGAAACTCAAGACCATGACATACGGGGATTTCTTGTAGGAACTAGGGGTATTTGATGTGAAGAAGAGAAGAGATGGGGATAATTGATGCTGCCTTCAAATGTACAAAGATGCCATAGAAGAGGGAGTGCACTTATTTTACTTAGCTCTAGAATAAGAAACTAGAATTAATAAGTAGTAGCTAAAGAAGGTAGACTTCAGCTCTGTATAATGAATATTGGACTTAGAGTTTGAGGGAACCTCACAGGCCATCTGGCCCAATTCACTCATATTACAGTTGAGGAAATTTTGTCTAAAAGAGCAAAAGTCACCCGCTGAAGATCATATAGCTACTAAATGGCTGACCCTTGATTCAAAGCCAGATTCTCTGACTTCAAAGCCAGGGATCTTTGCATTAAACCAGCTTATATCTTTTTTGAAGAAATCAATGAATTTCTGTGACTAAGTAGAGCTGGGAATTATTAGTTACCTAGAAACTTACTTAAAATTGTTTACTTGGTCCCCACCAAAAAAAAAAAAAGAAAGTAAATGGTGTAAGTTTCATTACCCTCATGAGTACCTGGAAAACTGAGATTAACTGGGGAAGAAATGTCTTCATATTTTTACTTTTAAAAACACAGAGTATGCCTCATATTTGCTTTATTTGGGCCACATTTAATGCCTAACATGGGGGATAAACTGACTGTAGGACTTTGGTTCTTCTAGTCCAGCCTCAATCATTTTCTCCTCTAATTTGGCTTTAATATTGTATAGATAATAAATATCCTCACACAGATATAGTAAAAATCAAGAAAAAGAAAAAGAAAAAAAGAACATAGTCTTCTGCCCAGGCCCTATTTCCTTATTTGTAAGGCTCAGGAATTGGATTATATGATCTCTAAGGTATCTTTCAAATCTCAAATTCTAATCTATGAGTCCTTGCCTCTTAGAAATGGAAACAGAATCATACCTAGGCAATGACATACCTTATCCCCACCAGTCATCCTTATTGGGTTCTCTTGGTTCACTTTGGTTGACCATGAGCTGAGGAGACTCCTGTTCCATAAGTCTCCAGCCTGTTTTTTGCTTGTCAGTGTCCTTCCAGATACAGGCAGCAGCACACCAATGAGAGAGAAGGCTAGATTAAGATGAAAGGCAGTGGGAGGAAGGGCACCGTCTTACCTGCAGCAGCAGACACTGATCTATCAGAGTCTGGGATGGCTTCAGAAAAGCAAGGTGTATGAGGAGCTAGGGGGCATCCCTGGTCCCTGCATATCTTTGGCTGCTACACAGCAGCTAAAAAAACTTTAGTTACATATAAGAGAGAATATGGACAATTTTAGTAGAGACCTGAGTGAGTCTTTGTCCCACCCCTTCTGAGGAAGGTGGCTTCCATTTCAAGCTGAAAGTTCAACCCTCTTTTTTTTTTTTTCTAATCATACAACCCACAATGAGATGCAATTAAGGGCATTATGAAATAGGAGATAGAGAGCTGGCCTTGGAGCCTGAAATGGCAGGTTTAAGTCTTGCCTCTAACATACCCTGACTTCTTATCCCCACACAAGTCACTTCTCAGTGCTCTAAGAAACTCTTTATGCCTAAATTTCTGACAAGATGTTGACACACATTGGTGGAGGACGTTTCCTCCTTTGGGAGTTCCCTGTACCAATGAAATCATAGTCTGGTGCCAATCCTAATGAAACCAACAGTAACCCACAGACTCCCTCCTTCCCAGATTTAAATAAAACTGGATGTTTCTGCCAAAGTTACCTCATGATCTGTTGGTGTTGTTATTGTTTGCCCTTCATTTTCAAAGAGGATCAATGTCATCACGGTGTGATGTCTTAATTCATTCGTGACTTGGATTTAAGTGAGGCAGATTTGCCTGATGATTTATTTCCTCCCATAAGAAGTATACTATCTTTTAACATTTATTGGAGTGAAAGAAGCAGAACCCATTAAAGGTACTTTGATGGAGTAGAGTGTTGGGGTACACAAAAGTTCCCCCAAAAAGCAACACAAACTTGACAAAAAGGAGAAAGACAGTATTCATTTTCTAGGGTTCAAAACCATGCAATCCATCTTCCAATGCCAGTGAGCCTTCCACAGCCCTGCTTTGTCTGGCACTGCTCCTATTAGCATTCTGTAGGATGGAGGGAGAAAAGATAAATAATAGCGAGTTTGCACTTGAGTCACCCCTACTCCTTTTTTATTTCCTTCTTCCCTATAAATGTATAAAATGAAACAACTGAAAACTATCATTAATGTCCCAGAAGAGGGGGGGCCTCTTGTACTAGAATAGGATGGGGAGTAAACAATGAGGAGTATGCTAATATCTAATGAAGGACAGCCCTAAAGTCTATGTTATTCATCCATCCATCCATCCATTTCCATAAATATTTACTACATATTGATTATTCCTAAGGCAATGTGCTTGACATTGCAGTGATAAAAAGACGTATAACACAAGGCCTCTTCGTTCCAGGAGTTTAGAGTGTGGCGGGGAAGATAAGAAATAATAAATTTGATGCTTTAAGATTTGCAAAGTGTTTCACAAACATTATCTCACTTTATCCTCACTTTGACCCTGGACCATAGGTGCTGTTATTATCTCTGTTTTACAGATGAGGAAACTGAAGTAGTCAGAGCTTAAGGGACATGAACAGGATTACACAATTAATAAGGGACTAAGGGTAAATTTGAACTCAGATCTTCCTGACTCTAGGCCCAGTACTCTGTCTCCTGTGCCTCCTTGTCACTGTTTGTCCTTCATTCTCAAAGAGGACCATTACATCAGGGAGACGATGCCATGACATGCAACTGAATTGGACTTAAGTGAGGGAGGGTTGTGCAAAGTCACCAGTCTCACTTTCTGACACTCAATCCCCTATGCTTCCTAGCTATCTCTATGAGAAATTACTCAGTCTACTCTAAGAGAAATTACTCTTCCTGCTCCTCTCTCACTCCTCCCACCACTCTTAGCCCTTTCTTCTGACCTTTGGTAGAGACTGTGTGATGCGAGGGCAATGTTGGTGTCAGGGTAGGGAAAGTAGCAAGGTCATACATAGGACACAGAAATGTCATCCTCCTCTCTTGGGGCCTCAGCGGCCCAGAGGAATTACCCAAGTTCTAGTACTAGCAAAGGGAAGAAGTAACAGGTGGTTACTTTTTTGCCTTTATTTTTTAGTATACTTTCTCTTCCAGTTCTTGTTTTCACTCTATAGTCTTCTAACATTTCTTCCTCTTTGAATAAACATTTAAACACTAATGAGTTAATGAGCTTCACTCACCCAACAATAATGATTAATAACAATAACTAACATTTATATACTGTTTCAAGTTTTGCAAAGCATATTAAATGTTATATGACAGCAAACCTGCATATTTGAAAGAAATGGAAAATTGTTCATGAAATATAAAATATTCAGATTAACTGAACATGAAACAACACAATCAAAGAAAATAAGAATAAATGAGCCACAAAGGTATGAAAAAGGAAAAAAAATTGGTATGGCATGTTTATAGGTGAAACTTATCAAATGTTTAAAGAGCAAATAATATCAATGCTACACATATTATTCTCAAAAATTGAGAAGGAAAACAGTATACCAAGTCTCTATTAGGAGACTTCTAAAGTATTAATATTTAGCCAGAAAAATATAAAACATAAAAAAAGAACTAAAGGCTAATACTGCTAATGAATTTATATATACATAACATATATATTTAAATAAAAACCTAATAAAAAAACTACAATAATACTTTTTTTTTTTGCAAGGCTATTAAGGTTAAGTGACTTGCCCAGGGTCACAAGCTAGTAAGTGTCAAGTATCTGGTCTGAGACCGATTTGAACTTAGATCCTCATGACTCCAGGGCCAGTGCTCTATTCTCTGGTGCCGCCTAGCTGCCCCTAGAGTAATACTCTTAAAAGACTATTCATTATTCAGATTTGGATTTATTCCCGTAATGCAAGAATGTTCAATGTAAGGAAAATAAATTAACATAATCATATTTAAAGCAAAAACACTCCAAACTACATGGAAATGAAATTATAAAAAAATTTTTTTTTAAAAAACAAGCTCATGGTCTCCATTTTAAGAACCCCTTTATTCTTTTTTCTTCATCCCTTCTATCATACAGCTGCCAAATATTAAACACCAATCTAAACATGTCATGTCCCAAACTCAAAATCCTTCAGTGATTCTGTATTTACTCTTGTCAACTGGGTGTTTAAACCCTTCCATCATCTGCCTTCCACCTACCTTCTCAATCACTTCATATTATCCCCAGTGACACAATCTCTCCATTCCCCTCAAACTGGCCAGTGAGCTCTTTCCTGCATACAACAATACGTCTCCTACCTCCATGTCTTTGCATGTTTTTTCTCCCAAGTCTATAATGCACTTTCTCTATCATAGAACCTCTAACTTCTTTCAAAGGACAAGGAGGGGCCATAAAGTTCCTTCTAGCCTGGTGACACTTTAAAAAGGTAAAGTGGAGGGCAGCTAGGTGGTTCAGTGGATGGAGCTCTGGCCTCGGAGTCAGGAGGAGCTGAGTTCAAATCTAGCCTCAGACATTTGATGCTTACTAGTTGTGTGACTGGGCAAGTCACTTAACCTCGATTGCTTCACAAAAAAAGGTGAGGTGCCCCAATTGGCCTGGTTTTCAGAACATACTCCTGTGGAACTCCTTTGATTTTAAAAGGTCAGAATCTCTTGCCTTCTTGTTATATCGAAAGAAGGTACAATCATGAGAGTCTTTCACAGATGAATAAACATTTCATAAATGTAGAATTAGATTGAGTTGAATTCATCTCTTTCTGGAAAGTAAGTATGCTTTCTTGTTGTTTGACTTCCATTGTCATTTAATCCTGTAATAATAGGGAAGAAATGTCAGTGATTGAAGCCTCAGCAACATATAGGCATTGTTGTGGTTGGTGTAGAAATTTGGCCAAGTACTCTCCATCTGACAATTCCACAATGCCCTCCACCAAATATAAACTACAAGTCTGTTGGTACTTCCATGCAATGCCACAGTGGAGCAGCATCATAGATGGTGCCTGAAGGGTGGACACTTCTTTCCCCCTTCCCATGTGGTGTAAAACTGAGAAAACAAAGCTCATTTCTCTCTAGGCTATGCTCAGGACTTCTTCTACCATACCCCCAAGCTAGGTATCTCCCTCTTTTTCAACTTCATTTTATGTACTGTCTTCCTCCACTAGAATGTAGGGGCAGCTAGGTGGTGACAGGGTGATGGTAATCTAGAATCATAAAAGGAAAAGACCAAGGTAAGGGAAAAGTGTTCGAAAGCAACCCAGTCTCTGAATTTCCCATATATTTCAGTTGCCCAGATCACTGAATCACCAGACTACTTGATTCACCTAATTAGCATTACTTGATATTCCTTTCTCTATAGCACTTGGCCCACCCCAGACTATTTACATATACTGACCACTCCTCAATCCTACCTAGATCACCTAATTAGTCTATTTGATATTTCTTTCACAATTGAAACTGGTCCACCCCAGACTACTTACCACTCCTTAATCCTATCCACATCCTTTCACTGTCCTTCATCCTCATCAATGGTGTTACACTAATAACCCTGCCCACTTCTATTGGCATTACAATAAGAAAGTTTGAGTGCATGAATACATTCCAGGTGGACACCGCCCTCTACCTGACATTTTGGGGTTCCGCCCTCTACCTGACATTTTGGGGTTCCCAGCAACCAAAACCGCATCAGTGATACAGTGGATACAGTGCCAGGCACAGATTCAGGAAGACTCATCAACCTGAGTTCAAATCTGGCCTCAGAAACTTATTAGCTCTGAGCCCTGGGCAAGTCACTTAACTCTGTATGCCTCAGTATCCTCATCTGTAAAATGACCTGAGAAGGAAATGGAAAAAAACTCCAAAATGGGGTCATGAACAGTTGGACATGACTGAACAAAAAATTAACATTAGAATGTAATCCACTTGAGGCCAGGGACTGTCTTTCTACTTATATTTGTTTTCTCACCACTTAGCAAAGTGCTTGGCACACAGTAAGCTCTCAATAAATGCTTATTGATTTACTGATTGATTGGGTCGATGTTTCTGCCTTGTACATAGGATCATAGATTTAGAGTTGAAAATTAATTTAAAGGCCCATGAGTCTAACACCCTCATTTTATAGATGAGGAAATTGAGGTTAAGTGATTTACCCACAAAGTTACACAGATAGTAAGTGTCCAAGGGTGAATTTGAACCCAGGTCTTCCTGATTCTAAGCCCAAAACCCTATACCATCTAATCAGACTCAGAATCATGGATTATTATAGCTGGAAGGGATCTCTGAGGTCATCTAGTTCAATCTATCAAATCTATAGAAAATCAATAAGACATAGGTTAAGTGTTTTGCCCAAGGTCACACAAAGATTCATTGGTAGGGCTGGTCAGTAGCTCAGGAAAATGCAGTACAGTACTCTTTCCATTATACTCTATCCCCACTCTCCTCTAAATTTCCCTGTTGATGTAGTCTGATATTCTAAAGATTACTCATTGAACCTATTCAATGAGTTGAATCTAACCCCTCCCCAGAGTTTCTAAGTTGCTTACAAGACTTCCCAGTAACAGAGAAGAAAGTTTAAAATCAATTGGTTTTTCCATAATTACTAGCTGGCCATTTTTGCTATTATTCTTGCTTACAGTAAAAAGTTGTTACTAACTTATTTTCCCATGTGACCAAGACTTGATAGTCTGGGGGAGGAGGGGATTGGGGGGGAGGATTCCTTAAATTTCTTAATGAAAACATAGATATTGAACTCTCTTTTGAATCAGTACTGAAAATCCTAAGATATGAGAACTTGTACACAGGAAATTCCAATAAATATATTCCATATTCCAGTGCTTACATAGTATCTGATATATAGTTGGCATTTAATAAATGTTCTTAATGTAAAAGATATCAAGATTCTCAAGAATTAACTGGCTCAAAGGACTAAAGGTTCAGGCCTGGTCACCAGAGTGTAAACGAGGAAGAACTCCAGACTCCCTCTGAGGTTTGGCTAACAGACCATAGTAAGTAACACAAGTAGGAAATCTTTATACAGTTGAGACCACTCTCAGTATGAGTGAATATGAACATGCTTTTTGAACATCCTTTCCTTCCTATGGCCATGTAAATCTGATTTTATTAACTATTTTTGTTCTACCAGTGTCTCATTTTATTGCATTATTGAACCTAAACTCCCAGAGTAGGGGCTTGAGTCAGGTTGAGCCCAAAACAAAATTCATGCAGTATTACAATACCCTCCCTAAAACCATCCCCTCAAAACTGAATACTGCAAAATTACAATCACCAAACTTGGCCCCAAAAAAGAGGCGTGAAAAAGCATCTCCCTCCATTTCCTTAAAGGTGTGTGTGTGTGTGTGTGTGTGTAACATTGCATATAATGTCAAACTTTTCAATATGTCAGTTTTGCTGAACTGTTTTTTCCCCCTTTTGTTTCTAGTTATAAGATATTTTTCTCTGAGTGCAAGGACACATTGGGAAATTTAGGTCATGTAAAAACAGAAGATGTCAATAAAATGTTATGTGTTGCTGTATTCCCATCTTAACTTTTTATCCCTTCCAAAGAATCCTTCACATAGCTACCAGTGGAATCTTTCTTCTAAATAGATCTGGTCACATCGCTCTCCTACTTGCAAATCTTTTGGAGCTTCCTATTGCCTACCAAATATAGAGTCCTTTGCTCAGTATTCAACATCTTCCCCGATCTCATATTAGTTTCCTCTACTTATTCTATGCTCCAATCACATTGGGTTGTCCTGTTGCAAGAACATGTACCACGCTCTAATACTTTTGTGCCTGTACTCAGGCTAGAGAATAGCCTGACAGTTGGCACTTAATATATGTTGTCATTGCATATCTTTCAGTTCTTGTAATGTATATTTTCAATCACCCGGAAGGGTAACTTCCAACCTAACCTTTCTCTGGATTCTGCCTTTGAGAGACTTACTGGTCTACCAGAAATATAAAACTGAAGTTGATAGTCAGTCTGGTGTGTACATTTAGGGTAATAATGGTCATATTTCTAGTCCTTTGTGTGTGCATGTTTGCCCTCTTCCAGTCCTTGGAACAGAATATTCTTAAAAATTATTTTTGTGTTTTAATCTCCTGCCTTGAAACAAAAACAACTTCAACTTCTTTCTGAACAAGTCGTGTTGAGTTGTCTGGGAAAAGATCTTGATCTTGGAGGCTATACGCTGTTCTTTGTTTCTGGTGATCATAATTTCCATTGTATGGTTTGTTTGTGAATCCATATGTATAGTTGCTTTCAAGAATTTTCCATTATACTTGTTCTTGTCTGAGCAGAGTTTGTTGGAATTAATGTATGCATGATCAGGCATCATAGAAGAAGTCTCATAAGATAAAGTACCTGGGAATGTTGAGGGTTGTATGGTTTTCCTTTTTGTTGTTGTTATTGTTGTTGTTTTTAGTGTTTTATTAACATAAAAATAAGAAAAAAAAAAGAAAGGGGAAAGGAATACACTGCAGTGGGGATGTGGAAAGAAAAGGAAGGTGATGGAAATTATCTCACATAATTTGGGTGTACAAGCAGAAGACTCCACAAAGAAGGAGGATGTGATGGAGGGGAGGAGACAATAATTGAACCCCACTTTCACCTGATCTGCCCAAAAGAGAGAACACACAGACACACATGTTGGGTTGCAGAAATAAATTTCACTTAATAGAGAAACAAGAAGGAAAGAAGAAAATTAACAGAGGGTAATGCGAGGTAAATTAAATTTTAAAAGAGATTACTCTTAGGCAAAAGAAAACCTAACCACAGAGTTTGTTACTTAAAGAGGAGTTTTAAAGGGAAAAAAAATGAAAAGATAAGACCCTGAGATTGCACTCTGGGAAGAAGAGAAGATGAGTAGAAGCAGATTGCAAGTAAGTGATGCTGAGCTCACTCCTCTCTCACCACCTTCTTCTTTATGAAGAAGAAACGGGAAACTGATTAACACAATGACTTACAATGATTCCAGAAGCTTTGAGATGAAACCTGTTATTCATCTCCTGAGAAACATCGTTGGACAAAAAGTGAAGATTAAGACATACTATTTTGGACATGGACAATGTAGGAATTTGTTTTGCTTGGCTGTGCAAAGGGTTTTGTTTTTCTTAATTCTTCAGTGGTTGAGAGGGAAGGAGGTGAAACAGTGATAAAATTAAGTTAAAAAACTAAGTTAAAAAAGGCTATTTCAATATTCTAAGTGAGAGGTGGCCAGGGCCTGAAATAAAGCGGTAGTTGCATGAATAGAGAAAAAGGTTCAAATGTGAAAGCTATTTTGAAGGCAGGAACAGCAAGATTTGGCAAACAAAAGGCATAACTTTTTCTTGATGAAGGGGACTACGAATAAACTTTTCTTTTTATTCTTTTGTTCCTACCTACATTTCCTACCTACAATATGTGGTAAGAATAATAAAGGATCAGTAAACAAGTGACAATGAATTCTATGGTACTATATTATTGAAAACAATATGGGTTTTTTAGGTCACAGAAAACTCACAATAAAATTGTAGGCTATTTTCATGTTCTCTAAAAGTCAATGACAAAAATCACATTTTAGCTAATTAAGAAAAGGTCAAGAATATCAAGGGAATCAAAATTTTAAAGTGTGAAGGAAGGCAGCCTAGAACTACCAGATTTCAATCTATATTATAGAGTAATAACCATTAAAATAATCTGGTATTGGCTAAGAAGTAAAGTAGTGGATCAGTAGAATAGATTAGGTACACAGCATAAAATACTAAATGACCATAGTAATTTAGTGTTTAATCAAATCAGCCATTCAAGATTTTAAGGAAAAAACTTATTATTGGATAAAAATTTCTAGGAAAACTGGAAAGCAGTTTGGCAGAAACAAGGTACAGACCACCATCTTATGCAATATACCAAAAGAAGGTGAAAATGGATACATGATTTAGACACAAAGGATGATATCATAAACAAATTGAGAAAGCATAGAAGATTTTACCTAACAGATCAATAGATAATGAAAATGTTTGGGTCCCAAAAAGAGACAGAAAGGATCAGAGGGAGTAAAATGGATAATTTTAGTTGCATAAAAGCAAAAAGGTTTTGCACAAATAAAACCAATGCAACGAAAATTAGAAGCAAAGCAGAAAGCTGTGGAAAAAATTTTACAGTGCTCTAAATCACTGATTAGAAAAATGCAATTTAAAATAATTTTTAGATATCACCTCACATCTATCAAATTGCATAACATGACAGAAAAGAAAAAGGACAAATGCTGAAGAGGATGTGGAAAAATTGAGACACAGATGCACTGTTGGAGGTATTGTGATCTGATCCAAGCACTCTGGAGAATGATTTGGAACTATGCCCAAATTGTGCTTACACTTTGACCCAGCAGTATCACAAATAGTTCTGTATCCAAGAGAGATCAAAGGAAAAGGACCCATATGTACAAAAATGTTTATATTAGCTCTTTTTGTGGTGGCAAAGAATTGGAAATTGAAGGGATGCCCATCAAATGAAGAATGGCTGAACAGGTTGTGGTTTATAATGGTGATGGAATACTATTGTGCCGTAAGAAATGATGAGTAGCATAGTTTCAGAAAAATTGTGGAAGACTTACATAAACTGATGCAAAGTGAAATGAGCAGTCAGGAGAACATTGTACATGTAACAATAACGTTGCAATGATGATCAACTGTGAAAGACTTAGCTACTCTTATCAAGACAATGATCCAAGACAGTTCTAAAGGATTCAAGATGAAAAATGCTATCCATACCAGAGAGATCACTGATGAACTCTGAATGTAGGTTGAAATATACTGTTAATTTATTTTATTTTCCTTGATTTAAAAAAAAAACAACTTAGTTAATATGCGTGTTGTATAATATCATATTGTTTGCCTTCTCAATGGGTGAGGGAGGGCATAGATGGAGAAAAATAATTTGATACTCAAAATTTTTAAAAAGAATTTTAAAATAAAGGAATTTAGGATGGTATAGATACATGAATAAAATATTAAAAAAGGAAAATCAGGACACAGACTTTTGTGCTGCTCCATTATTCATACACGTTATTTCTTCATGTCTGATAAATGATAAAGAAAACAATGGCATTGATATAAATCCCACGGTTCAACCTATAAGTCTGAATCTGAGAGCAAGAGTTCTCTGCACAGTGTAAATGACAACAACATTATTAAGACAGCTTAATCCATGACAGAAACCTACATTAGATAACCTAATGAGAGACAGTAGAACCCTTAAAGATCACTCAGCCTCTCTCCCATTTTACAGGTAAGAAATTAAGACCCAAGATTAATTTATTTGCAAATGTCACATAGCTCATCTGTGGAAGAACTAGATTTCCCTGAACAGAGTTTTTGCTTTATTCTCTTTGCCTTTGGCTTTCTAAATGGAAGTCACAATATTGTAGTCTCTCTTTGTATGGAAGCCCCTAGGAATCCTTGCCCAGCAGACTCATGTCAAGACCATAATCTCTCTAAAGATTAAAAGCACATACTGTTTAAGTAATATTATATATATATATAATTTTATGTATGCATATATACACATACACATATTTATATATGTATATGTATAATATATAATCTCATGGGAATAGTTTTTCTGAGATTAAGAAAGCATTTTTATTTTTAAAATTTAAAATTTATTACATATTATATTCAAAGATATTTAATATGTAACAGAATCATTGCTGTTTCATCCACTCATGTGTGTTATTCCCACACATGGTGAGAAAATTCTTTTCTCAGCTCCATTTGAAATCTCATCTTTGGATCAGATCCCTTATGAAGCTATTACTAGGCACTGAGGCACCAGTGTGAATACAGAATCATGCTAACCTTTCTTTGAGCTGCTGGATTTACCAATCTACTCTCATAATCTCATATATTTTCATGGCCAAATAATAGTGTCTCAGGATTCTCATTAATTTTCTTTCTAGCCCTTGCTTTTCCAACCAAAATGGGAAAGAAATCACTTGTCAGGAGGAAGAGAAAAAAAAGAGAGATAATATGTTTTCTTCTACTCTCTCTTCTCCAAGTGCAGGTCCTTCTACTGGTGTGTCAGGTGGAAAAAAAAAAGAAATCCTTATGATTGCTGCTCTCTTCCCTACAATGACTTTAGTCCTATAGATGTGCTTTGCCAAATAGACCTGAACAATGTCTTGACCTAATTTAGTTCTTCTTAAAAGTAATTCAGGTAGGTGGTGCAGTGGATAGAGCATTGACCATGAAGTCAGGAGGACCTGAGTTCAAATCCAGCCTCAGACCAAGCACTTATCACTTACTAGTTATGTGACCCTGTGCAAGTCACTTAACCCCAATTGTCTGAAAAAAAATTTTTTTAAAAGTGATTAAATTTAAAAATTAAAATAAAATTAGGTATCTGTTAGATACAATGTACTGGTGGTCTCAAAGATGGACCATGACAGTCTACTTATCCTCAAAGAACTTACAATCTCTGTTGAGGTGTGGAGTGTGATGTATAGATAATTATAATACAAGGGTTGGTAAGGGCAAGGACTGTGATAAGGGCAAAATAGAGGGCTAGACAAAGAAATTTATTTTATGGTCTTCACTCCAGAGGCAAGTGTCATGGTTGTAAAGCTGGCTTTCTGCTGGTAGATGCTTTAACCTCCATTAAACAAGTGAGTATGATGATCAGAGTCACAACAAAAGGTTTGCTGACAACCTTCATCTGAATATAAAGGTGTGAAAAGTTTAAAAGAGACACCTTTCTTTTCTTTTATGAATTTGCATCTGGACATTTATTTTCCTTGTTAGACCTTTTGTCTAAGCTAGTGGCCTCTGAACTTTGCTGATTGCCCTATCAGTAAAAAAAAAAATTGTCAGAACTGCTTGCCCAATGCATTTATATTTAGTTATTGTTTCATTATATATGTTATAGTAAAAAAAAAAAAAGGCCTATTTCAGTTTTAGATTTTAATGACTTTAAGCCCTATGTGTGTTACATTAAACACGTACATGTACTACTAACACATAATGAACATTATAAACATATACAGAAATACAAATTTAATAAAGATAAAGATAGAATGAAGAAAATTTTAAATTATTTGTCTTTATTATATTCCTAATGGTGCCAAATATTTTTGCTTTCACTGAAATATTAACGGCAGTAAGATCAATTTGATTAAATGTGCTTCATTATTTTAAAAAATCATTGTTTAACACTTTGTAATACAGAGATTTAAATAAGTATAACACAAGGTTGAATTGTATATAGTACAAGTATATATAAAATAAGGGCAAGAGAGAGTGTCTACAAAATGTGCTAATACAATCTGAGCAGAAATATATCTCCTTCAGTTGAGATCAATAGAAAGACTTCACAGATGAAGTAACACTTGGGCTGGGTCTTTTTTTTAATAATTAATTAATTTTTAGCTTTCAACATTCACTTCCATAAGATTTTGAGCTTTTCATTTTCTCTTCCTCCCTCTTCTCCCCCCTCCCAAAGACGGCATCCAATCCGATATAAGCTCTACTTATGCATTCATATTAAACATATTTTCACATTAGTCATGATGTAAAGAAGAATTAGAGCTAATGGGAGGAACGGCAAGAAAGAAGAAACAAAACAAAACAAGAAAAGAAAAGGAGAGCAAATAGTATGCTTCCATCTACCTTCAGATTACAAAGTTCTTTCTCTGGATGTGGATAGCATTTTCCATCATGAGTCTTTTGGAGTTGTCTTAGATCCTTGCATTGCTGAGAAGGGCTAAGTCTATCAAAGTCAGTCATCACACAATGTGGTTGTTACTGTGTACAATGTTCTCCTGGTTCTGCTCATTTCACTCATCATAAGTTCACATAAGTCTTTCCAGGTTTTTCTGAAGTCCATTGGGCTGGGTCTTGAAGGAAGAGAAGGCTCTCAATAAGCTCCCCTTGGGATCAGTCCTACTCATTGACCTGAAATGAGGTTTGTAGTTGCTAGGATTCACTCAGAAATTCTTTTTTTCTTTGCGGATCTAGCATGATTGAAATTTGCCATAACAAGTTGCATATCTTAGGTAACAGAGGAAAAAATATCATCAAAGTCCTTCAAAAATCTTGGGTAAATATCTTATGATTCTGGTGTTCTCTTTACACTTAGTTTGCCAACTAGGTCTAGAATATCAAATGTTTATCACAATCTGATGATGACCCTTTGACCTATCTGTTTCAGAAATATTTTGGGAAAGAGCATCTCCCCAAGATCTCCTCTGAAAAACTGAGACAAATCATTCATTTTGTCCTTCGTGAGTGAACTTTTTATTTTTTGTTGTTGTTCCACAAAAGTAAAGCTTTCGATCTGTGCTTTGCTTAAAGAATATGTTAATTATTGAAATCCTTCTTACTTTTAAAGTTCTCTATTTTTTTTGGCCCATCTGATTATTTGTTTACATATCTTAATATGCCATACCTTAAGAGCTTCTCATTTCTTTTGACTTAGGCAATGTATCTTATCATTTTGTAAAAATTAATTTCTCCTGCTCAAATGGGCTCTTTTGACTCAGTACTAGATACTCACTTCAGAAGAACACAGGGACCTAAGCTCATCTGGTAATAGATATGTGCCACTCATGGACAGGGGCTAAGATATTGTTCAAGTCATACAGCCACAACAATCATCTCCTCCTCCTGGAGAATTTCTCCCCATTAAACATCTCCTTTTCAAGTACCATCTCCTCCTATGGAATTATCTCCCACACAGTGATCACCTCCTCCCCAGGGACTATCTCCACCACAGTGATCATTCCTTCCCGAGGGACAATCTTCTCCCCAAGGACCACCAGCTCCGCCATAATTGCTCTCTCCACAAATACCCGCTAGGGTGCCAGGGTAATGTGGAATATTCCATCGGTGGAAGTATCTGACGGAAGGTTATTCCCATAGTTTCCAGGAAAATAAGGATAGCTATGAGCTGACACTGAATAGGGTAAATGGTGAACACTATGCCAGTACGAAGAATTCCTATTTCTGCCACCTCGGAAAGCAATACACCATATCAAACAAAATGTTAAACAAAAAAACAAAACAACAAAAACAATAGGAATCAATATTATAAAAACAGTATCCATGTTCTTCGGGATGTAAGTCCATTCAACATCAAAACAGGATCAATAAGGATAGCAAAGTCTTGCCCACTTCTTCAATTCGGTCCCAAACTTTTTCTTCCTTTCAGTTGTGCTGTTTCTCAAAGCTCATATAGTCACTTGTCCCTGGAATTCTTTGTTCATACCAATATTTTCCATTTCGTATGAATTCATCCATGTCAGATTATACACAAACACTCTTCTTTAATAGAAGCATCTGGAAAAACAAAATTTCAGAAATCATAGGGTAAGTAGATTTGGAAAGGAAAAGTTTTATCAAAGACATATAGGCTGTCTGAGTATCTACATTCATAACTTTCTTCAAAAATTAATTTTTCAAGCAAGGAAGGAAGCAACATTTTCTTTCCACTTCTGCATCCAACACTGCCCTAAGTGCTCGATATACAAAGAAAAAGGAAATTCGGTACCTGTCCATCAGAAGAAAACATGCATAAATATTGAAGTAGAGACAAAATACAAATAAATTAGATGCAAAGTTATTATAGAGGAAGGCAGTAGAAGCTGAGGGTCTGGTGGGTGGGCAGTGTTGTGCGTGGGCAGTGTTGTGGTTGGGGAAGAAGAAAAATTTTCAAGTTTTCAAGCAGAAGATGGCATTTGATCTAAGACTTAAAAGGCAAACCAGCAATTCCAAGACAAGAAGATGAGAAAAGAATCCATTTCAGGAATTGTTTTGTGTGTTTTTTTTGTTTTGTCAATTGGGGTTAAGTGACTTGCCCAGGGTCACACAGTTAGTAAGTGTCATGTGTCTGAGGTCAGATTTGAGCTCAGGTCCTCCTAACTCCAAGGCTGGAGTTTTATCCACTGCACCACCTAGCTGTTCCATCCATTCCAGGAATTGGAGACAACTAGTAGAAGGCCACAGAAATGGGAGATGGAATGTCAAGTGTGAAAAATAGCAAGAAGGCCAATATTGCTGGATTGCAGAGTGCATAGAGGATATTAATGAGTAATAACCTGGACCAGTGGGCTGGGGCCAAGTTGTGAAGAACTTTAAATATCAAAGGATGAAGAGATGTCAATATGTTGTTTGTCCTTTGCTCTCAAAGAAGACCATGACACCAGGAAGGTGATGCCATGATTTGCAAGTGAATTGGATTTAAGTGAGGCAGGGCTGTAAAAAGTCATCAGTCTCACTCTCTCCTCCAGAGCCATCTAGGTTCAGTGGCAAGATATAGATCTGGACAACTAAAGGTGACACTGGATGCAGTGGGATATCTTGGTCTTTTTAAGCTAAGGTCTTTCACAAGTTGCCTGAGGCAATGCCCATTCATTGATTAAGGCTAGGTAAGAAATGAGGCAAAAAATGGCCTCTAGTCAAAAAACAAAACAAAACCAGTCTGAGAAAGGAAGACCTTCAGGGTTTCTGGCCAAAACAGAAACAATTGCTATTTATACTCACAGTGAGTATAAATGGGGTCAAGATGAAGGAGTAATAGGCAATTTGCTTTAGTTCTTTCCCATTCTTCTACACAATAACCTATAAAGTACATGCACCAGGCTGAACACATATACATGGTGAGTGCAATGAACGTATTTTAATGTATATTTCAATGGCTTTTATTGAATATAATTTTATTGAATAATTGTCAGAAAAAAGATGCATTTAGGATTTCTATATTTCTGTATTTGTTTGTGAGGCTTTTACACTCTAATACATGACCAATTTCCCTAATGAATATTGATGCAAAAATTTTAAATAAAATATTATCAGGAGGATTACAATTATTTATTATAAAGATCATTCACTATGACCAGGCTAGATTTTTACTAGGAATTCAAGAATGGTTCAATATTAGGAAAACTATAAGCATAATTGACCATATCAAGAAGACGACCAACAAAAATCATATGATTATATTAATAGATGCAGAAAATGCTTTTGACAAAATACAACCCCCATTCCTTAAAACACACACACACATACACACAAATAGAAAGCATAAGAACAAATGGAGCTTTACTTAAAATGGAAATCAATATTTATCTAAAACCAAGAGCAGTGGGGATAAACTAGAAGCCTTTCCAATAAGATCAAGAGTGAAGAATGGATGTCCATTATCATTATTATTATTAAATATTGTATTAAAAAAGTTAGCTATAGGAATAAGACAAGAAAAAGAAATCAAAGGGAAAAATATAGGCAAAGAACCAAAACTGTCCCTTTTTGCAGATGATATGATGATTCATTTAGAGATATCTAGAGAGTCAACCAAAAAACTACCTAAAAAAAAACTTCAATGAAGTTGCAGGATATCAAATAAACCCACACAAATCATCAACATTTCTATATACTGCCAATAAAACCCACCATGAAGTGATAGAGAAATTCCATTTAAAATAATTACTGACAATAGAAAATACTTGAGAGTCTACCTGCTATGATACACAAAAGAACTACATGAACACTATTAAAAAGCACTCTTCAAACAAATATAGATCTAATTGAATAGAGAAATATTAAGTGCTCATGAAGAGGTAATTAAAAATGATAATACTATCCAAATTAATTTCCTTATTCAGTACCCTAACAATCAAACTACCAAAGAATTACTTTATGGAGCAAGAAATAATAAAAAATTTCATCTGGAGGAAGAAAAAAAATCAAGAATACTAAGGGAATCAATGCAAAAAAAAAAATGGGAAGGAAGGAGGCATAGCAGTACCAGATTTCAAATTACACTAAAATATAGTAATCATCAATACAATTTTGTCCAGGATAAGAAACAGAGAGGTTAATCAATGGAACAGATTAGGTACACAATACATAGAAGAAAATGAGCACCATAACCTAGTATTTGAGAAACCCAAAGATTCCGGCTACTTGGGCAAGAATTCATTAATTGACAAAAAAAAAACTGCTGGGAAAACTTAAGAGTATTCTGGCAGAAACTGGGCATAGATCAACCTTTCACATATATACCAAGATTGGTACACATATATCAAAATTGGTACATTATTTAGAATATAAAGGGTGATATAAGCAAATTACTGGAGCATGGAAGAAATTACCTGTCAGATCCATGAATAGAGAAAGAATTCATGACCTAAGCATAGAAAGAGAGATTCATGACAACTAAATTAGATAATTTTGATTGCTTAAAATTAAGAAGACTTTTTAACTAAACAATGCAACTAAAATTTGAGGCAAGGCAAGAACTGGGGGAAAATTCTTGGCAGTGAATTTTTCTGACAAAGGTTTAATTTCTCAAATATACAGGTAAATGAGGCAAATTTATGGTAGCCATTTCCCAATTGATTAACGGTCAAGGGATATGAGGAGGCAGTTTTCAGAGAAAGAAGTTAAAACTGTCAAGAATCATATAAAAATGCTCTAGATCACTAATGATTAGAGAAATGTGAATTAAAACAACAAAAAACATTACCTCACACCCATCAGATCAGCTAAGATGATTAAAAAGGGAAATGATAACATGCTGGAAGGGATGTGGGAAATAGATATACTAAGGTATCTTTGGTGGATCTATGAACTAGTACAACTAATCTGAAGGGCAGTTGAGAACTATACCCCCAAATTATTAAATGGTCTATATCCTTTGGTTTAGCAATACTACTGCTACTACCACTTCTACTAATAGTAACCCAAACAGATAAAAGAAAAAGTAAAAGGACCATATGTACATAACTATTTATAGCACCTCTTTTTGTGATGTAAAGAATTGGAAACTGAGAGATTATCAATTGGAAAATGGCTCAACAAGTTATGGTTTATGAATATAATGGAATACTATTGTGCTATAAGAAATAATGGAGGAAGCAGATTTAGAAAAAGCTGGGAAGATATATGATCTGATGCTAAGTGAAGTGAGCAGAACCAGGAGAACAATTAACATAGTAACATCAATATTGTAAAAAATAATCAACCATGAAAGGCTTAGTAACTCTAATCAATACAATGTCCCATGATAGTTCCAAAGGACTCATGAAAAAAAAATGCTAGTCACCTCCAGATAAAGAACTCATAATGGTTCCAGAGGACATATTGAAATGTATTTTTTCTCTTTCTCTTTCTTAACTTTTTTGGAACATGTTTAATGCAGAAATTTATTTTGCATGAGCTCGTATTTGTATTTCTTGCCTTATCAATGGGTGTGGAAGGGGATGGAGAAGGAAGAGAATCTGGAACTGAAAATAAAATAAAATTGAATGGAAAAAATAACAAAGGAGGTTGTATTTGATCCTGGAGATATTAGGAGTCCCAGGACTTTACTGAGTAGGGGAATTACATGGAGAGTCCTGCACTTTAGGAAAGTCATTTTGGCTGGGGTATGGTGGGTGGATTGGAGAGCAGGAAGGATGAGTAAGAGAGATCAATAAGGAGGCAATTGTGAGAGTCCAAACAAGAAGTAATGAAGGACTGAGCAAAAGTGGCTTCTGTGTGAGTAGAAAGAAGAAGATATATGTGAGAAATGTTGTAGAGGTAGAAATTACAACATATTAGATATGTGGGATGACACATAAGGAGTCGAGGTTAACATTGAGGTTTCAAATCTGAAGAGCTAGATGAATGGTGAAATTTTTACAGAAATCACTAAGTTTAGAAGAGGTGAAGCTTTGGTAAGGAAAATATTTAGTTCTGTTTTAAACATATTGAGCTTGAGATGCTTATGGGATATCCAGTTCAAAGTTTCCAATAGGCAGTTGGTGATATAGGACTGGAATGCAGAAGAGATACTAGAGCAAGATATATAAATCTGGGAGCAATTAAATCCATGGGACTGTTGAGGTTACCAAGCCAGAAAATGTACAATGAAAGAGAAGAAGCCCTAGGATGGGGTGCACCCACAGATAGGGTGTGTGAATGATGATCCAGAAAAGTAGATTGAAAAAGAGTGGCTTGATAGATGAGAAGTGAACCAAGAGGAATCAGTGCCATGAAAAAACAGAGAGAAAAAAGTGTCCAGGAAAACTGTGCTCAACTGTTTTGTGGTGTAGAGACATCAAGAAAAATTAGGATTGAGAAGAGGCCATTATATTTGGCAACAAAAAGATCAATTATAACAATGGAGACAGTAGTTTCAGTTGAATGATGGGATCAGAAAACAGACTTTAGAGTATCTAAAGGTAAATTAGAGAATGGGAAACAAAGGCACCAAGTGTGTATATCTCTCTCAAGGAGTTCAGCCATGAAGGGGAGGGAAGATATAAGATAATAACTATCAAAGATGTTCTGGTGAAGTGAGACTTTTTAAGGATGAAAAATACACAAGCATGTCAGCAGACATCAGAGAAAGAGACAGTAGATAGGGAAAGATATAAGATTAGTGAGAGAGTGGAGGAGATAGTGGGAGTAAACTGCTGGAGAAAATGGGAGGAAATGGGATCAAGGAGGCACGTGGAGGGTTTTGCCTTGGCCAGGAAAGGGGCTACCTCCCCATGTGAAACAAGGGTAAGCGAGGAGATAGTGGGAGAAGATGCCTGAGTAATTTGAGAAAAGGAAAGGAGAAAAGAGAGCTCTTGGTGAATGGCCTCGATTTTTTTCCCATGAGGTATGACTGGAGGTCCTCAGTTGAGGCAGTGTAGGGTAGGACATGTTGTAAGATGCATGAAGAGGGATGAGAAAGATTGAAATAGCTGCTGTGGTAAGTGGATTAGCAAATCAAATAGGAAGTGTAAAAGAATTACTTTGTTACAGTGAGGGTCCTGTTAAGATTTTGTAGCACAGGTTTGCAGTGGACCCAATCAGCCTGGTTCCATTTTTGCCAGCTGTGTTCAGTAGCATGTGAATAGAAGAAAAAGGCAGATGGTGGGAGTGAATTAAGTCTGGGACTTGACAAAATGTGATCAGCAATCAGACGAGGGGAGAAAGGAATGAAATTTCGAAAATACTGTGTAATAGATCTGATTCACCAGGGGATCTTGATAGAGGAGAGCAGTATAGCAGTTCAGTGTTGATGACCTAGGAAAGAACTGAAGAGTGGAGAGATTGAAGGTCATATGGAGGACAAAAAATAGTGTTGAGAGTAGTAAAGCATAAGCAAAGGTGTAAAGATAAAAGATTATAACTAGATAAAGGGATTTCAGAGATGCTGAACATAGAAGTGGAACACTTGCGGGTGATGACAAAATCAAGGGTATGACAATATCTATGTGTAGTTGAGGGAGAGTGGAAGAGGAGGTCATGAGAACTGAGTAAAATGAGGGACTGGCAAGAGAAGCTTTTTTAGAGAGTACATATACATATGTGTATGTTAAGGTTTTCCCATGTGAAGGCAGGAGTTGTGGTAGAGACAAAGACTATGAGCCAGGCAGTCCTTACTATGAATTCAGTAATGAAAGGAGAATGGTCTGGGGTCAACAGATAATGGTCACTAGAATCTGGATTGGATGATAAATGTGGATATCTTGATCCTCATAGACTGAGAGGTTGCTAAGTGCTAGTGGTAGAGAAGATGGAAATAGCAATGGGGACTGATTAGTATTTGAAAACATTCATCACTTTATTACCCTCCAGGTACTATTTGATCCAGTGACACTATCCTTCTTGGTATTCCTTAAAGTAAATACTTCATCTCCTAACTATAGGCATTTTCCACCTGGTTGTCTCCCATCTGGAATTCTCTCTCTTCTCATCTCTGCCTCCTAGTTTCTTAAGACTTCCTTCAAATCCAGCTAAAACCTTACCTTCTATAAGAAGGCTTTCCCAGTCCCACATAATGCTAGTTCCTTCCCTATTATCTTCTATTTATTTTGTATAAATCTTGTTTCCAGAGCATTATTTTCATGTCATCTCTCCGTCCCCCCCCTCCCCCCCATTAAATCTGCTCGTTGAGAGAAGCTACTATTCTTTGGCTTTTTTAGTGCCTCTAGAGCTTAGCACTGTGCCTAGAACATAGTAAGTACTGAGAAGATTAAAACTGATTCTGTGTGTTTTGTCCTGTAGCTGCTTAAATCATGATTCTCTGTCTCTGAACTTAGTTCAGGATTCAGTTGCCCTAAAATGAGTTAAGTTTAGAAATCCAGCTCTCTTGCTAATCAGTCTTCTTTTCTTGACTTAAGGAAATCTACTATCCTTCAGGAATGTGAGTGGAGACCAGGGAGTCTAGTCTTGTATCTTTACAACATGGAGCTATCCTTCAAGGATGTCTGGTTTGCTATCCAACTAAGTCTGCCACTACCTTTTAACCTTTCAAGTAGACTCAAACAAACTTAACACTTCTTAGTCACAGGAGGGAAGCAGAGGGGTGGTTGCTAACCCTCATTCCCAAGTTTCAACCAATCATGTTGTTCCCCATGCCTCAGTTATGTAATCAGTCATGTTGTCCACAACCCCATGATGTTACCTACCCTGTTCTATTCTTTGTTCTAACCTTATGAAAATGAGTTAAGTCTTCATCTTGGGCTCTTTGGCTAGAAACAGAGGCAAATCATTGATCCATTCTATTGGTAAATGTGCATGCTACTAATAAAATATTATCTTGCTCAGAGAAAATGTGCCTCAGTTTACCTTTGTTGTTAATTGACAATGCTTATTTACTTGTTGAATGCCCTGATGATTACCAGTTAGTCTGAGGGCACAACTGAAAGCAAAATCAGTACTGAAAAGAGTGTGCAGGGATATAATGTCATCAGGAGGGAACCAGGTCTCAATAACTATCAGAAGAGAGAGTAAGAAAGGAACATTTTCAAGATAAAAGCAAGTTTGTTACTTACATAGCAGAAATTCCACAAAGCTTAGCGGAAGGGACATGAAGATCTGAAATGGAACACTGGGGTATAGAATTGAAAGGGATGGGAGTAAGTGGGCATTTAGGGATGAGGGAACAGAGATTATGTATCAGCAACTAGTGGTTTAGAATCACTTGGATGAGTAGAGTATAAATAGATGGTAGTGTTCTAACAAGCAATGTGCTGATAATGTTTAAAAACAGTCTCTATGGAGGATAAAATGTATAAACAACACACTTTGAAATTTAATCTGCATTACTTAAGATTTATACATCACTTTCTTAAGTCTAGATAATTAACAAAACAATAAATTTAGCCCTTTGTAGCATTTGCTGATATCCATGTTGTACATGCTAACATTGAAAATTTAACAATTGGCTTTCAAGAGCCATTTAGAGCTGGCTCCAGCAAACACTTGATTCTAACTATTGAAGTCAAGACAATGGGGATAGGACTGTGATTTTTAAATTCCTCAACAAGATCAAATGATGGAATATAAGTAACTGGATGATAGTTAATAGAGAGATTGATTATAGGGACAACTCCATCTATTGGCTGTGGGGAGTAGGCTATAACAGCACTCATACAGGAACTCCCTAGCAAGCTGAAAGAAATAGACAGGATAATAAGGTCCTATACCCTGACCCTTTCCAGGCAACAGCACCTTTTCATGACAGTGAACATTATTATTAATCCACTCACTACTACTACCTCTATGGCTACCAATACCTATTGCTTATACTACTACCTATTACTCTTACTGTCCCTAACTTACTCAATTATCAGTTACCTAAAAAAAATTTTCCGCAGTTTTGAATCACTGTCTAGTCCTTTCATCATCATCACCCTTAACCCTACCAATCTCATTCACAGCCCAATCCAATTCTTCCTGTACCCTCTGAAATACTTGTTCTATAACGAACAAACTCCATCATCTACCTGCTTTCACTGAGATTTGGCTTCCCAAGACAAAACTGCATTATTGGCCGTCCTCTCCAGCATCTTCATTCATACTCCTGACACATTGGTCCTGGAGGGGAAGTTGGAATGCTCTTTGCTCTCTACTTCCTCTTAAAAACTCACCCTTTGGGCCTCATTTCTAAAATATATAGAGAATTAAGTCAAATTTATAAGAATACAAGCCATTCCCCAATTGATAAATGGTCAAAGGATATGAACAGACAGTTCTCAGATGAAGAAGTTAAAGCCACATACTCACATGATAAAATGCTCTAAATCACTATTGATTAAAGAAATGCAAATCAAAACAACTCTTGAGGTACCACATCACACCTATCAGAATGGCCAACATGACAAAACAGGAAAATGATAAATGTTGGAGAAAACATGGGAAAATTGGAACACTAATGCATTGTTGGTGGAGTTGTGAAATGATCCAACCATTTTGGAGAACAATTTGGAACTATGCACAAAGGGCTATAAAAATGTGCATACCCTTTGACCCAGCAATAGCACTTCTAGGGCTATATCCCAAAGAGATCACACAAATGGGAAAAAGGACCCACATGTACAAAAATATTCATAGCAGCTCTTTTTGTGGTGGTAAAGAATTGGAAATTGAGAGGATGCCCATCAATTGGAGAATGGCTGAGCAAGTTGTGGTATATGAATGTGATGGAATACTATTGTGCTATAAGAAATGATGAACAGGCTGACTTCAGGAAGACCTGGACAGTCTTGTAAGGTCTGATGCTGAGTGATGTGAGCAGAACCAAGTGAATGTTGTACACAATAACAGCCATGTTGTGTGATGACTAATATTGATAAACTTGACCGTTCCTGGCAATACAAGGATCTAAGACATCTCCAGAGGCCTTGTGATGGAAAATGCTATCCACATCCAAAGAAAGAACTATGGAAATCAAATTGCTATTTTTTTTCTCTTCTGTTGAGTTTTGTTTCCTCTTTCTGATGGTTCCTCCTACTGGTTTTAATTTTTACTTACATTACTAATGTGAAAATATTTTTAATATGAATGTAAATATATAGCCTATATCAGATTGCGCACTGTCTTGGGGAGGGTGGTGGGGAGGATGGGGGAGAAAAATTTTAAACTCAAAAGCATATAGAAGTGATTATTGATAAATCAAAATAAATTAATAAAAAAAATATCCCCCCCCAAAAAAACTCACCCTTTGGCACCATCAGCAATCTTTCCCTCTTGAAGTTTACTGGATTAAAATTTTCTTCCTTATTCTAATCATAGTGGCTATTGTAAATCAGTGTGAGTTAAGCACATGGCTCACTGTCTTCCTCTCCTTGACTTCAATGTCCATGTTAATGCTCCCTCAAACTCTAACCTTCTAAATCCTCAATCTCCTTAAGACTGATGAGGATTATTCTTTGACTCCACCACAGCCACAGAAAAGGATGGCCAAACTCAAGATTTCACTCTTAGTATAGGTATCCATTTCCTTAAGCTATCATTCTGATGTTCCTCTCTAATCATAACCTCTGACCATTTCTCCTAAACCTTTTCTTTGCTGTCATCCAGATCTCCAATTCCTCCTTCCTTCAGCATTTTCCCCCTGCTCTCACTTCATTGTCCCCTCTTTCCTATTTAAAACTATTTAAATTGGTTAATAGTTAATCAATTCAATTCCATACTGTCAACAACTCTCAGATCTCTTACCAATACTATTCATTCCCTGCCAAAACCTAGCCCTGAATTACTCCCATCATTTACCTCCTCTACTCCTTATCATGTACTGCTGAAAAGAGCTGAAGGAAGTCACTGTAAGGCAACCCTTTTACTTTTCCCTAATTGAGGCCTTATTAGAGGCCTCAAAGAAATTAGGCGAAACTTCCTCTTTTCTCTTTAAGTGTCCCACATTTCTTCTTCCATCTACTTGCTGAGATGAGGACCTCACCTTTTAATTTAATGACAAGATTGAGGCCATTTGAGGTGAACTCCATCTTGCTCCTTTCTCTTCATTTGGAAACCCTGTAATTACATCCACCCTCCCTTCCTTCTTTCCCCAGTCTCTCATGAGGTGCCCTTTCTCATTGTAAAGACAAGTCCCTCTGCATAAGCTCTTCATCTCATTTCTTTCTGTCCTCTTTGGCAGGTGGTCCCTTATGTGAGGCAACCAAGTAGTACAGTGGGATCGAGTTCTGGGCCTGGAGTCAGGAACATCTGAGTTCAAATCTCACCCAAGACACTTACTTGTGTCACCCCAGGCCTCTGTTTACCTAACTTTCCTCAACTGTAGAACTGAGGAGATAATAATGGCACCTACTTCCCAGAGTTGTTGTGAGGATTGAGTGGAATGGTATCTTTTAAGCCACTGGGCACAGTGCCTGGTACATAGTAGGCAATTAATAAAGGCTTATTCCCTTCCCCTCCTCAAAATAACTTTTTGTTTTGTACCCATTTATCACTGTTTCCTTACTTTCAGCTTGATTCCTTACTTTCTTCAGTCACCCCTCTGTCTAGTTAATCTTCATCCTCTCCTTAGTGGTTCCTTATCTTCAAACATGCTGAAGCTTCCCCCAACCTTTAAATATTCCTTCATTAGAGTCTACTACCTGTCAACCTGTCAACTCAAATTGTCAACCCATATCTCTACCCCTTTTCACAGCAAAACTCCTAGAAAAAGTCATATTCACTCAGTGCTCCAATTTCTACTCCTCTTCTTCAAAACACACTCTTGCTCCTGACTTCACTCAACTGAAGCTTTTCTCTCCAAAATTACCAGTGATTTTAAAATTGCCAAATTACTTGGTATTTCCTTTATCCTCATCCTTTTTTGACATCTCAGCTGTTTTTGATGCTTTTGAATTCCCTCACCTTCTAGATACTCACGTCTCTTTGGGTTTTTGTCATACCATCCTCTCCTGGTGCTACTCCTAATTGTCTGAACACTCCTGAATCATTTTTGTTGACTCATCATCCTTTTCATTACCTCCAATTCTAGATGTTCCCTAAAGATCTGTCCTGGAATCTCTCTTTTTTTTCCCTTTGTACTATCTCTTTCAGTAACCTCATCAGCTCCCATGAGATTGAGTCATCATCTCCATGGGATGAGGGACATTCAGGCTAATGTCACCTTTCCTTTATATTATTGCAATATCCTCCTAACTGTTCTCCTTGCCTCAAGTCTCTCCCTACTCCAGTCTATCCTTCACACAGAGAGTAAAGTGATTTCCTTAAGCACAGATCTGACACATCACTTCTCAATTCCATAAACCCAATGGTTCCCTATTGCCTTTAGAATAAAATATGAACTCCCTCTGTTTCATTTTTAATACCCTTTTCTACCTGGCCCAATATATCTTTCTAGACTTGTGACACTTAACTTCTTCCCTTATACTCTATGATCTATTCAATTTTCATTCTTTTTATTACTCACCCATGACTCTCCATTTCCTGTCTCTATTCTTTGAACTGGCCATCCTCAATGCCTGTAATACATTGCCTCCTCACTTCTACCTCATAGAATCCTTTTCTTCCTTTAAGGTGAAGTTCTAATACCACCTTCTACATGAAGCCTTCCCTGATTTCCCTGGCTGCTGGTACTCTTGCTCTCTAATTACTTTATATTGTATGTTGTCTTTATTTTGTATATGCTTATACACATACTAGTGAAACTTCTTTTTAGTAGGGATTATTTCATTCTTCTCCTTTGTATCCCTGGCACCTGCCAAGATACTGACATATACTAAGTGCTTGATATGTGCTTGCTGGTTGCTTTGATTGACTTTGGTAAATAATTGCCTTTATGTTTTAAAAATTCCAACTAAAAATGAGGAGCATTCAGAAAATATATCATGATTAAAAATAAAAACAGAAAAAGCATCAAAAAATAATAATTATTATAGTAGTGGGAATCAGATGTGTGCTATGGCAAATAAAAAATACTCAGCATGACTTTAGGCTATATTCATAGATATTTAGAATGAAGATTGAGTAAGGGACATGGAGAAACTATGGTTTCCCCTGATAAGATCACATTTTGACTACTGTCTACAGTTCTGATAACCTTATTGAAGAAGAATCATACAGGCAAGACACTAAACATTTATATACTACCTACAATGTGCTAGGCCTGATTTAAGCACTTTATTTTTTTGACCAATATTATCTCATTTGATCTTCAAAACAAGCCCAAGATGTAGGTGCTATTACCATCCCCATTTTACAGAGGAGAAAACTGAAATAAACAGAAGTTAACTGAATTACCCAGGGTCACACAGTTAGTAAACATCTGAGGCCATATTTGAACTTAGGTCCTCCTGATTTCAGGCACAAAGCTTCCACTGTGCCACCGACTGCCTTGAGTTGGATTGGGTTCTGAGAATGGTAACCAGCATGGTATAGAAACTCAAGACCATGCCATATGGAGATTTCTTATAGGAACTAGAGGTATTTGATGTGAAGAAGAGAAGAGATGGAGATAATTGATGCTGCCTTCAGATGTACAAAGATGCCATAGAAGAGGGAGTGTACTTATTTTACTCAGCTCTAGAATATGGAAATAGAATGGCTGAGTAGTAGCTAAAGGAAGGTTGACTTCAGCTCAATATAAGCAACACTGGACTTGCAGTTGCAAAGAACCTCAGAAGCCATCTACCCCAGTTCAATCATATCACAGATGAGGAAATTGAGTACCAAAGAGTAAAAGTGACCTGCTGAATATCATACAGCTAATAAGTGGCTGAACGTTAATTCAAAGCCAGATTCTCTGACTTCAAAGACAGGGATCTTTGCACTAAACCAGTTTGTTTCCTTTTGAATAAATCAATAAATTTCTGTGATTAAGTACAGCTGGAAATTATTAGTTACCTGGAACTTCACTTAAAATTGAGCATTTATTTCTCACCAAAAAAAAAAAAATTGTAGTTAGTGGTGTAAGTTTCGTTATCCTCATGGGCATCTGAGCTGAGATTAACCAGGGAGGAAATGTCTTCATAGTTTTGTCTAAAAAAAAAATGAAACAATTCATGTATTCTTTTACAAGGGCCACACTTGATGCCAAAAGTGGAGGATAAATAGCCCGTGGAACATCAGTTATTCTAATTCAGGCTCAAGCATTTTCTCCTCTAATTTGACTTTCATTTTATACAAATGGCAAATATTCTCACAGAGATCCAGTTTTTTTTTTTTACTGTTATTGTTGTTGTTGATCAGTAACATGACTCTTCATGACCCCATTTTGGGGTTCTTTTGGCAAAGATACTTCAGTGGTTTGCCATTTTTTTCCTCCAGTTTATTTTATGGATGAGGAAACTGAGGCAAACAGGCTTAACTGACTTGCCCAGGATCACACAGCTAGTGAGTGACTGAGGCTGGATTTGAACTTATGAAAATAAGTTTTCTTGATTCCAAGTCCAGTGCTCTAGCCACCTTACACCTAGCTGCCCCAAACCCTTTTAGCTAACTGAAAAATAAGGAAAAGAAAAGAACAGGAACAAAAAGGAAAGGAAAGGAAAGAATTTAAATGAAAAGAAAATATATTACTTTCCCTGGGCCCCAGTTTCCTTATTTGTAAGACTTAGGAATTGGATTATATGATCCCCAAGGTCACTTTCAACTCTTAAGTTCTGAATCTATGTCTTTGCTTCTCACAAATGGTAACAGAATCATCTTTAGGCAAAGACATGTTTTGTCCCTACCATGCATCCCTGCCGGGCTCCCTTGGCTTACTTTGGTGGACCCAGAGCTGAGGAAGATCCTGTTCCACTCTTCTCCAGTCAGTGTCCTGGAAGCTACTGGTAGCAGTACACCCAATGAGAGAGAGGTCTGGATCAGGACGAAAGGTAGTGGTAGGCAGGGCTCTGTCTTACCTGCAGCAGCAGACACAGGCCTCTCAGAGTCTGGTGAACAGCAAAGGATGGCTTCAGAAAGGTAAAGTGTATGAGGAGCTAGGTGCACCCCTGGTTACTGAGTGTCTTCCTTTGGTTGTTACTGTGTAGCCTTAAAAAACTTCATCTACATATAACAGGTATCTTGGACAGTTTTATTAGAGGGCCCAAGTTAGCCTTTGTCCCACCCCTTCTGAGGATGGTGCCTCCCATTTTGAGCTCAAACTTCTATCCTTTTTTTCCTGATCAATGCAACCCATAATGAGAGGCAATGAAGGGCACTATGCAGTAGAAGATAGAGAGCTGGCCTTGTAGCCTTTAAAGGCAGGTTTAAGTCTTACCTCTAACACACACTGGCTTGTCATCCCCAAGAGAGTCACTTCTCAGTGCTCTAGGAAACTCTTTAAGACTCTAAATTTTAGACAAGGTACTGATACACATTGCTGGAAGGAGTTTCCTCCTTTGGGAATTCCTTGTACCAATGAAATCACGGTCTGGTGCCAATCCTAACGAAACCAACAGTAACCCGTAGACTCCCTCCTTCCCAGATTTCAATAAAACTGGCTATTTCTGACAGTTACCTGAAGATTTATTTCCTCCCAGAAGAAGTGTACTGTATTCTAACTTCTGTTGGACTGAAGGAAGCAGAATTCCCCTGAAGGTACTTTGATGGAACAGGGTGTTGGGGAGCACAAAACTTCTCAAAATAATGACACATATTTGGTGAAAAAGAGACAGCATCCATTTTCTAGGGTTTAAAAACCATGTAATCCCTTTCCCTGTGCCAGTGAACCTTCCACAGTCCTACTTTGGCACTACTCCTATTACCATTTTGTAGGATGGACCGACAAAAAGTTTGGGAAGGGATCATCAAAATAATAGTGTGTTTGTACTTGAATGGCCCTTACTCCTTTTTTATTTCCTTCTTCCCTATAAATATATAAATGAAACAATTGAAAAATTATCATTAAAACCCCAGAAGAGGGGAGGCATCCCTTGTTGGAATAGCAAGAGGGAGGGTAAGCAATGACAAATATGTTAATATCTAATGAAAGACAGCCCTGAAGTCCATATCAGGGCAGCTAGTTGGCATGGTGGATAGTGTTCTGGGTCTGGAGTCAAAAAGATTCATCCTCCTGAGTTCCATTCTGGCCTGACATCTATTGTTTGTTTTGCATATATATATATTTGTAGATTCTCTCCTCCATTAGAGTGTAAGCTCCCTGATGGCAAGGACTGTCTGTTGCTTCTGTTTGTATTCCCAGCACTTTTGTATCCCCAAAGCTTAGAGCAGTGTCTCACACATAGTAGGCATTAATACACGCTTATTGAATTGAATCAAAATTGAATCACTGAGGGAAAGAACTGTTTCATTTTTGTCATACCTCAAACACTTCACATAACACCTGACACATAGTGGGCACTTAACCAATGATAATCAATCCATTGATTGTCTACATTGGCCCCATTAAAATAGAGGGGTAGAACTAAATGATCACAGAGGTCCATGATATGATATCATGGAGGCATACCATGAGTGCAGGACAATATTGGCTGAACATAGCTGTCTTCCAAGTAATTGGTAATACCCACATATTATGATGGGGAAGGGATGGAATAGCTTCTAGACTTGTCACTATATAAAAGAATGGGGAAGATGACAAAGGATGATAGAGAGAAGGGCTTATGAAGAGAATCCAGATAGGTCTCAAGGCTTTGTGAGCTAGAACAGAAACAGGCCACAAGAGAGGGAAAGACAGAAGAAAACAGCCAAGACAATTAGCCCTAAATCTGAAAGTTGGCATGAGATTAGAGGGAAGTGGTGTCGGAGCCTTTTGATGGCCATGAGTAATTAGGTTTATAGTCAAACAGATGGCAGCAAGAACTGAGAAGATGAAAGTCCAGGCACTTCAAAGTTAAATGTAGAAGAAGAGTTCATATGTTTATGGAGTTGCACCAATTGCTATTTCGCAAGTTACTACAAAATGGATGATTGTGAAACTTAAAAGAGGCACATTGGGAAAGGGGCAGATGTGTGGCTCAATCAGTTCCTATAAGGGAAGCACCATGAGGTGAACCACAGAAAGAAATCTCCTTCCTTCTACATGTTGTTGTGTCTGTGTGGTATCAAGCATAGAAGCTGTGTAGAGATATAAGTATTTTTTTTTTCCATTAGCCAGTACATAGTCAGGTAACTTCAATTTTCAATAGCTAGGGTTTTATGCTTTGACTTAAAGGCCAGCCACCCTCAAGCCATGAAAATCCATGTGTTTCTTATTAGTGATATTCCCCTGGGGAATTCTTAGATAAAGTAAAGGAGTAGTTGAATACCCAAATTCTGAGTATTAAGAGGCCTGAGCCCTGGAGGAAACCATGGTTAGCCAGGACCCCTAAGGGAATTTCTAACACTGGAAGGGTGAGATAACTCTTGACAGACTGTAATTTCCCTGAGTTAGTTTTAGGGGTTTTAGTGGCATAGAGAAAAGTTTAATTTGAATCCGTATTTGATAGGAAAGTTAAAAGAGATGAAGTGATGTTAAACTGAATTATTGGAAATATAGTTTTCAACAGAAGGGAAGTGAGGCCCCACTGGTCCCTGCAGGATAGATCATGTCAGAATATTGTGTTCAGTTCTGGGCATTGCATTTTAGGAAAGATACAGTGTCTGGCACATAGTAAACACTTATACTGACTTGATACTGACAAGCTTGAAGATGCCCAGAGAGTGGAGTGAAGAGGATAAGAATTTGAAACCCTTCACTATCCTTACTGACCCACCTAAATACCTGGGTTTAAAAAAAATCATTCCTCAAATATCACAACTTCCTTACTTAACCAGGTGAGCTAGGCATCTAGATGGTGGCTGCATGATACAATTGATAGAGCCCTCGGCCTAGAATCAAGAAGACCTGAGTTCAAATCTGACCTCAGGTTACTTGCATGACCCTGGTCAAATGAAGTAATTTTTTCAGTTTCTGATTTCAATTTCCTCATCTGTAAAATGGGGTGACGATACCATCTACTTTTCGGGATTGTTGTGAGAAAAGAGTGAGACGATATTAGTAAAACTTTTTGCAAACCTTAAAGTGCTATAAATTCTAGTTATTGTTACTTCTATTATTGTTGTTATTATTACTATATGTGTTTCAACTTGAGAATCCCCAGAATGTAACACTGGGGGTGGGGAAGTTTTCATCTGCCACTATATGCAGTAACAAATATTTCTGACTTACCTCTCCTCTTTCTGGTGTGCTCATGACTTTAAGTTCCATAAGGGCAATGACCCTCTGATTATCTTTTTGTCACAGCTCCCAACATCTATCACACTGCTCTATACAGAGAAGATACTTAACAAATATTTGTTGAATGTTTAACATCTCTTGGAAACAAAAGTGATCCTGCCCTCCAGAGGTCCCCCAATTTTCTGGACCATCAGAGATGGTTGACTTTAATACAAAGCCATAATTAGGCATTCCAGTACCCAGGTCAAAGTCCAAGTTGCACCACCCTAGTTATGGGTCTGCTTAAGTGGATTCATGAATTTATTGGTGTAGAAGCTGCCAATTGCAAGCAATCCACCTCTCATTTTGTGCAATTCTCATCCTTGTCTTTTCAGAAACCCTGAATAGAGAAACTAGGCAAAGTGAAAGAGCCCTTCCTCCTATTTAACTCTATTAGTCAGTCAGAGTAGCCAACTAGTTCAAAGCAAAGCCACTTAGTGAAATAATACATAGTAAGAGGGGAGTAAGGTATACTCAGGGAGGGCTAGTAACTCTGGTGTTAGGGTTGCCAAGCCCTTTTCAGGGCTGCTTTCCACCTTGCTGTCCACCTGATTCACCCAACTTTCACCTGTGGCTCCAAGAAGCTGTAGCATGTGCAGTGGCCACACCTTGGTAAACCATTTTGGCAGACAGGCTAAACAAGGTTGAGGGTAACCAAGGGGTCTCAAACCCTTCAGTGAGTTGGGAGGTGTGTCTACCCCGGATGTGTGAAGACTTTGGAATGGGTGGATAAGAACAATTTGTTCCAACAGCCATGAAGGAGGCTGAAGCAGGTGCTGTGGAGCACTTAGAACTTGGTTAGATATTGAAGACACCAAGGTCATCCACTGCATCCTGAACCATCACCAGATGAAAGATTCCATTGGTAGCTATGGGAAGGATTCTTTGGAGAGGACAAAGAGTTAAGATGGGAAGACAGCAATATGTAACATTCTATTGATATCTTCTTTTTTTTTCACATGACCTAAATCCTTCACATATCTAACAATGGAATCTTCCTTCTGTATAGATCTGGTCATGTCATTCTCCTACTTAAAAACCTTCAGGATCTTCCTATTGCCTACCAAATATGGAGTCCTTTGCTTCACCTTCAGCACCTTCTCCAATCTCATGGTCCTCACCTCCATTCATTCTATGCTCCAATCACATTAGAATACCTAGTTCCAAGAAGGTTTACAACTCAGATTCTTAGAATCTAGCCAAGGCTGAGATTCTTAAGATCTAGCCACTGGTCAGATTTTTATAATCTAATCACTGTTTACCCATGTTCAGACTCCTTAAGAGTCTGCCCAGTATGGCAATGTTCTAATAAACCTTGTCTTTGGCTGAAAGAAGGCTTGGGTCGAATTCTTTCAGGCAGGACTCGTGTGTTGTGATTTTGGGGTCCCAGCACCTCTGAGCCCCTAAACCACACCAGTTTGGTGGCCCGTACGGGGATACTGCCTAACCCCAAGTTCTTCTCCAGCCAAGACTGGAAGGTATGTAAGCCTCCTCCCTCCCCTCCCTTTCTTGCTCTGCAGTTGGGGTCACTCTCCAAGTACCAAGGCTTGGAGGTGCTTTTCGGGCAGACAGTTATGAGGCTGTCTTGCACTTAGCCTGATGTTCTTAGGCTCTCAGTCCACTGGGTTGGTTCAAGGCCATGGACTTGGGTACACCTTCCACAGCATAGAAGACAAGGATGGACACCCTATCTTGAAGTGTATCTGTGAATTCCTTGGGTGCTAGAGAATTGGGGAAAACTGCAGTTGCTTTTTGGTTCCCTGAGGCTTGCTTATTCCCTTCCCTCTACGCCCCTGAACTCTCCTTCATGGAGGTTACAGGGGAAAGTTAGAACAGGTAAAAATATCTTGGCCAAGAAGGTTTACCATACTCTACTACCTCTGTGCCTGTACTAAGGCTAGGGAATAGCCTGACAGTTGGTATGCATGTCTTTCAGTTCTCTTGTTATATACTTCTCGATTCCCCAGTTCTCTCCAATTGTTGGCAAATTGTATTAGGATACAGAAGGGTAATTTCTGACTTACTCTGCCTTTGAGAGACTTACTGGTCTATCAGGAATGAAAAGCTGTGAAGTTGATAGTCACATTTTGCTGCACATATGCAGGCTAATAATAGCCTTATTCCTAGCCCATTGTGTGTGCATGCTGGCTCTCTTCCAGTCCTTGGAGCAGGATATCCTTAAAAGTTATTTTAGTGTTTTAATGTCTTACCTTGAAGCAAAAGCAATTTCAACTTTTTTCTGAACAAGGTTTGTTCAACTATCTGGGAAAAGGTGTCACACTAGAAGGCTATAAGCTATTATTTGTTTTTGATGACCATAATTTCCTTTGTGTGAATTGTTTGTTAATCCAAATATATTGGTAGGCTCAAGAATTTTCTCTTATACTTGTTCTCATCAAAGTCGATTTTGTCAGAATTGGTGTATGTATGATTAGGGATCATGGAGGGAGTCTTATAAGAGAAAGGGCCTGGGAATGTTGAGTGTTGCATGGTTTTTCATTGTTCTTGGTATTTTGATTATCTTAAACATATTTTTGAAAAAGAAAGGAATATGCTGCAGTGGGGATGTGGAAGGTAAAGGAAAATGGTGGAAATTATCTCACATAATTTCCATACACAAGCAGAAGGCTACAAAAAAAAGGGGAGAAAGGCATGGAGTGGAGCAGAAAATACTTGAAACTTACTTTCACTTGAACTTCTCAAAGGAGAGAATACACACATACAGATACACTCACACACACACACATGCAAACACACCATGGGATGCAGAAATAAATTTCACTCAACAGGGAAACAGCAAGGAAAGGGGAGAAGGAAGAGAGGGTAATGAGAGGGAGGGTAGATTAAAGAACAGATTAGTCCTAAGCAAAACAAATTATAACCACAGAGGATGCAACTCACAGAGGAGTTTTAAAGGATAAAAATGAAAAGATAAGACCCGGAGATTGCACTCTGGGCAAGGGAAAGAGAAGGGAGGAGGAGTAGAAGCATCATCAAACTGATGCTGAGCACACTCCTTTTCTCTCACAACCTTCTACTTAGAAGGACCAGGGAGCAACTAGGTGAGGCAGTGGACAGAGCACGGGCCCTGAAGTCAGGAAGTACTGAGTTCAAGTCCAGCCTCAGACCAAACACTTGACACTTACTAGCTGTTTGATCCTGGACAAGTCACCTAATCCCAATTGCTGGAAAAAAGAAAAGGACCAGGAAACTGATTAACATAATGACTTACAATGATTCCAGAAGCATTGGGATGAAGCCTGCTTACCCACCTCCTGAGAGATAGCAATGGACAAAGAGTGAAAAGTAAGATGTATTATTTTGGATATGGACAATGTGGGAATTTGTTTTGCTTGGCTATGCAAAGGGTTTTGCTTTTTCCAAATTCTTCATTGGTTGGGAGAAAAGGAGTTGGAACAGTGATAAAGTAGATTTCTGTTAAATGAAAAAATAAATAAAAAATAAATAAAATAAATAAATAAATAATAAATAAAATTAAGATTTAAAAAAGGGTATTTCAATAATCTGTGGTAGAGGTGGTCAGGGGCTGGGATGAGGTGGTAGTTACATGAGAGAAGGGTTCAAATGTGGGGGCCGTTGTGAAAGTAGAAGCAATAATACATGGCAAACAAAAGGCAAAACATTTATTGAAATATTTCTTTCTATTCATTTTTTCCAGATCCACCTAAAATATGCAGGAAGGATAATAAAAGATCATAAACCAGTGACAATGAATACTTTTATATTATTATTGCAAACAGTATTTTTTTAATCACAAGAAACTCACAATAAAATTGTAGGTTATTTTAATGTCCTCTATAATCAATGAAAAAACATTTTAGATAGTTAACAAAAAGTTAAGGATATCAAGGGAATTAATTTTTTTCTTTTTTTCCTATTCTTAATTAATTCATTTATTTTTAGTTTTCAACATTCACTTTCACAAACTTTTGAGTTATAAATTTTCTCACCCTCTTTTCTTCCCCTCCCCCTCCCTAAGATAGCATGCAATCTGATATAAGCTCTACATATACATTCATATGAAACATATTTCCACATTAGTCACATTGTAAAAAAGAATTAGAACCAATGGGAGGAACCATGAGAAAGAAGACACAAAACAACAGAAGAAGAGAGCAATGGTGTGCTTTGATCTGCATTCAGACTCCATAGTTCTTTCTCTGAATGTGGATAGCATATTCCATCATCAGTCTTTTGGAGTTGTCTTAGATCCTTGCATTGCTGAGGAGAGCCAAGTCTATGAAAGTTAGTCATCACACAATGTGACTGTCCCTGTGTACACTGTTCTCCTGGTTCTACTCACTTCGCTCAGCATCGATTCATGTAAGTCTTTCCAGGTTTTTCTGAAATCTGCCTGCTCATCATTTCTCATAGCGCAATAGTATTCCATTACCATATACCATATGGTAATATATTCACGTACCATAACTTGTTCAGCCACTCCCCAATTGATGGACATCCCCATCAATTTCCAATTCTTTGCCACCACAAAAAGAGTTGCTATAAATATCTTTGTACATGTGGGTTGAGAATCAAATTTTTACAATGTGAAGAAAGGCATCCCAGAACTAGCAGATTTCAAACTATACTACAGAGCAGTAATCATCAGAACAATCTGGTATTGGCTAAGAAATAAAGTGGTGGATCAGCAGAATAGATTAGGTACACAATGTAAAATACTAAATGACCATAGTAGCCTAGTGTTTGGTCAAATCAACTATCCAAGATTTTAGGGAAAAAACTCACTATTGGATACAAATTTCTAGGAAAACTGGAAAGAAGTTTGGCAAAAACAAGGCATAGACCAATATTTCACAAAATGTACCCAGATAAGGTAAAAATGGGTACCTGATAGAGAGCTAAAGGGTAGTATCATAAGCAAACTAATGAAGCATGAAAGGTTTTACCTGAGAGATCAATGGATAATGAAAATATTTGTGTCCCAAGAAGAGATAGAAGGGATCAGAGGAAGTAAAATGGATAATTTTGATTGCATAAAATAAAAAAGGTTTTGCACAAACAAAACCAATGCAGCTAAAATCAGAAGCAAAGCTGGCATCTGTAAAAAAAAAAAAAAAACTTATAATGATTTTTTTCTGATAAAGGTTTCGTTTGTCAAATATATAACTGAGTCAAATTTATAAAAATAAGAACTAATTATAATACATCCAAATACATTACATTAAGCTAGGTACATTTTAAAAGTGTTCAAAGTCACTATTGATTAGAGAAACTCAATTTAAAACAGCTCTCAGATATCACCTCACACCTACCAAATTGTCTAAAAGGACAGATAAGGAAAAGAACAAATGCTGGAGAAGATGTAGAAAAATTGGGACATCCAATGGGATGTACAATTGGAGAAATTGTGAACTGGTCCAACCATTGTGGAGAACTATTTGGAACTACATTCTAAGGGCTATAAAATCATGCTTATGTTTTGGCCCAGTAGTATCACTACTAGTTATGTATTCAAAAGAGATCAAAAGAAAAGGAAAAGGATCCATATTACAAAACATTTATGTTAGCTCTTTCTGTAGTAACAAAGAATTGGACATTGAGGGGATGCCCATCAACTGAGAAATGGCTGAACAAGTTGCAGTATGAGATTTTGATGAAATGTTATTGTTCTTTAAGAAATAATGAATAGGATGGTTTCAGAAAAACCTGGGAAGTCTTACATGAACTGATACAAAGTGAAGTGAGCAGTACTAGGTCTGTATTCCAAAGAGATTATAAAAAAGGGAAAAGGACTTACAAGTTCAAAAATATTTTAGTAGCTCTTTTTGTGGCAGCATAGAATTGGAAATTGAAAGGATTCCCATCAATTGGGGAATGATTGAACAAGTTGTGGTATATAAATGTAATGGAATACTATTGTGCTATAAGAAATGATGAGGAGACTGATTTCAGAAATACCTGGAAAGACTTACATGAACTGATGCTGAGTGAAGGGAGCAAAAGCAGGAGAACATTATACACAGTAACAGCAACATTGTACACAGTAACAGCAACATTGTGGGATGGTTAACTATGACAGACTTAGCTCTTCTCAGCAATGCAAGGATCTAAGAAAAAGCTGAAAGACTCATGATGGAAAATGCTAACCACATCTAAAGAAAGAACTATGGATTCTGAATGCAGATTGAAGCATACTATTTTCACTTTTTTTGTTTTTTCTTTCTCATGGTTTTTCCTTTTGTTCTAATTCTTCTTTCACAACATGACGAATGTGGAAATATGTTTAACATGATTGTACATATATAACTATATCAGATTGCTTAATGTCTTGGGGAGGGAGAATAATTTGGAACTCAAAATTTAAAAAAATGAATGTTGAAAACCAAGTTACATGTAATTGGAAAAAATAAAATACTATTAAGATTTGAAAAAAAGTAAACAAAGTGAAATGAGCAGACCCAGGAGAACATTCTACAGAGTAATAACAACATTATGATAATGGTCAACTGTGAAAGACTTAGCCACTCTGATCAAGACAATTATCCAAGACAATTCCAAAGGATAAATGATGAAAAATGCTATCCATCACCAGAGAGATTATTGATGAAATTTTAAGTGCAGACTTAAGTATACTCCTTTTGTTTACTTTATTTTCCTTGCTTTTTATCTTTACAACTGAACTAATATGGAAATGTTTTGTATGATATCACATATATAATTGATATTATATTCTTTACCATCTAAATGGGCGATTGAGGAGCTAGAGGGAGAGAAAGAATTAGGAAATCAAAAAATATTTTAAATAATTTTAAATTGAAGGATTTAATTAAGGAGTGAATGATTAGATACATGAATAAAATATTAAGAAAAGAAACTTCTTGCAGGTCATAGGGTTGTATATTGCTCCATTATTCATAGAAATTATTTCTTGGTATCAGGTAAATGGCTTTAAAGAAAACAACAGTATTATTATGTGTGAGGGACTGTCTGATGTTAGCTACTGCCAAGTGAAGGTTGTGGCAAGATGGGGTAAGAACAAGATATTAGGAAGTAACCAGAGCTCATGCTCCCGAGGCAGTGGGCAGTGCTATGTGGAGCTGTGATAGCTGGGGAAGGAACAGAATACAAAGAAGTAGCCTGAGCACGTGCTCCTGAGGCAGGGGGCTGTGCCATGTGGGAGTGGGACGGCAGAGGATGAGTTCCCTTTGCTTAGTCTCCTCCCTAAGTGCAACGTCAACCCCAGACACCTCCTTCCTGTGTCCTTTCTGACTTCCTGGGTCACGTACTTTCCCTTTGTGTAGCACTGACCCCAGACGCCTCCTCCCGGTATCTGGGCCTGACTTCCTAGGTCACGTACTCTACCTTTGTCTATGCACTAATCCCAGATGCCTCCTTCCTGTATCCGGTCCTAGCCTCCTGAGTCACTTCCTCTCCCTTGGTGCACTAAACCCAGACATCCCCTTCCGGTATCTGATCCTACAATCAATGACTAGTAGGCGGGCTGAGGAGGAGGGGCTAAGTAGGTACTTAAGGAACGGTTGTGGTCGGAGCTCCCTCTCTCTCTTTTGCTCCTGCTCTCTTGCTCTGGCCTTCCTGCTTGGCCTTGCTGTGATGGCCTCTGAATAAAGCTCCAGTGTTGGCACCTCCTGATCGGCTCGTCTCTGTGTGTTTATCTGGGTAGGCTCTGAAGACTGCTAAGTAGTATGACCCTGGCAGCCTGGTCCTTATAGGAGGAGAGTGCATGGCGCGGCCGGCACAATTATAAATGACACTTTAGATTGCTTCCCACTCTGGATCCCATGGGTGAACCTACAAGTCTGAATCTGAGAGCAAGAGTTCTCTGCACAATATGAATGGCAACAACATTATTGGGGCAGCTCCATCTGTGACAGAAATCTTCCCTTAGGTAACTGTGATGGGGTATAGGCCCTAGAAGCCCTTCCTCCCTCCCCCTCCCCCAAACATACTTGAACTTTTCCATATGGCCAACTCTCTGGCATTTGCCTAAGCCATCGCCCCATCCCAGTAATCCTTTCAACAGAACTTTCATTGTGGCCTACATTCAACCTCCAATTCTCTGTTACTTCTAACCTGGCCCAGTCCTTCATTGTCTGTTATATATAACAGCCACTTTCCACTCTTAATTCCTTCTAGACTCCTCCTCTGTTCCCACAGTCTTGTGTGTAAAAGATCCATCTTGTCTCCATTAAAGCGCTCATATTCAAGCCAGCCGGCTTGTCAATACAAGCATCACAAATGCTCAGATTCTTAAAATCTGACCAATAGCACACACTCACTAGAAATCTTGCTCACCACAACTAGGGTTTTAGTAAACCTTGTCTTTTGGCTGAATGAAGGCCTCATCTGAGGCAGGACCTGCATCGCTTGCCCTTGAATTTTGGGGTCCCAATACCCCTAAACTTCCACAACTGGATCAGAGACAGTAGAACCCTTAAAGATCATCTGGTCTATTTTCCATTTTTATAGGTCAAGAAATTAAGACCCAAGAAGATTAATTTATTCTTCAATGTCACATTGCTTGTCTGTGGAAGAATTGGGTCTCCCTGTATAGTGTTCTTTGCTTTAACCCCTTTGCCTTTGGCTTTCTAAATGGAACTCACAATACTGTAGTTTCTTTTTATGTGGAAGCCCCTAAGAATCCTTGCCTAGCAAACTCATATCAAGGCCTTAATCTGCTTAAAGATTAAGAGCACATGCACTTTAAATATGTATGTGTGTGCATGTGTGTGTGTGTGTGTGTGTGTGTGTGCGTGTGTATAATCTCATAGGAATGGGTTTTTCTGAGATTAAGAAAACACAGGCTTTTATTTGAAAAAGTAATTTAATAAATTTAAATTTTATTACATATTATACTTAAAGATATTGAATATATCACAGAATCATTGCTATTTACCCCAATCATGTGTGTTATTCCCACACATGGTGAGAAAGTTCTTTTCTCAATTCCACTTGAAATCTCATCTTAGGATCAGATTCCTTACAAAGCTACTACAAGGCACTGAGGCATAAACATGAATATGAAATAACTCAAGCCTATCTTCTGAGTTGATAGATGTACCAATCTCTTCTCATAATCTCATATTTTTCATGACCAAATAATAGTATCTCAGGAATCTCATTATTTCTCTTTCTAGCCTTTCCTTTTCTAACCAGAATGGGAAAGAAATCACTTGACAGGAGGAAGAAAGAAAAACAGACACAGTATGTCCTCTTCTAGTCTCTCTTCTCCAAGTGCAGGTCCTTCTATTAGTGTGACAGGTAAAATAAAAAAAAAAATCCCTATGATTGCTCCTCTCCTTCCTCCAACAAATTTCAGGCCTATTGATGTGTTTTCCCAGATAGACCTGAACAATCTCTTGACCTAATTCAGTTCTTCTTACTTAAATGCTAAGTGTTTAAACTTAACAATTAAAATAAAATTAAGCATCTATTAGATATAATGGTGGTCTCAAAGATGGACCATGATAGTCTTCTTCTCCTCAAAGAGCTTACAATCTCCTATTAAGTGTGGAGCATGATGTACATATAATACAAGCTGTGGTGAAGGCAAGGACTGTGATAAGGGCAAAAGAGAGGGCTAAACAAAGAAATTTCTTTAATGGTCTTCACTCTAGAGGCAAGTGTCATGGTTGTAAAGCTGGCTTTCTGCTGGCTAAGACCCAGGGAATTCCTGGTGGATGCTTTAACCCCCATTAAACAAGTGAATATGATGATCATAGTCACAACAAAATTAAATTGTTATGTAAGGTTTGTTGACAACTTTTGCCTGAATGTGGAGGTATGAAAGATATGCTAGAAAACTTCTCTTCTTTTATGAATCCACTTCTGGACATTTATTTTCCTTGTTAGCCACCTTGTGGTCTCTGAACTTTGCTTATTGTGTAGGCCTTTCAGTTAAAAAAAATTGTCAAACCTGCTTGCCCAATGTATTTATATTTAGTTATGATTTCATTACATATGTTATAGAAGGCATCCCAAAAGTTCAAGAGTAATTTTAGGCATTAAAACTTTAAGCTGTATGTGTACTACATTATATATGTACATGTATTACTAATACCCAATGAACATTATAAACATATACAGAAATACAATATTTAAAGAGTCAGATGCAAACCTGGAATGAAAAATATTGAAAAATTATTTGACTTTATTATATTTATTAGTGGTACTAAACATTTTTGTTCTCACTAAAATATTAATAGTTGTAAGATCAATGTGATGAAATGTGCTTCATTATGTTAAAAAATTCATTGTTTAACACTGTGATACAGAGATTCAAATAAGTATAACACAAGGTAGAATTGCACATAATACAAGCATGCATAAAATAAGGGGAAAAGAGAGTCTCTCCAAATTGTTCTAATACAATTTGAGCAGGAACAGATCTCATTCAGTTGGAAAAATCAGAAAGGCTTCATGGAGGAGGTGACACTTGAACTGTGTTTTGAAAGAAGTAAGGCATCTCATATAGCTCTCCCTGTGATCAATCTTGCTAGTTGAACCTACATGAAGTTTGTAGTTACTAGGATTCATTCAGAAACTATTTTTTTTTCTTTATGAAACTAGCATGATTGTCATTTGCCATTATATTTTTCAGACGGAAAAAAATCTTCAAAGTCCTTCAAAAATCTTGGGTAGATAGTTTGTGATTCTGGGGCTCTCTTTACACCTACTTTGCCAACTAGAATATCATGTGTTTATCACAATCTGATGGAGGCCCTTTGACCTCTCCTTCAGAAAATATTTTGGAAAAGACATTTGTAGATTTAGCACTTAACGCAATGTTGGATAGAGAAGCAGAAAGTCAATATAAAAGTAAATTCCATATCTCCCCAATATCACCTCAGAAAAACTGAAGCAAATAAATCATTGTGTTCCTGATGTGTGAACTTTTTTATTTGTTGTTCTTTCACAAAGCTTTCTATCTATGCTTTGCTTAAAGAATATATTAATTATTGACATCTTGGTCTCATTCAAAGTTTCCTCCAATACTTTTTGATCCATGATTTGTTTACTTGTAACTGCCATAGTTTAGGAGCTTCTCTTTTCTTCTGACTTGGGCAAAACATCCCATCTTTTTGTAAAAATTAATTTCTCCTGATCTAATGGACTCTTTTGACTTAGTACTGGATACTTACTCCAGAGGAAAACAAGGACCTAAGTGTATCAGGTAATAAGGAGTGCCACTGGTGGACAGAGGTTAACACTTTGTTCAAGTCAGTCAACCACAATAATTATCTTCTTTCTGGGTCTCTTTTGCTCACTAATCACCTCCTCCACAAGCATCACCTCCTCCCCAGGAATCACCTCCTCCCCAAGTATCACCTCCTCCACAAGAATCGCCTCCTCCACAAGCATCACCTCCTCCCCAAGAATCAACTCCTCCACAAACATCACCTCCTCCAAAGGAATCACCTCTTCCACAAGCATTGTCTCCTCCAAAGGAATCACCTCCTCCATAGGAATCAACTACTGCAAAAGTATCACCTCCTTTACAAGCATCACCTCCTCCCCAGGAACCATCTCCTCCAAAAACATCACCTCTTCTCCAGGAAACACCTCCTTCCTGGAAACCATAAATTCCTGGTGAATTGCACTCTTGACGAGTGTTACCTTGAGTCTTAGGGCATAAAAAACAACGCAATAAAATACAAAAAACAAATATAGAAGGAATAGCAATAATCATTATAATAAAAATAGAATCCATATTCTTCAGAATGTAAGCACTTTCAACTTCAAAGCAGCAACAATAAGGATGATTATAGTCTTGCCCTCTTATCCAATTAGCTGCCAGACTTTTTCTTCTTTCCTGCTGCTACTGTTTCTCAAAGACCACATAGTCACTTGTCCCTGGGCTTCATTCTTCATAACCAATATGTTTCCATTTCTTAAAATTCCCCCATTTCACATTATTCAGAGATTCTTGCCTTTGATAGAAGCATCTGAAAAACAAAACCTCAGAAATAATAGGGAAATTAGATTTGGAGAGAAACAGCTTTATCAAAGACACATTGGGTTTTCTGAGCATCTATAATCATAAATGTCTGCAAAAGTTATTTTTTAACAAGTCATTTCCCAATTGATAAATGGTCAAAGTATATGAAGAGGCACTTTTCAGAGGAAGAAATTAAAAGTATCTATAGTAATATGAAAAAATCCTCTAAATCACTATTGATTAGAGAAATGCAAATCAAAACAACTCTGAGGTATCACATCACACCTATCAGATTGGCTAACATGACAAAACAAGAAAATGATAAATGCTGGAGAAGATGTAGGAAAATTGGAACACCAATGCATTGTTGGTGGAGTTGTGAACTGATCCAACCATTCTGGAGAGCAATTTGGAACTACGTCCAAAGGGCTATAAAAATGTGCATACCCTTTGAAACAGCAATAGCACTTCTAGGTCTGTGTCCCAAAGAGATTGTAAGAATGGAAAAGGGACCCACATGTACACAAATATGTATAGCAGATCTTTTTGTGGTGGCAAAGAATTGGAAATATGTCTCATTGTTATCATTCTCTCTAATGAAATTGATTATTTCTATGATTTATTCTTTAACCTGCTCATTCTGTAAGATTAGGTTGTTTAGTCTCCAATTAGTTTTTATTCTGTGTTTCCATGGTCTCTTATTCAATATAATTTTTATTGCATTGTGATCTGAAAAGGATGCACTTACTATTTCTGCTTTTCTGTTTTTAATTATAAAAATTTTATGCCCTAATATATGGTTAATATTTATAAAGGTATCATGTACCACAGAGAAAAAGGTGTATTCCTTTCTTTTCCCATTCATTCTCTCCAGATATCTATCACTTCTAGCTTATCTAAAGTTCTATTCATTTTCTTGACTTACTTTTTGATTAGATTTATCTCATTGAGAGAGGAAAATTGAAGTCTCCCACTATTATAGTTGTACTATCTATTTCCACCTCTAATTCAATTAACTTTTCTTTTAAAAATTTAGATGCTATAGTATTTGGTACATATAAGTTTAGTATTGATATTGCTTTATTATCTATGGAACCTTTTATCATGACATAGTTGAATTACCTTTTTATTTATTTTAATGAAAACTATTTTAACTTTAACTTTGCTGAGATAATGATAACTACATCTGCTTTTTCTGCATCAGGTGAAGCATAATAAATTCTACTTCAGTCCTTTATTTTAACTCTGTGTGTATCTCTCATTTTTAAATGTGTTTCATGTAAAGAACATATTGTTGGACTCTGATTTTTAATCCATTTTGCTGTCCATTTTCATTTTATGAATAAATTTATCCAATTTGCATTCAAAGTTATAATTACTATTTGAGTATTTACCTCCATCCTATTTTTTCTCACTATTGTCCCTTTCAGCTTCTCTTTTTATCCTATCTCTCCTCACACATCTAGTTTAGTTCTAACCACTACCTCTCTAATCTACACCCTTTCAAAGAATCCCTTCCTTATCCTTTTCCCTTACCTTCTTGTTCCTTATCTTTCCTACCCACCCCTCTAAGAGTCTGTTCCTTATTCTCTCTCCCTACCCTTCTAAATCTTGATATAAACATCCTTCTAAATATCCTTCCCTTATCCAGTCCCCTGGTCCACTTATTTATTGATGAGTTAAGATGACTTTTATACCCTTTTAGACATCTATGTTGTTTCCTCTTTAACCCAGATCCAATGAGAGTAAGGTTCCAACACCATGAGTTCTCCACCTCCACCTGCTTTCTTTGCATTGGTTCTTCTTTTCACACTTCATTTGTATGAGATAATTGCTCCTTTTTTACCTTTTTCTACCCCAGTTTTGTTTTTTAGAATCACCCCATCATGCTCAGCTCAGCTCTAATTTTTCTTTCAAGTTACTCAAGTAATGATGACAGTCTTAAGAATACTGATAATATTTTAACGTATAGGAAGTAAACAGTTTGGTCTAATTGAGTCCCTTATAATTAGTCTTTAATGTTTTCCATATATTTCTTTTGGATCTTATATATAAAATTTTTCATTGAGTTCTGATCTTTTTGTCACAAATGCCTGAAAGTCTTTCAATTCATTAAACATACATTTTTTCATTTTGGATTATGCTGAACTTTGCTAAGTAAGTTATTTTTGGTCACAACACCAGCTCTTTTTCTCTTTGAAATTTAATGTTCCAAGATCCATAGTCTTTTAGTGTAGAAGCTGCTAGGTCTTGTGTAATCCTGATTATACCTCCACAGTATTTAAATTGGTTTTTCTCTTATTGCTTGTAATATTTTCTTTTTAACCAGGGAGCATTGAAACTTAGCTATGATATTCCTCTAAGTTTTCATCTTGGTATTTCTTTCAGGTGATGATCAGTAGATTTTTCCTATTTTTACTTAACCCTCTCATTCTAGAACTTCAGGGTGATTTTCCTTAATAATTTCTTATAATATTGTATCAAGATTATTTTTTATCATAACTTATCATAACTTTTATTATCATAACTTATATTGTCTCACTGTGATCTATTCTCTAGATCAATTGTTTTTCTACTGAGATGTTGCACGTTCTTTTCCATTTTTTCATTCTTTTGATTTTGTTTTATCATTTCTTGGTGTCTACTAACATCATTAGCTTCCCCTTTCCCAATTCTAGTTTTCTAGGCATTATTTTCTTCCTGAATATTTTTGAGCTCTTTTTCTAATTGGTTGACTTTCTTTTCATAATTTTCTTGATTCTCCCGGATTGCTCTTTTTTTCCTAATTTTTTCTCCATCTCTCCTATTTGATTTTTTAAAATCCTTTTTAAGTTCTTCCAAGAGCTCTTTCTGGGCTTGTCACCATTTGACGTTGCTCTTTGGGGTAGGAGTGACTTTTTTTATTTCAGTATCTTCCTCTGCATAAAAACTCAGATCTCTTACCCCATAGTAGCTACTATGGTTAGGTTCCTTCTCCTTTGCTTACTCATTTTTATTTTGTTTTATTTCATTTTTAGCAGTTTATTATTGTAATCAGAGTCTAGTCCTGAGTTGTGGGTAATGATGCCTCAGGCCCCAGGTGCTTCTTACTTTCATTTTCTGAATTCTGTCCAAGGGTTAAACCTTAAGCACTTCTCACCTTCTCTAAGCCAAAGCTAGGGCCCCAGTCACACCATCCCCAAAACAGTACTTGCTCTCTTCAGTACCACACTCACTGTGTGTGAGCTCACTCCTCCTCAACCACAGCCACAGTCCAAGACCATGTCTAGTTAGCACTGCTAGACCTGGCATCTGGACACAGCAGAGGGTCCTTACATCTTCCTCTACTCAGCCTCCAAAACTCAGCCTGGAGGTGTTTATGTTTCACTCTTAGCTAAACCTCAATCTCTGGAGGTCTTGTCTTTCCTGAGGTCCCCTCAGGTTGTTTTAGGAGGACAACTACTTTTTATCCCAACTTTTATTTATTTTTGCCACTCTCTTTTTGAGGCAAAGTTCTGAAACTTTGTGGAAAAAATTTGGAAAGCCTGGAATTTTCTGACCTACTATACCATATTCCAAGAATTCACTCACCTATTACTCTTACTACTCAATTATCAGGTACCTAGCAACAAATTATCCAAAGTTTTGACTCACTGTCTCTAATCCTTTTATACCCATCATCTTTAACTCCCCCCCCATCTCACCCACCACCCAATCCAATTCTTCCTGTGCCCTCAGAATTCTTGTTTTTTAATGAAAAAACTCCATCATTTACCTGCTTTCTCTGAGACTTGGCTTCTCAAGACAAGACTGCATTGTTAGCTTCCTCTCCAGCTATTTCATTAACACACTTGACACATTGGTCCTGGAGGGGGAGTCTGAATGCTTTTGCTCTCTAATTCTACTTCCAAACTCTCCTCTTGGCATCATCAGCATTCTCTCCCTCTTGAAGTTTACTTGATTAAAATTTTTTTCCCTATTCAAATCATGGTGGCTATTGTAAATCAGTGTGGAGTTAAACACATGACCCCTTTCCACCCCTACTCATATACTAGAGGACTTTAACATCCATGTCAATACTCCCTCCAACTCTAACCTTCTAATTTCTCAATTTCCTTAAGACTGATGAAGATTATTCCTTGCCTCCACCATAGCCACAGTAAAGGATGGTCAAAATCAGGATTTCACTCTTACTTTGGGTAGCCAGTTCTTTCATCTAATATCCTGACATTCCTCTCTAATCATACCTCTGATCATCAGTCCTAAAAATTTTGTTTGTTTTCATCCAGATCTCCAATCCCTCCATCCTTCAGTATTGTCTTAGGCCATTAGCCCTGCTCTCACTTCACTTTCTTTTCTTCCCTATTTAAACCCTATAATTAACCAATTCAATTCCATAGTCTCAGCAACTCTCAGATCTCTTCACCTATTGACCTAAAATTGCCTATCCCTTGCCAAAACCTAGCGCTGAATTACTCCCATCATTTACCTCCTCTGCTCCTTATCATGTACTGCTGAAGGGACCTGAAGGAAGTCACTGTACTGCAAACCCTTTGCTTTTCCTTAACTGATGCCCTACCAGAGGCCTCAAAGAAATTAGGTAAAGGAGCAATGAGGAGGCACAGTAAATAGAGCACCGGCTCTGGAGTCAGAAGGACCTGAGTTCAAATCTGGCCTCAGACACTTGACACTTACTAGCTGTGTAACCCTGGGCAAGTCACTTAACCCCATTGCCCAGACAAAAAAAATTAAGTCGAGCTTCCTCTTCTCTCTTCCTGTCCCACATTTCTTCTTCCATCCACTCTCTGAGCTGAGGACCTCACTTATTAATTTAATGACAAATTTGAGGTAACTGCCATCTTCTTCTCTTCTCTTCATTTGGAAACCCTATACTTATATCCACCCTCCCCTCTTTCTTTTCCCCAGTCTCTGATAATGAGGTGCCCTTTTTAATTTCATGATTTCATTATCTTCTGTCTCCTTTGGCAGATTTTCCCTTGTATGAGGAAATCATGTGGTTCAGTGGATTGAGTTCTGGGCCTGGAGTCAGGAACACCTGAATTCAAATCTCACCCAAGGCACTTACAACCTGTGTCCCCCTGAGCCTTTGTTCACCTAACTTTCCTCAACTATAGAACTGGTGAGATAATAATAGCACCTAACACCTATCTCCCAGAGCTGTTATAAGGTTCAGGATTGTGTACATAGCAGGCATTTAATAAATACTGATACCCTTCCCTTCCTCAAAACAACTCTGTGACTTTTAACCATTTTATTGCTCCTTCCTTACTTACAGTTTGATTCCTTACTTCATGCAATCACCTTCGTTATTACCTTGTTCATCTTCATCCTCTCCTTACCAAATGGTTCCTTAACTATTGCCTTTAAACATACTCAAATTTCCTTCAACCATAAAAAAAAAACCCTTCATTATACCCTAACAGCAACCCAAACATCTCCTCTCTTTCACAGTAAAACTGCTAAACAGAGCCATATCAACTCCTTGCTCCTCACTCCACTCTTCTTCCTCTAACTCACAGGCTGGCTTCTAACTTCACTCAACTGAAGCGTCTCTCTCCAAAATTACCAGTGATTTTAAAATTGCTACATCATATGGTGTTCTCTTCATCCTCATCCTTTTTGACATCTCTGCTCCTTTTGACACGGTTGACTGTGTTGTCCTTTTAGATACTCACATCTCTCCGGGGTTTGGTGATACCATGCCGTCCTGATTCTATTCCTAACTGTCTGGCCAGTCTTTCTCAATCACTTATGTTGGTTTATCATTCTTTTCATTATCTCTAATTCTAGGTGTTCCCAAAAGATCTATTTTGGAATTTCTCTTGTTTTCCTTTTTCTTTCTTTATGCTCCCTCTCTCAGTAACCTCATCAGCTCCCATGAGATTGAGTCATCATCTTCATGGGATGGGGGAAATTCAGACCAACATCACCTTTCCTTTATATTATTGCAATATCCTCCTAACTGGCCTCCTTGCCTCAAGTCTTTCCCTACTCTAGTCTGTCCTTCACACAGAGAGTAAAGTGATTTCCTTAAGCACAGATCTCACATGTCACTTCCCTACTCAATAAACCAGTGGTTCCTATAGCCCCTAGAATAAAACATGAACTCCTCTGTTTAGTTTTTAACACCCTTTTCCAACTGACCCCATCTATCTTTCCAGACTTGTTGCATATTACTTCTACTCCTACACTTTGGCATCTGTTCAAAATTTTTCTTTCTTTTTATCATTCACCTGTGACTCTCCACTTCCTATCTCCGTTCTTTAAGCTGGCCATCCCTAATGCCTGTATTGCATTATCTCCTCACTTTCACCTCATAGAATCCTTCTCTTCCTTGAAGGTGGAGTTCTAACACCACCTTCTACATGAAGCCTTTCCTGATTTCCCGGACTGCTGGTACTCTTGATTGTACCTACTCTTTTTATAGTGATATGGTATATACTTATATACATACTGTTTTCTTCCTTCTTAGAATGAAACTTCTTTCATGTAGGAGTTATTTCATTCTTTTCCTATTTATCCCTAGCACCCACCAAGGTGCCTGACAAATACTAGGCCCTCGATATTTGTTTGTTGAGTGCTTGATTGACTATTGTAAATAATTGCCTTTTATGTTTTAAAAATGCTAACTAAAGCATGAGAAACATTTAAAAAACAGATTATGATTAAAAGTAAAAACCAAAAAACATAAACAGAAGAAATCATAGTCGTTACAGGGGTGGTAGCTAAAAATACTCAAGATAACTTCAGGCTGCAATCATAGTTCAGAGTATAGAGTAAGTAATGGGACATGGAGAAACTGTAGTTTCCCCTGATCAGACCACATTTTGAGTACTGTTTCCAGTTCTGGGTGCCATATTGTAGAAAGAACATAGACAAAGGTAGGGAAAAGAATTAAGCATAGGCCCTGAACTAAGTACTTTTTCTTTTTAACAATGGTATCTCATTTGATCTTCATAACAAGTCTCATAAGAAGGTATTATTATTGTCCTCATTTTACTGAAGAGGAAACTGAAGCAAATAGAAATTAAGTGAATTGCCAAGGGTCACACTGGTACTAAGTGTCTGAGGCCATATTTTAAGTTAGGCCAGAAATTAAGTGAATTGCCCAGGGTCACACTGTTAGTGTCTGAGGACATATTTAAACTTTGGTCCTCCTGACTTCAGGCCCACTGAGCCACCAACTGCCTTCTTCTTGGATGAGGTGCTGAGAATGGTAACAAAGAGGATATAGAAACTCAAGACGGTGTCATATGGAGATATGATGTAGGAACCAGGGGTAGTTAGTGTGAAGAAGAGAAGAGATGGGCATAGTTGATGATGCCTTCAAATGTGTAAAGAAATGTCATGGAAAAAGGAGTGGTCTTGCTTTACTCAGCTCTAGAACATGGAACTAGAATTCTGAGAATGCTGAGCAGTAACTAAAGGAAGGTTGACTTCAACTTAATATAAAAACATTGGGGTTGCAGTTGTAAAGAACCCCAGAGGCCATGCAGTCCCAATTCACTCACATTATAGATGAAGAAACTGAGTCCCGAAAAGTGGAAGTGAACTACTTGCCCAAGACCATACAGCTAATAAGTGGCTAAGCAGATTCTCTGACTTCAAAGCCAGGGATCTTTGCATTAAACCAGTTTGATTCTTTTTAAATAAATCAGTGAATTTCTGTGACTAAGTTGAGCTGGGAATTATTAGTTACCTGGAACATTACTTAAAATGTTCATGTGTTCCACAAATGTCCATTTGTGCCATAAGTGACACAAGTTTCATTTTCCTCTTGGGCATCTGGAGAGCTAAGATTAACCAGGGAGGAAATGGCTTCATATTTTTAGCTTAAAAAAAACTACAACACACCTCACATATGCTTTCACTGGGGCCACACTTGAGGCCCAACATGGGGGATAAACAGCCTACAGGACTTTGTTTCTTCTAACCAAGCCTCAAGCATTTTCTTCTCTAATCTTGCTGTCATTTTATACAGATGGCAAATATTCTCACACAGATACAGTAAAACCCTTTTAACTAATTGAAAAAGAAAAGAGAAAACATATTCTCCTACCCAGGCCCTAGTTTTCTTATTTGTAAGACTCAGGAATTGGATTATATGATCTCTAAGATCCCTCTCAACTCTCAAATTGTGAATCTATAAGTCCTTGCATCCCACAAATGGGAACAGAATCATTGCTAGGTAAAGACATTCTTTATTCCCAGCAGCCATCCCCGCTAGGTTCTGTTGGCTCACTTTGGTTGACTCTGAGCTGAGAAGGGTCCTGTTCCATGCGTCTCCAGCCTGCTTTTCGCTCTTCCGTTTTCTGCAGGCTACCAGCAGCAGCACCCCTAGTCAGAGAGAGGGGCTGGATCTCGATGAAAGGTAGTCAGACACTGGGCACTTCAGTAGCCACTGGCCTCTCAGAGTCTGGCCAACAGCAACAGATGGCTTGGAAAAAGCAAGGTTAAGAGGTACTAGGATGCACCCCTGGTTCCAGAGTGCCTTCCTTTGGCTGATAGATAGCTGTGTTATAACTTCAGCCACATATGAGAGATTTTTTTGAACAGTTTTAGTAGAGGCCCTGAGGCAGCTTTTGTCCCACCCCTTCTGAGAATTCAGGGCACCTCCCATTTTTGATTTGGAAATTTCACCCTTCCTTTTTTCTCCTCCTACAACCCAGGAAGAGATCTGCTGGCTTTGCAGCCTGAAAAGGAGGATTTAAATCCAGCCTCTAACATGCACTGGCTTGTCACCCGCAAGCCAATCACTTCTCAGTGTTCAAGGAAACTCTAAGACTCTAAATTTCAGACAAGCTATTGATACCTGTGGGTGGAAGAAGTTTCCTCATTTGTCAATTCCCTACAGGTATGAAATCACAGCCTAGTGCCAATCCTAATGAAACCAACAGTAACCCACAGACTCCCTCCTTCCCAGATTTCTATCAAACTGCCTGTTTCTGCCAGAGTTGCCAGATGATCTATTTCCTCCCGGAAGGAATGTGCTGTCTTCTAACTTCTATTGTACTGAAGAAAGCAGAATTCCTTGATGGAGTAGGGCGTTGGGGAACACCGAAGTTCCCTGAAATAGCGACTCATATTTGGTGGAATGAAGGGAGACCATATTTATTTTCTAGGGTTTAAGAACAATGTAATCCCTCTCCAAGTGCTAGCCAGCCTTCCGCAGTCCTACTTTGTCTGGAACTGCTTCTATTAGCATTCTGTAGGTTGGACAGAGAAAAGGCTGGGAGGATGGGCATTAAAATAATGTCTTGTTCATACTTGAATCACCCCGTCTCTTTTTTTTATTTCCTTCCTTCCTGTGAAGATGAAAGAATTGAAAATTATCAATAAAGTCCCAGAAGAGGGGAGGCCTCTCCTTTTGGAATAGGAAAGAGGGCAAGCAATGAGGAGTGTGCTAATATCTAATCAGGCAGCCTCCTAGCTGCCTCTATGAGAAATTACTTGGCCTATATCTTCCTTGCCCCTCTCATTCTTCCTGCTCCTCTCTCACTCCTCCACCACTGTTGGCTCTGCCTCTGAGGAGGATGCAACAGGCATTTCTGCTGGCCTTTGGCAGAGAATGTGTTATTGTGAGGGCAATGTTGATATCAGGGTAAGCAAGGTAGCAGGGTCATAGTACATAGAAATGTGTCTTCCTCTCTGGGGGCCTCAGCTGCCCAGGAAAATTACCTGGGTTAATAGCAAAAGAAGAAGTAACCTGCAGCCACTTTTCTGCCTTAATTCTTATTATACTTCCTCTTCTAGTTATTAGGGGTTTTTCTGTTTGTTTGTTTAGTGAGGCAATTGGGGTTAAGAGACTTGCCCAAGGTCACATAGCAAGTAAGTGTCTGAGGCCAGATTTGAACTCAGTCACTCTGGACTCCAGGGCCAGTTCTCTATCCACTGCTCCACCTAGCTGCTCCCTAGTTCTTGCTCTTTGGTTTTCCAAAGTTTCTTCCTCTTTATGTAAACATTTATATGTTAATGGATTAATGGGCCTGAGTTGTCCAACAATAATTAATAATAATAATTAGCATATATAATTTTAAGGTTTGCAAAATACATTAAATTTATTTAACAAACCTGTGGGTTTCAAAGAAATGGAAAATTTCCCATAAAATATTCAGATCATCTGAATGGGAAACAATACAATCAAAGAAAATAAGAATAAATGACCCACAAGGGTATGAAAGAGGAAAAAAAAATTTGGTATGACGCATTTGTAGGTGAAACCTATCAAATGTTTAAAGAGCAAATAATATCAATGCTACAGATACTATTCTCAAAATTTGAGAAGGAAAACAGTATACCAAGCCCCTAGTAGAAGACCACTAGAAATTGATATTTTAGCCAGAAGAATATAAAACAGAAAAAAGAGAACTAAACTAATGAATTTTGATGAAAAAATATTTAAATAAAATCTTAATAAAAGTACAGAAATATTTTTAAAAGACTATCCATCATTCAAAGTTGGATTTATTCCAGGAATGCAAGAATGTTTCAACATAAGGAAAATAAATTAATCATATTTAAAGCAAAAACATTCCCAACTGCATTGAAGTGAAGTTATAAAAATGTTTTTAAAAACAAGCTTATGGTGCTCAAGTTAAGAACTCCTGCTCCATACTCCTCTCCATCATACAGCTGCTGAATGTTAAACACTAATCTAACCATGTCATGGCCCAGAATCAAAATCCTTCAGTGACTCTCTATTGACTCTAGGAAAAAATGTGAAATCCCAAACTTGGTGTTTAAACCCTTCCTCCATCTGCCTTTCCCCCACCTTCCCAGTCACTTGTGATACAGTCTCCATTCCCCTCAAACTGGCCTGCTAACTCTTTCCTCCATACAACAGTACATCTCCTGACTCCATGTATTTGCATAAGTTTTTTCCCCCAAGTCTGGAATGCATTTCCTCTATCATAATTTCTTTCAAAGGACAGGGAGGGGCCATAAAGCTCCTGCTAGCCTGGTGATTCTGTCATGTTACAAAGCTGAGGTGGCCCCGTTTGTTTGGTTTTCAGAACACACTCCCTAGGAACTGCTTTGATTTTAAAAAGTCAGAATCTTTTGTCTTCTTGCTATATTTTAAAGGAAGGTATGATCCACTGGAGTTTTTCCACAGGTGAATAAACATTTAATAAATGTAGAATTGTATTGAGTTGTATTCATCTCTTTCTGGAGAGTAGGTAAATGTTCTTATTTGGCTTCCATTATCACTTAATCTTGAATTAATAGGGAAGAAGTGTCAGTGTTGGAAACTTCAACAACATATAGGACATTGTTGTTGTTAATGGAGAGGTCTAGCTGAGCACTATCCATCTGATAATTCCATAATGTCCTCCAAAGAAGGGACTATGCTTTCAGCCCCAGGGTCTCCTCCTTTATGACAATTGGCTCCTCCATAGATATCAGAAAGGATAGAGATGAGTTCTGAATAACCCTGGATAAGACTTCACATAAAGGAAAATAAATTCCTTTGGTTGGGGGATGAATGGGCATTAGCATGCTGACCAGTAGGTCTTACAAATGAAGCTTCCCTGTGGAAAGTGACCAAAGTAAAGTTTGGGATACTATCTTGGTGCTGATTCCAGGGGGATTTGTTGTAGCTGGACCAGCAGAGGATACAAAAAGTCACCAATATAATAGCAAATAAAGTCAGGATCACCCCCACCACCATGGTTTCCATGGTCTCTGAAGTCCAGGATTGCTTGGGATCAGTGTGATCTCAATAGCCTTCTTGCCTCATTCTCCAGTCCAGCTGGTTAATTAATGGAAAGGCTCTTTTCTCTTTCTTCACAGTGTGTATTCTCTTATTGGTCAGTGGTTTACCTTTTTCCAAGACCCACAGCTCACTGCTGCTCCATCTCTGTTGTCTATGTCCAAAAATTCCAGAAGAGCTTCATGAAAACTGAGACCAGCCTCATTCAGCAGGGTAAAAGTGTCATCTGAAAGAAGACATCAGAATTATCACAGCACATTCAAATTGGGTATAGTGCTTTATCAACAGCTTGTCAATGTTTGGCCTCATGGCTCTGGTTAAATCAAATTCCTGGATTCGTGATTTCTAGAAAACTGTTACTCAGGAAGATGATATAATCTCAAGCTTTTTTTGTTTTGCAACACAGTAAGCAGGTAAAACAAAACAAAACAAAAATACAATATCAATATAAATCAATAGAGACTAATCCTCACATGCAAGAAACTTTCCCCAGCCTGAGAGTGAGGAAGAAATGCTGGGAAGGAAACAGTCCAAGGTGTGGTTTAGATGGCAAGATTATACACCCTAAGAATGGACTTGATCGAGAATTGGTGACTGGTACCTGATGCAGGAGGAGGAGTCTCAGATGTAGTAGAAAAGTTCTTTGGGTCACTTATTGATATCAAGTTTGAGTGAAGGTTGGGTAGGAGAAGTTTCTTTATTGGGACCATAAACTGGTAGGAGGATCAAATTTTAACTAAGGCAACAGTAGGAGATCGACTTAAGGCCCCTGGAGCAAGTCAAGAATTCATTCCATCAAGAAGTTGCAAATCTTATCCATTTGACACAGAGTTAACAGTGGAAAGGTACAAACTGTCTGTTTTGCCTATGTTTCTATGGGTATTAGGACCACTTTAGACTTAGTCACTCCTCCATATTGGAGTACTACCATTTATATAATATCAAGCGATGACATCAAACAATATAAAGTTTACAAAACACAATGCCATGAATTCAATCCTTTTGCTACCAGGGTAATATGATTTACTTTTCTCAGTGTTGGGGCACATCATTTTTGACCCTTTTTGGGAAAGAGCATTGGGCTGGAAATTAGAAGACCTTCATTGAGCTTTAGATTGCTTGTTAATATGATTTGGGTAAGTCACTTTTTTGGTCCTCCCTCCCCCACTGGCTACCCTGCTGGATGCTAGTGCTTCACTCACAAAAATCACTTCGTGTTTATTCTATACATACATACATTTATATGTTGATAATCATTTAAGATCAACTGAGCCCCAATAAGGGCCAAATACCTGAATTAATCTTTCTGAGTGAACTAAAAATGCTTCTTCCTGTGTTATCAGCTACAGGACCAGATAGAGCTGACTAGCATTCTTCCTGTTTGTGATCACTATGCACAGGATCCCTGGGACCACACACTCTCTTGAATAGTGGGACTTTTCTTATCTTGGTATCCAATGGACATACGTTATGTAGGGGAAACACAGATATCCTGGATATATAATTTGAATTGACACTTTGACATTCTCCTATTTTATTGTATTTACAACCTATTCAACTAAGAAACTTCATTTCCCATGTTATATGTTAAAAAAAAAAAAACATGTGGAGGTTGTATTTTTTTTTGAGTAACACAGACATCCTGAGTCAGGGTTTAAATGTCCTCCTAAAATTTCTTGAGTCAATCAGAGTTAAAGATCTGACTCCATGTACATGTGCTAACTTAAGGGAATAAAGGAATATGAATATGCTTATTACTTAGCTTGTTGTCTCTTTAACCAACAATGTGCACATGTTTATTCATCTGTATATATTCATATGTGTGTTTGTTACTTCAACAATAGACTATAAGTTTCACTTGGTGATTTTATCAGCTCCCATGGATTTAATTACCAGCTTTATGCTGATGCTTCTCAAATCTATCTCTTTACTGCCTCAATCTTTCTGCAGATCTCAAATCTCATATCTCCAACTGCCTTTCAGACATCTCAAACTGGATATCTAGTAGACAGCTTAAACACAATATGTCCAAAGCAGAATTCATTATCTTTCTCCCTAAACCTTCTCTTCCCTACCCTCCCTATTACTGTAGAAGGTAACACCATCTTCCCAGTCCCTCAGGCTTGCAAATCTGGGAGTCATTCTGGATTCCTCTCTGTCTCTCATCTCCGATATTGAAACAGTGGCCAAGACCTCTGGATTTCACATTGGCAACATCTCTCAAATACGACCCCTTTTCTCCTCTGACACTATCGCCCCTCTGGTTCAGGCTCTCATCACTTCATGCCTTGATTATTGCAAAATACTACTGGTGCATCCACCTGCCTCCAGTCTCTCCTCACTCTAATCCATCCTCCATTAAACCACCAAAATGATTTTTCTAAAGTACAGATTCAACCATGCCACAACTCTACTCAATAAATTCCAGGGGCTCCCTATCACCTTCAAGATCAAATACCAAACGCTCTATTTGGCATTCAGAGTCCTTCATAACTTTATCCCCTCCTATCTTTCCAGTCTTTTTAAACTTTACTCCCTCCATGAGCTTTTGATCCAGTGACACCAGCCTCCTGGCTGTCCCATGAACAATATGCTCCAACTCTCAGCACTGAGCATTTTCTCTGGCTGTCCCCCATGTGTGGAATGTTCTCCTTTCCCAACTCCAACCATAAACATCCTTGGCTTCCTTTAAGTCCCAACTAAAATTCCACCTTTTACAGGAAGCATTACCCAATCCTTCTTAACTCCAATGTTATCTCTCTTTTAATTATTTCCTATTTATCCCATATATTGCTTGTTTTGTATATATTTGTTTGCATGTTCTCTCCTCCATTAGAGTGTAAGCTCCCTGATGGCAAGGACTGTCTGTTGCTTCTGTTTGTATTCTCAGAACTTTTGTATCCCCAAAGCCTAGAGCAGTGTCTCACACATAGTAAGCATTAATAAATGTTCATTGAACTGAATCAAAATTGAATCACTGAGGGAAAGAACTGTTTCATTTTTGTCATACCTCAAACACTTCTCTTAACACTTGATACATAGTGGGCACTTAACCGATGATTATTGATCAATTGATTGCCTACATTGGCCCCATCAAAATAGAGGGCTAGAATTAAATGATCACAAAGGTCCATCATGTGATATTGTAGAGGCATACTGTGAGTGCAGGACAATATTGGCTGAACATAGCTGACTTCCAGGTAATTGGTCCTATTGTGATTGGGAAGGGATGAAATAGCTTCTAGACTTGTCACTATATAAAAGAATGGGGAAGATGACAAAGGATGATAGAGATAAGGGGTTATGAAGAGAATCCAGATAGGTCTCAAGGCTTTGTGAGCTAGAACAGAAACAGGCCACAAGAGAGGGAAAGACAGAAGAAAACAGCCAGGACAATTAACCCTAAATCTGAAAGTTGGCATGAGATTAGAGGGAAGTGGTGTCAGAGCCTTTTGATGGCCATGAGTAATTAGATTTATAGTCAAACAGAAGGAAGCAAGACCTGAGAAGACCAAAGTCCAGGCACTTCAAAGTTAAACATAGAAGAGTTCGTATGTTTATGGAGTTGCACCAATTGCTATTTTGCAAGTTACTACAAAATGGATGATTGTGAAACTTAAAGTAAAAGAGGCACATCAGGAAAGGGGCAGATGTGTGGCTCACTTAGTTCCCATATGGAAAGCACCATGAGGTGAACCACAGAAAGAAATCTCCTTCCTTCTACATGTTGTTGTCTCTGTATGGTATCAAGCACAGAAGCTGTGTAGAGACACAAGTTTTTTCCATTAGCCAATACAAAGATGGATAACTTGAATTTCCAATAGTTAGGGTTTTATGCTTTGACTTAAGGGCCAGCCACCCGCAAGCCACAGAAAATCCATGTGTTTCTTGTTAGTCATATTCCCCTGGGGAATTAATAGATGAAGGAGAGAAGTAATTGAATATCCAAGTTCTGAGTATTATTGAGGCCTGAGCCCTGGAGGAAACCATGTTTAGCCAGGACCTCTAAAGGAATTTCTAACACTGGAAGGGTGAGATAACTCTTGACAGACTGTAATTTCCCTAAGAGTTAGTTTTAGGGATTTTAGTGACATGGAGAAAAGTTCAATTTGAACTACCATTTGACCCAGAAGTTAAAAGAGATGAGATGAAGTTAAGCTGAATTAATGGAAATATAATTTCCAACAGAAAGGAGTTGATGGTGCCACTGATCCCTACAGGACAGACCATGTTTGGAGTATTATGTTCAATTCTAGGTGTTTCATTTTAGGAAAGACACAGCACCTGGCACAAAATAAGTACTCGTGTTTCTTGACCTGACTTGATATTGACAAGCTGGAAGATGCGCAGAGAGTGGAGTCAGGAGGGTAAGAATTTGAGAGCCTTCCCTATCTTGACTACCCCCCTCTAAATATGTGGGTTTTTAAAAATCCTTCCTCAAATGTCACATATTGACACTTTCATCCTTTAACTAGGGGAGCTAGGCATCTAATTGGTGGCTAGGGGGTACAATGGCTAGAGCCCTGGGCCTAGAAACAAAAAGACCTGAGTTCATACCTGACCTCAAGTCACTTTCACTTGCATGACCCTCTTCAAATGACTTAGCTTCTTTAGTTTCCTCATCTGTAAAATGGGGTAACAAGAGCATTCATTTTTCAGGGTTATTGTGAGAATAGAGTGAGATATTAGTAAAACTTTTTGTAAACCTTAAGGTGCCATATAAATACACTTCTTATTACTTTTCTTGTTATCATTATTCTTACTAGTACTATTTGCTTTCCAACTTGAGAATCTGCACAATCTAATACCAGGGCAGGGTTGTAGGGGAATCTTAATCTGTCATTATATTGAATAACAAATGTTTCTGACTTTCCCCTCCTTTTGCTGGTGTGCTTACGATTATAAGTTCCATAACAGAAATGACCATCTATCTTTTCATCACAGCTTCTAACATCTATCACAGTGCTCTGTACAGATAAGATATTTAATAAATATTTATTGAATGTTTAACATCTCTTGACAACAAAAGTTATCTTTCCTTCCAGAGGGCCCACCCATTTTCTATACAATCAGAGAAAGTTTACTTTAATACTTTAGTAAAGAGCCACAACTAAGCATTCCAGTACACAAGTCAAAATCTAAGTTGTCCCACCCTAGTTATGAATCTGCTTAAGTGGATTCATTAATTTATTGGTGTGGAAGGTACCAATTACAAACAATCTGCATCTCATTTTGTGTAATTCTTGTCTGTGTCTTCCCATAAATCCTAAATAGAGGATCTAGGCAAAGTGAAAGTGTCCTTCCTTCTGTTTACCTCTACTAGTCAGTCAGAGGACCCAATCAGTTCAAAGCAAAGCCATTTAATAAAATAGGACATAGTAATAAGAGTAATAGTAGACCATTTCTTTCCTACAACCTGAGACATACTCTCTCTTAATCCTTTCTCAGTGGAAGAGTGGACCTGGATAGTGATCACATATTGATCACACATAGAAAGCATCTAACCCCACTCAACTTATTTGACTGGCCTACATCCTTTTCTGAGTATATAATTGCTAGATTATTAAATTTTCATATTTTATGTACAAAATAGCCTTGTTAATGGACTCCCTATTCATGTCCACCATGTACCTGCTATTTGTTTACTTGAAATTTTGATTCCTTGGAAACTTTGGTGTTCCCTAATTTATAGTTAGCATACTGAGACAAAATGGGTATTTAAAACATGGAATTTTGTTTCAGGGAGCAGCTTGGGATATTTGAAAGGACTTTACAATTTTCAACTTAAAATCCAGCCTAATGTCTCCCTCACATTCATAAAATCAAAGCATTGTCATTTTAGAGCAGATGGGAAATTAGAGGTTTAATCCAATCTCTTTTCATTACAGATGAGGAAACTGGGTCTCAGAAAGGCCAGGATCAAACAAGTAGTAAGTAGGAGATTGAGCACTCAAAACTAGATCCTTTAACCCCAAATCCAAGATTTTTTATTTCAATCATGCAAGAGTAAGAAGATAGTGAACACTCAGTAGCATTTTTCTAAAGTTCTGGGGATATGAAATGCAATTCATTTCAAATCAATACCAGAAGGACCCACTGAGCATCTGTTATGTTGAAAGAATAGTGCTAGGCCCTAAAGATTCAAAGACAAAAATAATTTTCTTGGACCATGATCATTCTCTATCTTTATTGCTTGTCCAAGACATTAGTGCTAAAGGTCTAACTCAATGAACTGTCCACCCAACTGCATGACATAGTCTAGGCAAGAAGTAATCTTCATCAATTCAGTCTTTGCTGTGTAAATTGCTAAATCAACACCCTTTTCATAACTATGAATGTCCTTAGTTAGCTCTGTGGTATTCAGATACTTGAAGCAATTGGTATTATGTCACCTCTAATTAGAAGTACTCAGAGAATCTCTCCATCTATAGGAAATCCTCTTCTATTTCTTTTCTGCACAAGACATACTCCACGAATTGACAAACATGTTTGGAAAGTATATCTCTCAACTTAATGCTCTTCTATTTCCCTTCCCAACATAGTGTAAAACTGGGGAAACAAGGGTCATTCCTCTCTAAGCTACACTCAGAACTTTTTTCTACCATGCCCCCAAACTGGGTACCTCCCCCTCTTTCAACTTCCCTTCTTATATTGTCTTCCTCTATTAGAATGTAAGTTTCTTGAGGCCAGGGACTGCTTTCTACTTATATTTGTTTTCTCACCACTTAACACAGTGTCTGAGTAATTATGCAGTAATTACTCAATAAATATCTGTTGACTTAGTGATTGAATGATTGGGAGAGTGTTTCTGCCTTGTGTATAGGTTTACAAGATGATAGATTTAGAATTGAAAATCAGCTTAGAGGCTACTGTCCAACACATTCATTTTACAGATGAAGAAATTGAGGTTAAGTGATTTGCCCAAAGTCACACAACTAAGTGTCTGAGGTTGAATTTGAACCCAAGACTTCCTGATTCCAAGGCCAGTGCTCTATGCTATCTAAACACACTAAGAATCATAGATTATTATGGCTGGAAGAGATCTCTGAGATCATCTAGTTCCAACTCAAGTTGTTTTGTCCAAGGTCACACAAGGAGGCATTGGCAGGGCTGTTCAATAGCTCAGGTCTATTAATCCTTAGTACAATCCTCTTTCCATTAAGCCACATTGCCACTCTCCAACTTTCCTTGTTAGCATAGACTAAAGTTCTAAAGATGACTCATTGAACCTATTAAAAGAATTGAATCAACCCCTTCCCAGAGCTTCTAAGTAACTTATAAAACTGTCCAGTAACAGAAAAGAGTTTAAAATTAATTTATTTTTCCATAATTACAAGCTAGCTATGTTTGCTATTATTCCTGCTAATAGTACAAGCTTGTTTCTAATTTATTTTCCCATGTTACCAAAACTTGTTGGACTGGGTGGAGTCTTTCTGGGGTGAAGGATCCTCAAATCTCTTAACAAAAATGTAGGTCTTGAATTCCCTTTGGAATCAGTATTGAAAATCCTAAGATATGAGAACACATACATAGGAAATTACAATAAATATAGTCCACATTCCAGTGCTTGATATAGTGCCTGGCACATAGTTATCCCTTAATAAATGCTGTTGATATAAAATATATTGAGATTCTCAAGAACTAATTGACTCAAGAGACTATAGGCTCAGGCCTTTGATATACTTCCTCGTCACCAGAGTGCAAACAACCAGGAGGAGCTCCAGATTCCCTCTTAGGTTTGGCTGACAGAACACAATGGCCAGTTCAGGTGGAAATTTTTGCTCAGTTGAGTCCGATCTCAGTGTCCTTGAGGACTATCCTTTTCCTCCTTTGGCCACGTAAATCTGATTTTATGAATTGTTTAATGATCTACCAGTGTCTCATTTTACTGCATTATGGGCCCTAAACTCCAAGAGTACTGGCTTCAGTGAGTTCAGGTCAATCCCAGAGCAATGTTCTTGCAGTATTACAACAGCCTCCCTAAAACCATTCCCTCAGAACTGAATGATGTAAAATTATAATCACCAAACTTGACCCCAAAGAAGAGGCATGAAAAAGCATCTCCCTCCTTTTCCTCAAAGAAGTGTGGTGTGTGTGTGTGTGTGTATGTGTGTGTCTATGTATGTGTGTGTGTGTGTGTGTGTATGTGTCTGTGTGTGTGAAACATTGCACATAATGTCAGACTTTTCAATACGTCAGTTTGCTGAATTGTTTTTTCCTCCTTTCACTCTTTCTTAAAGGATGTTGTTCTCTGAGTGCAAGGACACATTGGGAAATGTAGGTGATGTAAAAACAGATAATATCAATAGAATGCTATGTGTTTCTGTCTCTGATGCACACATGAAAACTAATAATAGCCTCATTCCTAGCCCATTGTGTGTGCATGCTGGCTCCCTTCCAGTCCTTAGAGCAGGATATCCTTAAAAATTACTTTTGTATATTAATCTCCTGGCCTGGAGCAAAAACAATTTCAAACTTTTTCTGGACAAGTTTTGTTGAGCTATCTGGCAAAAGGTGTTGATCCAGGAGACTATAAGCTGTTCTTTGTTTCTGTTGATCATAATTTCCTTTGTATCAATTGTTTATAAATCCATACTTATTGCTGGTTTCAAGAATTTTCCCTTATACTTGTTCTTGCCCAGAATAGATTTTATCAGAATTGGTGTATGGTGTATGTATGATCAGGGACCATAGGGGAGTCTTATAAGACAAAGGGCCTGAGAATGTTGTGTTGTATGTTTTTTCTTTGTCTTTAGTGGTTTGATTATCTTAAAAATAAGAAAGAAAGAAGGAAAGGGAGAATGAAAGAGAGAGAAAAAAAGAAAAAGAAGAAAGAAAGAGAAAGAAAGAGAAAGAAAGGGAAAGAAAGGGGAAAAAGGAGTACACTGCATTGGGGATATGGAAGGGAAAGGAAGGTGGTGGAAGTCCTCACACATAATTTGGATGTACAAGCAGAAGACTCTACCAAAAAAAAAAAAAGAGAGATAATGTGATGGAGGAGAGCAGGCAACACTTGAACCTCGCTTTCACCTGAATTTGTCAAAGGGGAGAATACACACACACACACACACACACACACACACACACACACACACACACACACCATGGAGTACAGCAATACATTTCACTCAACAGAGAAACAGGAAGGAAAGAGTAGAAGGAAGGGAGGGTCATAAGAGGGAGGGTAGATTAAAGAACAGCTTAGTCCTAAGCAAAACAAGCTCTAACCACAGAGGTTATAACTCAAGAGGAATTTGAAAGGAAAAAAAAAAGAAAAGATAAGACCCTGAGATTGAGCTCTGGGCTAGGGAAAGAGAAGAGGCGACAGAGGGGTAGTAGCAGACTGCATCAAACCTAGAGCACAGATGCTGAGCACACTCCTCTCTCACCACCTTCTTCTTTATTAACACAATGACATACAATGATTCCAGAAGCCTTTGGATGAAACATGCTACCTCTCTCCTGACAGATAGTGATGGATTCAGGGTGAAGATTGAGACATAGTATTTTTGACATGAACAATACGGGAATTTGTTTTGTTCGTCTCTGCAAAGAGTATTGTTTTTCTTAATTCTTCAGTGGTTGGGAGGGAAGTAGTTGGGACAGCGATAAAGTAGATTTTTGTTAAAATGGAAAAAAAAGTTATTTCAATAATCTAGGGGAGAGATGACCAGGGCCCGAAATGAGGTGGTAATTGAATGAGTAGAAACAAGTGTTCAAATGTGAGAGCTGCTGTGAAGGCAGAAACAGTAAGATCTGGCAAACAAAAGGCATAACACAAAGAAATATTTCTTTGTACTAATTATTTCCCACACATCTATCTACATTATGAGTTAAGAATACTAAAGACTCTGTAAGCATGTAAAACTGAATTCTTTCATACTCCATTATTACAAACAATACAGGCAAGGTTTGTTTTTTGTTTTTTGTTGTGTGTGTGTGTGCGAGTGTTTTAAGTTACAGGAAACTAGCAATAAAGTTATAGGCTATTTTCATATCCTCTAAATATTTTTTTTGTCTTTGTCAAAAACCGTATTTTAGACTGTTCACAGGCTTTCAGTTTGAAAAGTCCCCTGGGCAAGGACTTGCTTGTGAAAACTATTTCCTTCAACTAAGAATGCCTGATTCTTTTCACATTGTGGCATTAACCCTATAAAAGTAAAGTACTTTTTGGCTTCATCTACAGCAGAGTGAACACTTCTTAAATGACTTCATTTCAGCATTCTCCACATATAGAATGAGACATTTAAGAAATGACAGCCTGATTGAATATGGACACACTTTGGGGTTTATACCCCATCCAGGTAGATGCAACCTCTCAGTAATTTGGAATTCACACAGACAGCTTCCAAACAGAGAGTGAGGGGTTGGAGACCTTGGGGGAAGAGGAGTGGGCAAAGCAGAGGACAAACAGAGCACATAGCCATGAATGAGCAAATGCCACAGAGCTGGTAACAAAAGGCTTTCCCAGCAGAGATGTCCTAGATAAGGGTATATGTGTGCACGTGAGTGTGTGTGTATGTGTGTGTGTGTGTGTGTGTGTGTGTGTGTGTATGCAGGCAAGAGATAGCATGATGGGAACCATGCCTATCAATTAGTGATTTCCACATAACCAGCCTTATAGATGTTTTTATGGTTGCAAACCCAGAAATCTACTTTCAGTGAGATACTTCCAAATCTAAAAGCATGTGTTCTAATGACCTGATATCATGGCTCTATTTCCTAGCACATGATTTCTTTTTCCAGGCCTTTAGAAAGGACAAGCTCACTGGTCCTTCTACAGGCAGTGTTAAATGTTCACAAACTGCTCCTGCATTCCTGACCCAGAACTTTATTAATGTTTCTGCCAGAACTTCTCTACAAGATATACACAAGGCAGGATTTATATGCTGGCTATAGACAGTTCATGGTATTTAGAAAGATGAGGACTTAATATTTTGAGGTACAAGCCCTACAATTTTCTGTTCTCAAACTTAAATCTATGCTATTACCCTATACCATTTCCTTGCACTGTGCTTGTGTTCCCATGGCCCCGCTACCCCCTCATAACCCCACTGGACTTACTTTTGGCATCAGAGATTGCATCCTATTCCAATTCACTATCCTGGCTGTGCCACAGGGACTGCTGGATGGGCTGACTTGTTTTGTGTTTGTCTGTTCCCAGTCTCTAGGCACAGTTCCCTGACTCAGCTTCCAGGATTTCCAGCTGGTCTATCTTTTGTAGCTTGACCCCACCCATATTTGAATGCAGACTGCAAGAAGCCTGACCAATTGCTAATACATTCTTTGAAGCCTTTCCCCTCATTGTAAGAGGATCAGGATTCTAGACAGTGACTAGTTCTGATACTGGTTTTTCCTTGTCTAAATGCCTTGCCCTGACACCCTATGCTTATCATCATTGCCAGAATGGTGCAACAGAGAGATCATTAGACTTGGAATCTGAAGATCCAAGTTGGAGTCCTAACTCTGTTTGCCAGCCATTTGACTGTGGGTATGTCATGAAATATCATGTCCTCATCTGTGAAATGGGTATAGTTCTACTTATACTACCAACCTCTTAGAGTTACTGTAAGTGCTTTACAAGTTGTTACATAAATTATTATTATAATCATCTCCTAGTACATAACATTCACAAGCCTCCACTTCTTACCAGTAATTCTAGGATCTATGGTTTCATCACTGTCGATGCTGTCTTGATGCTCACAAAGCTCACCTTCTTAACTGTTGTACTCAGAAGTTGCTGTGACCAAGAATGAACTTTAACTTCAGTATCATTTCCTATTTATCAAAATGGAAAGGTTGGAAAAAGTCACTGTTGGATGGGTCATGGGAAGACAAAGTTCTAAGTTATAATTGATCAACTGCAAACCGATCTGACTAGTCTGGAAAATAAATGTAATTATGCAAGAAAAGTTAGTGAACTGTTCATACTCTTTAATATAGCAATCTCACTACAGAAATACTAAAATAACCATAGAAGCACAATTTATAATATCAAAATGCTAAAGAAAAATCATGTGCCAAATGATTGGCAAATAACTGAACAGATTACGATAATGGAGTGTTGTACTATAAGGAACAATTAATATGAAGAATTTGAAGAAACAAGGGAAGACTTGTATGAACTGATTCAGACCAAAGAAAACAGAATAATATACATAATGATTACAACACACTCCAGTGGATCTGTGATCTTATCAATATGGATATTCCAATGGATATCCAACTCTCCATCCATCCATCCATATCTCATCAATATGGATATAACCAATTAATCAAACAAGTATTTGTCAAGCATTTACTATGGTTATGTGCTAAGTGGCAGGATATAACCTATCCATGCCCGCCCATTCTGTGCAATCCTTATCCAGGTATTCCCACAAGTTCACCACATGTGGCATTGCTTACAACAGTTCAACTGAGGCTAATCCAGAAGAACGGAGAGCTGTGATTAGTTCTGCATCCACAGCTCAGAGGCGCCAGCTGGAATTACCCAACTGAGTCCCACATCTTGCCTGAAATTTTGGGGGTAATCCCTGTTTGTGATCCTCCGATCTATACATCTTCTCCTTGAAGATCTTGATTTATCCTCACCTTTTCCTGAGCATTATTTGCTTCATCATCGTCTAGCTCAGAGCTATCAAGCACTTGGTCCACAGGTCATACATGATCCACAACACTGCTGAGCGCGATGTAGTCAGAAGGAGATTAAAATGTGATTGGGAAATGTTTAACAAAATAAACAAAAGCAAGAAAACGTTGATAACGTTAATTTGTGATTTTCTAACAATATGATGCCCACTGCTATTCTCAGGTGTGGTTTGGTGGCCCCATTTCTATTTGATTTTGACACCTTTGGTTCAATTCACTGGACAAATTACACCTAATGGACAAGCATCTCTTCTCCTTCAGAGAGCAAACCGGCAGATGAATTTCCTGTCTATAAAATGAAGGAGCTGGACCAGATGAGCACTGAGGTCTCTCCCAGCCTTAAGTCTATGATCCTATGAGTGTGACAGACTATTTTGACCTATGGTGCTATGCATGTACATCTTTGCTTCTGTCTCCAACCCCCCCCACCCCATGCTGCTTCTCTCTAGGCCCCCAGACCACAACCCATGAGGCTGACTATAGGAAGGTTCAAGAAAGACAGTACGGGGATCTATGAACCTCCCATTAACAATCCATTTGCAAGGATTAGTTTACTAGATTCTATCCTAGGTTCCCAAAGTGGGTGATACCACCAACTGGACGGCACTGGAATGAAAGGGGGGGAGGGTGGTAGTAGCCTCAGGTGCAATTGGGAGGCATTGAATAAAAATAAAGAGTTAACTTAACCTAACCCGTAGAGGGGCACTGAGTAATTTTTTTGAAAAGAGGATAGTAGACCAAATAGGTTTGGGAACCTCTGTTATTTGTTGCCTTGAATGGCAAAGATGAAGGCCCTGAACAGATGAAAAAATAGCATCTACTAGTTTTCATAGTATTCCATGATCATAGATTTAAAATTAGAAGTGACATTAAAGGCCATCTCATTCATCTTACAGATAAAGAAACTGAGGCCCAGAAAGTTTAAATGACTTGCTCATGTTCACAAGGCAGTAAGTAGGAAATTGGGGATTCAAAATCAGATCCCCTGATATTAAATCCATTGCACTTTTTCACTGAACTACACAGTCATTGCCTGTAGGTGGTGGTGATATGAAAAGGTCTGAAGTATGGAGACCTGAGCAGTCTAAGGGCATCCTGTGAAGAAGGCAACAGTCCTCTGGGGCACTGAAGGCAAGCTCCACCTAGTACCTGGTTTTGCCCAGGTCCAGACATCTCTGTAGTATTCAGGTTTATAACAGTGTCTGTGTTGGGTTACTTATGATAATTTACAGAGTCAGCATGGCATAGTTGATAGAGAGGTGGCTTTGGATCCAGGAAAACCTGGATTCAAATCCCTTCTCTGACACATACTGACTGTGTGACTCTGGACAAGTCACTTCATCTCTGTCCTAGGTAGAGCTAATCTCTAAGACTATTAATGTAGAGAAAGCACAAATTGCTAAAGGGAGTTTCCTCACCCCCCTCCTGTAATAATTTAACAATTATTACACATGTTTCTCTTCATTTCCTCTATAGCCCATTGAAACTAACTGTCTGGAGTTCCTAAGAGGCAACATTCCTACTGCCATCTTCACGCATTTGCACAGGCTGTTCCTCTTGCCTGGAACGTACTCCCTCCTTACCTTGGACTGACTGTTTTCCTTTAAAGCTCAGGCCAAATGCCACCCCCTACATAAAGCTCTTCCTCATCCTCTCCCACCTTCAGCCGCCAGTATCTCACCCCTAATCCCTTTGCATTTACTTTGTATGTGATGTGTGTGTGTTTGTACACACACACACACACACACACACACACACGTGTACATGTTGTTTCTCCTGATAGAATGTAAGCTCCTTGAGGGCAGGGACTTTTTCCATTTTATCATTGTATTCCAATGTCTGGGCATTGGTGAACTGTGGTAGAGATATACAGTGGAATCTATATTGAACTAACTAGGGCCAGAACTCAGTTAGAGAATGTTGGTGGGTCAGCGAGGGCTCTAAGCTGCTTTGTGCTGGTGCCTGAGTATTCATCCTTGAAAAAAACTGGGGAAAATACTCTGCTGGTACAGAAACAACTAGAGAAATAGATAAAGCACAGAACAACACCTTAATGTTTCTTCCCCAAGGCAAAGGAATCTAATGTAAAAATTGACCTGTGTCACTATATTCGCTTACATTCTATTCTGAATTAAGAAAGGGAGAGACTAAGAGAGAGGGAATGAAAAAGAAAGAAAGAAAGAAAGAAAGAAAGAAAGAAAGAAAGAAAGAAAGAAAGAAAGAAAAGAAAAGAAATTAGAAAGGAAGGAAGAAAGAATGGAAGGAAGGAAGGAAAGAAGAGAAAAGGAAAGAAAGAAAAGAAAGAAAGACAAAGAAAGAAAGAAAGAAAGAAAAAGAAAGAAAGAAAGAAAGAAAGAAAGAAAGAAAGAAAGAAAGAAA